>NW_015549606.1:1322216-1322501 GCF_001515605.1 Sinocyclocheilus anshuiensis
GCGCTTTTAAATAAACAAGGCAATAATAGATGGCACTTGCGGAGGTAGCAAAACAAAGTTCGTTATGAACCGCATGCATTGCTTGTAATAAAGATTTCAATGCAAAAGGAAAGGCAGTAGAGCTGACTATTTCCGTCAATGGCAAGTTTGTGATAACGTAAGATAAGTAATTTAAATGTTTTGCCACTTGCTTGAGCAACTTAATATATAAATCTAGAAGTAAATGCAAAAGCAAAAAGCATTGAATAATGTGTTGCTTATATTTATTGCATTTAAACACGTCTA
>NW_015549606.1:1322532-1323320 GCF_001515605.1 Sinocyclocheilus anshuiensis
AAAGACTGTATTACTGTACTGTGTAAAAAAAGAATCACAATGTTGAAAAAGCATTTTCAGTGACAATGTTTGGATTTCAAATCAAAATAATGGATAAATGTTGTGTTTGTGGTAAACAGCCACGGATCAGTAGCGGACTCTTCGTCTGTGCTGCTTCCACTCTCACAAGAGACACCTAAGAGGGGAATTCCCCCCATTTTCAAAAGTGAAATTCAGGCCCTGAATAAATGTCTAAAAATCCTGATTGGAGTATCACTATAAATAGTTATAAATGATAAAAACAAGGCTTTAAAAAGATTGGTATCGGTAGGGCCGTTTTAACCATTGGGCTAGGTGGGGCTGAAGCCCCGGGGCCCGAGCAAGGAGGGGGCCCGTGATTGGCTGTGGAGTAGATTGACTGGAGCGCCGATCGCCAAAGCCACCACGCCCCCCACTTATTAGCGCTGTTATTTAGTTGAGCTTTTCCGAAAATTCCATGCATTACCATTTGAGATTCAAACGTCAAGTCTGAATTTGGTTTACCAATCAAATGCATTTATTCTATATTTGACTTTTGAACGATATGCGCACGTATCTATCAGGTGATTGCTGCCCAGTATGTCTGCATTCACCTCTCTTCACTTTGTTCTGGAGTAATCTGGAAATGGTCGCGCAAAGAACAACATTCAATAAGTAAAAATGTAAGCAATTCTAAAAGAGAGAGGGGCTCAAAAAACGAAAAACTTCAAATACAAACAACATAAAAAACATGACAGCTATCAGGTTATTTTACTAAAGCTGATGATGGA
>NW_015549606.1:1324649-1326258 GCF_001515605.1 Sinocyclocheilus anshuiensis
CATGCAAAATGTACATTTATTATTTATTATCACATTTGTTTGCCTCTCTGTGCCCACATACTGTAATTTGATGCAGCCAAATTCTCAATAAAGCGGTTTTCATTTATATATTTTACTGTTTCTGTTGTCAGACAACCGAATTAATATGAAATAGTGACTGAAATGCGACCCATTAAGACTACATAACCAGCTCTCCCTTTCAAGATGTTAATCTGCACAAAAATCATGATTTATAATCGAGCCGTTGTCTGATAAAATCAAATAGGCTACACATAAGATAAAGACAATAGCTGTGCTGTGATTTCGGCTATACTTGCATACAGCATATATACAGGGCCGTTTTAACCATTGGGCTAGGCAGGGCTGAAGCCCCGGGGCCCGAGCAAGGAGGGGGCCCGTGATTGGCTGTGGGGTAGATTGACTGGAGCGCCGATCGCCAAAGCCACCACGCCCCCCACTTATTAGCGCTGTTATTTAGTTGAGCTTTTCCGAAAATTCCATGCATTACCATTTGAGATTCAAACGTCAAGTCTGAATTTGGTTTACCAATCAAATGCATTTATTCTATATTTGACTTTTGAACGATATGCGCACGTATCTATCAGGTGATTGCTGCCCAGTATGTCTGCATTCACCTCTCTTCACTTTGTTCTGGAGTAATCTGGAAATGGTCGCGCAAAGAACAACATTCAATAAGTAAAAATGTCAGCAATTCTAAAAGAGTTGTTTGCTAAAAGAGCAAACGAAAAACTTCAAATACAAACAACATAAAAAACATGACAGCTATCAGGTTATTTTACTAAAGCTGATGATGGAGTGGAAGTTGCTGGAACAGCAAGTGAACCGGGCACATGGAGCAGATAAAAACAGTGTCATCGTCCACACAGATTTTAGGTTAGTTTGATTATTAACTGGATTTATATTTTTTATATTTTTGTGTTTGAACAAACTGTATTCATTTAAGGGTTGGGAGATAATCCGGTAGAAATATATCAATCGTTGATTGAAGCGCGTCATGATGTAGTCTAAGATTATCATTTCAAAGCGTTTTAAGCAGGTTTTAAAACAAATGGTTTATACTGTTCATGGACATTACGCTGCGGGGCAGAATTCATTCTGGTAAAGGCTATATGAGATCCTTAGCCTATGATGAGATCTTACAAGTATATTCACCCAAAAATGAAGATACTGTCATCATATACTTACCCACAAATTGTTCTAAACCTCTATGTTTTCCTCCTCAACATAAAAGAAGATATTCTGAAGAATGAACGTTCCGTTGGGACAGTTTCTGGTCCCTACTGACTCCAATATTTATTTTTTTTTTTCATATATGGAAGTAGTGAGGGCCCAGCAACTGTTTGGTTACCAATATTGTTCCAAATATATTCTTTTGTGTAATGTATATTGAATTTATACAGTAAAGACTATTCAGTCTATTTGCAAATTTTCTTTATACAATATATTTATTTTTCAGTGCTTTAAGTTTTTCAAGTAGGCCGTCAAAGTGATCTTTGTTCTGTTGTAGCCTAATTTGTGACTGTTTACTTGTCTTCAGTAAGCTTATTTTTACTTAGGCTAGTATTATTTTTTATTGATATTGAAATTG
>NW_015549606.1:1326349-1349595 GCF_001515605.1 Sinocyclocheilus anshuiensis
GATGGTAAATATCATATATTATGTTGGGTGTCCATATTAGAGATAATCACCATGTTTAGAATGAAACCATCATATTTAAAAACATGATATTAATCATATCATATAATAAAATATTATTTGCGGTTACTACTGTAAATATATATTCAATTATTATTGGATTTCCTTCAATACTTTCAAAATCTTTACTTATTAAAATGATTTTGTTTCTGTATTTTAAAATATATTTTTTCATATTAACACATTTTAATGACAGCATATTTATTGAAAAAAAAATTTATACTTTTATTTTTCAAAATAAGCAGAAAATAGTACAAACTTTGCTAAAGTAATTGTTTTGAACAAATATTAACTTATATAAATTTATTTTAGCTGAAGTATTTGTATCAATACCGTGTGCCTTTTACCCCGTGTGTGGGGTAAAAGGCCCCCCTTGCCACCTCATAAATGTATAAGATTTTTAAACAAAATAAATGACTTGTAGGATTTATTTTCACACAAAATCTGTTGCTCCATTAATGTTCAAAACAATGTATATATTTTTTCTGCAATTATACATTTTAGGCGCAGTGAATGGCACCGGTGATCGGTAGATACTGCTTTCTGTGATCGGCCTCAAAAATCCTGATCGGAGCACCCCTAGTTACTAGTGAGAATTGGTCCCTATTAATCCACAATCCATTTCCACATACCACCAGACTCTCATCATGGAGCACATATGCAGAGGAACATAAAGATGGACTGTGGATTAAATATATATAAATGTCAGTGAATGTTAGATTTAGTAGGGTTTTTACTAACCTGAGATTTGTTAAAAAATGTATATCTGTTCACGTATTTTTGCATCCATCTCCTTTACTGTGTTTTACACTTGGTTATAAACATGGCAGATGAGTGGAAAAATCATGTGACTAAAACAGATGGAACATTGTGTGTTGAATAAATCATATATTTAGTACTTATTTTTTGGAGCAATCACCATTGATTTTGTTGCATGGAATATATCCTTTGTGTTTCACATCACACATAACACATAACAACATAACACTGTTTAAATATGGGGGTGAGTCAAATTAATTTTGGTTGAACTAATCCTTTAATTAAAAGTTGTGAGCAGTCAGTCTAGTATAATAGTGTGTTGTCTAATGTGAAGCATTACGTGAACGTTTCTCAAAAGTGGAAAGTATGCACGTGTCAGAATGAATGTTAAAAAGCCTCTCTAATGAAATTCTAACCAACAAACATGTTAGTTCACCTGCATTTGCATAAACAACTTCCAATAAGTTGTCTCACACATGTTTTTATTTGTGATTTATTTCCTCATTCTCATATTCTGAGAAGGAAATAAAACTTTGAGCCACTAATGTCATTTTTGTCTCAGTTCTCTTAAATAACTGGAGACTGTTTTTCCCAGCTGTCCATAGAAGATTTAAATCGGATTAAAACACCCAAACAAAAGCATCTACTCCTAACTCTCTCTCTCTTTCGTTCTCTTTGAGTTTATTTGAAGACATGCAGACCATTTGGCAGGGTTGTTCGTTGGGAAAGGGCAGTTTGTCTGCTTTATGGCTGTGCTGACGTCAATGGCATAACTCAAATAGTTAGCAGGGTGCATGCTCCCAGCTTTCAAAAGCTGCACCACAGCTGAGCCAATGCTAAAACCCGAGACAGACTTCTCTCAGACAACAGTCTCAGCTGACATCTGTTCTTCTCATTGAATACCACTCATCTTAAAATGTATACATTTGCTAATAGAGTCATCAACACTGTTGCCTGGACAAAGCTTGCTCATATATAAAGAAAAGAGGTAGTGCTTTGAGTAGTTAAGATGCTAATTCCTGACTGGGACTTTACACTTTTTGTTTTGAGATTTGAAAGCGTTAGGTCTACAGACTGACAGCAAAAGACATGACTCTTTCTAGCTGACTCCAACACTTGACATATTGACTGACCCATAATATCTCTGCTTTTCCAGCTATGCCCCTTAATCCCTGTGAGTAAAGATAGCAGTGTTTTCGAGCCATAGACCTCTTGCTTCTATTGGTATGATTAGCTCAGCTTCAGCTTGTGGAGACACTAAAGTCATTGAGAAAAAGAGTCAACAAAGAGCACTGAATTCTTTACAATTACAGCAACAAAATGAAAGTGACAGATTGTTAAAGTGACAAAAATGAGAATTCTCATTTTCTGGCAGACTTGAATTCCAGCATCACTGATCACGTATGTTAGGGAGTGTAAAGTCAGTTTTAAAACACTGTTGTACTCACAAACTGACTCTTGCTAACACGGGAATCAGCAGGTCAGTGCTGGTAACAGATGTCGAGGTTCAGCATAACTCCAGATGCCAAATCATTCATCTTAAAGGGATAGTTCACCCAAAAATGAGAATTCTGTCATTAATTGCTCACCCTCATGTTGTTCCAAAACTCGAAGTCCTTCGTTCATCTTCTGAAAACAAATTAAGATATTTTTGATGAAATTCGAGAGCTTTCTGACCCTGCATCGACAGCAATTAATAAGCTTTCCATTGATGTATGGTTTGTTAGGATAGGACACTGAGATTTATACATCATCCGAAAGCAATATCTGGAATCTGAGGGTGCAAAAAAATCAAAATATTGAGAAAATTGCATTTAAAGTTAATTTTTGGCTATCGCTACAAATATACCCGTGCAACTTAAGACTGGTTTTGTGGGCCAGGGTCACAAATAACAACTTTATTCAACAATTTCTTCTCTTCCAGGTCAGTCTCCACTCCCTTTCTCAAGAGTACCACGATGCATGCGTGTGCATTCCTCTGCTTGTAAACAAGGTCGCAGTGCATGTGGGTTCTACGTCGGATATCAGAATAAAGTAATTTTTGTTTTCTTTGTACACAAAACGTATTGGCAACACTTTACTTAAAGCCTTTATGTATAATGCATTATAAAAGTAGTTTTAATGCATTAATTATGCCTTGTAATGCATTATACAATCTCATGAATAATTGTAACCACAGTTAATACATTATAACACTTATCAATTCATTGTTACACTATGCATTTTAAATTTGGTTATAATTATTTACGACAAGATATAATGTAATACAACACACATGAATAATTATAATGCATTATACCCTATAATAACCCTTTTTAATGCATAATACATAAAGGCTTTAAGTAAAGTGTTACGAAAGTATTCTTGTAGCTTACGGTTGAACCACTGATATCACATGGACTATTTTAACGATGTTCTTACTAGTTGCATTGTTGTCTGTGGAGGGTCAGAAAGCTCTCGGATTTAATCAAAAATATCTTAATTTGTGTTCCGAAGCTGAACAAAGGTCTTATGGGTTTGGAATGACATGAGGGTGAGTAATTAATGACAGAATTTTCATTTTTGAGTGAACTATCCCTTTAAGACATGCAATGATCTATAGACGAATGTCCTACAAAGGCCGCCAAAATATAGAAAATCCCTGTTTAATGGTCATTGCCAACCCAATCTCATGAGAAATAGTAAGTTTGAGTGGATCTGGCTGCTGGGAAAGCTGTGGATTCCGAAATGGCTAAGCAAACAGAATCGCTTTTGTCAGGTTATGACAGATAAAAAAAACCACGAGGTGGTGATTTCGTATGAATTTGTAAAAAGTGATTGCACAGAAACATACAAAGCAAAAGTTCACTCCTAAACCTAAATGTCAGTGGGGCAGATTGTACAATGTACATTTGAAATTGTATGAATTCATATGAATTAACCACATATTCGCCAAAACGAAAAATATTTAGCCATGAGAATGTGTTTGTCATTCCATAAAAGAAAAGTGCTGGGTAAGGCGTCCAAATGGAACCAACGATTATCTCTAGCTACACAAACCACAAGAACATTTCATGCAAAATCATATTTGCATACTAGAAAATGATAATATCTGTTCACCAGACATTGCACATTTAAAATATATTTGACTATTTAAATTGTAAATATACAATACATACATATACTGAGAAATTATGTAATTATGCAAATGTCTTGCACTTGGTGAAGAACATTCCTGAAGTTTCTATAAAAGTATAATAGATTTGATTAGACAAAAATTGATAGAGAACGGTGAGTTATGTAATATTCCTTGGAGAGAAAAAGGGTTTGTGCTGCCACTGCAATACATCAGCAAAACAGTTTAGGAGCCCTGTGTCTCAACAGACCCATGTTAGTCCTTCAGTATGAGCATCTGAACAATCCAAGGTGACGTCAATGGTGTAGCGTATGAAACATCTATAATGGCATTTGAAAACACCTGTCTTTAGACTATGGCAAGAGCTTTGGTCTTATCGTTCATACCATAATTATTACATAGTGGAACAATGTGGGGTTCAGAGTGAATCCAGCTGCTTTTAACAACCAAATAAAAAAAAATTATAAATGCCATCTGTCTGGATATCAGATGGGCAAAATGGTGCATCAATACATAATGTAGACGTGCATGACGCACTTTGCGTGTTATAATCCAGCCTCCGATAACTCCAACAATCCCCTTTGTGCAAAAAGACACTCCCCTTGCTGGAGACCAGAGGTGTTTGAAAATATTATTGATGATGCCACGCCGTCTCTAGGGGTCTTGTGTGTATAAACACAGTGCAGGGCAGGGATCTGAAGCCAGTTTGGCACCCAACAGTGGACCAGGGGCTTTGGGAAGAGAGTGTGGCATTCCACACGTTCGCACACAGAATCAACACAAACTCTAGACATCAGTCAGGCAGTGGGGCTGTGATGACATGTACACATTTCACACAAACACACTCGCACATATCAGTTAAGTCAGCTAGTGGTCAAATACTGAAGACAAATGCAGATACGGTCACGTAGACACATAAGCCATGCACACAAAGGCCCAGGAGAAACGTCTCTAGACTCTACAGCTACATTACAAGGCCCTTACTGGGTAAGGATGTGGTGTACTTAAATATCACTGACCCATCATGGTCTTCCAGCCTCAAAGGGTTCCATTCTGTTGACGTTTTCCCACTTTATTGCCAGACCCTGCCTGTTTGGGTGGGCTGTTGCTAGAGCGGTTGCTATGGCAACCGAGCCTGAGGTAGATGATGAATGGAAATTATTTGACCAGAGGTACCATGTTGTTTTCAAAAAAGAGGTTTCTACTACTAAGTTTGTAGTTCCTCTCCTGGAATGAATATGGCCGAGGAGTTTTGGTAGAATCAATGATTTATACTGTTTGGTCCAAAAGTCACATACAGCTTTTCTTTTTTTCTTTTCTTTCCTTTTATTGTATCGTATCGTATCGTATCATATCGTATCATTTGTTTTTTATTTTATTTTATTTAATTTCATTTCATTTTTGCACAAAATAAGTTGATTTGTGACCTATACTTAGTACAAAACTATTCATGTTTTTAGTAATTTCTGTCAAGAAATTTCTTTCTTTCTTTCTTTTTTTTTTTTTTTAAATTCTCAAAATCTTAACATTTTATTTTTAAGATTTAAATTACATTCCAGATTATGTCCAGGGAGTACAGATGTTTATTAATGTGCACTGCCATGCTAAAATAATAATAATAAATAAATAAATAAAAATCTTCAATTTGATCTCAGATGTTTGGACCTCATTGCATGCCAAGCAATACTGCATGCTCCAACTAAACAAATATCATGCACAAACACATAAGTAATGACGCATATTCTAATGGATGGATCCTGCATTTTTTTTTATGGAAATAGGGATGCAATACAACAGAACTAACCAGGTATGTGTGTTTTTGCATATCCGTGCAGAACAAACAGGAAGAGTCTGTCTTACTTCCTGGTCAAAATCATAAAATGTCTTCTTATGGCCTTTCCTGTGGTAAATGAGGAAGCAAGTGGAAATACAAAGCTCATTGTTTGGAGCTTTCCATAATGTTCACCTCTCATAAAGACCTTCTTACACCCTGGGTGCTCTTGTCTTCCATCAAGCTGTGAGCTGAACTTTATTCATGTAGCGCTGGCACATCAATGGAGAAAAAAATAATTAATAATATACCCTCATAAAATGTCTGTTAATATGGAAGGGACATCTGAGCTCATGCCTCCAGCTAACAGAGGAATTAGCCAAAACATGTGTGGCCGCTCGGTTTCCAAAGTCCCATTTGAATTCACAATATTTCCACTCATGCGCAAGCTGAACCTGCGGTTTTACACGTGAGGCATAACCTCTCGTGCCATTCTGAAGCATGACCACAACAGCCGTGACAATGACACTGACGCAGGATGGCGCTCCCTTGGGTGGACCACTATAAAGACCACCATTGTGATATCCAGTGAAAACAACCTCCAAAAACAGCCCTGTCAGATAATACCAGATGGGGAGTTTGAGTGTTTTGTTGAAGCTAAAGCCGTTAACGCTAAAATCATTAGCCAACAAAACCCCTGCTGAGGAAATAACTTCAAAGGGAATGCTAGCCACAACATTTTGATCTGAGATCACATTTCACCCTGTCAATCCTAATCTAAACCATTAAGCCCAAACAAGCAAGCCATTCCTCAAGCTCTGACGCAAAATCAGATTTAGATGAGCCACACTCTGTTCTTTTCCACTTTATTATAAAAACGCAGAAAATGAAGCTGATTCAGTTTCAGCATGAATAGGTTGCTTGCGATTGACGTAAGCATCACGGATCAAAGCATGAGTTGTGGGTTAAGCTTGGACGTGTGGCACGTGAACAACCTGCACACATATTCAATACTTGAATGAGCACGGAGGCAAAAACTTCAAGAGTTTTCCTGGAAAGTGTTCCCAGGGCACTTCTCCCTCAATACATCTGAAGTCTGTTCACACTGACAGCAACCTGGAGTGAGAAAAATTACCAGAAACCAACCCTTTTTATGAGAGTTGCAAAACAAATTTTTTTTAAAAAACATGAATAAATAACTAGGTAAATGAGCATGTCATCAAGCATCAGCTAGATGGAGAAAAGATTGTTACTGTGAGAAATACTTTACTGTTCTATAGTGTATTCTGTATTGTGAATGAGATTTATTTTCACAATGATAATCGTTCATCTTGTTATTCATTTAGACGCACACACACACACACACACACACACACACACACACACACACACAAATAAAAAAAATAAAATAATGGGTAACACTTTATAATAACTTTCATTAATAAATCATTAACAAACATTATATAATGCTTAATGGATCATTAGTTAATACATATTCAAAGAGTTAGAAACATGAGATAATGTGCTTGTTAATGTTTGCTAATAAACTTGTTAAACATTAGATTATGTTCAAACAAATCACTATTTAATGTAAGTTAAAATACAAATGTCATTAAACTTTCAATTCCATATGAACAAGCACTTATTGCACTTTTTATTAATGCACAACACCTTTGCTGATTTTGAGGTGTGATACGGGTAAGGTTAGGGACAGGTTTGGTGGTTTGGGTAGGTTTAAGGGTTGGTTAAAAGGTCAACAGTGTACAGTACAGGGGTCAGTTTGATTATTATAAGGGAACATGGTTCAATCTGTTTATATTATATTGTTTTGATAGCAAAAAAATGTATTTAATTTTAAATTATGTGGTGTATTAATAAAATATGAACCTCTGTAGGCAAGTACGTTTATAGGCACCTGTATAGTGCGCATGCTATACAAGTTCACTGTGTGCTTCCACACCCTGAATTATGCTCTTTAACAAGTAAAAGTTTTATCAGAAAGTCCTTGAGCACCAAGAGCAAGGAAGATGGGAATAAGGAACCTAATACATTCCCTTAGTTTGTGAAACAATGATACTAACAAAGTGCCACGAACCCTTCTGCTGGTTCTGCCTGAGGTGATACAACCATCATACATGTTGATGTTTTCTGTATAGAAATACGTACGTGCGGAGATGTCAGTCGTGATTTAATCTCATAGAGTAAACTATAGTCAAACAACCACTGCTATTGTATGCTTTTCTGAAACTCGCACAGGTCATAAGATAAACTCCAGGACTAATCTGCTGAGCGATCAGTTCTCCAGATCCAAATCTCCTCCTTATCTTGTCAACCCCAGATTAGCCGCTGCAGTCGTTAACATGTCTGCTCTCCTCGGCACGGTCTTACCTGTGCCTTTCCTGAGCTCACAAAACACTGAAAACATTGCCAGAGACAGAGAGTACCGGAAATTCTGGCCATCACAACAAATTCCTCATACACCACAAATCATGGATAAATGAACCCTACAAACACATACAAACCAATGTGCAAAAACCCATTCTGTGGAAACAAAAAGGAATGCACAATATTAATTTTCAACTCTCAGCTCATTGTACTGTATATACAGTGTAACAAACCACAAGGCACCTGATCCAGCATTCATTATGAGCGCGCGTGTGTCCACAACAGTGTGTGTTGAAAGAGAAGACAATGGTATTTGTCAGTCTACATCCTATTTTCCCCATTTGGTCATTAAGCCACAGACAAGTTCACCTCACGACCTGTGTGTGCAAGGAATTAACACTCGCACACTGAAAAACACCTCCTGGGTTCCAGAGGATTCCAGCGGTATGGGAAAAACAGGAAAAATCTGCATTCTCCTTCCTGCCCAATGACCCTGTTTGTATGACACACAGGAGGCAGTTTAGGTGCAGGCAGTATGTCAGTGGATCCATCTCATTGTCTCGGTTATGGTTACATCACTACAGTTCTGCATGCATTGGGGGGTTACATTGTGAATGGAGATTACTGTCATTGTTTTCTTTTAGATTAGTCCCTCTATCTGCATTTAAAAAACATAAATAAATAAAAACAGCCTTGTCATTGGAAAAACATAGATATTTCTCTGTTCCAATATGTAGTGAAATGCCTCGCTACACTCTAACTGGCGATTCACAAAAAAACTTTGTGTTTAAAAGGGCAGTGGAGTTCCTGTAAGTTTTTTTTTTTTAGTTGAATTTCTTTTAAAATAAATGCCACGTTTTTACAATGGGGTGTCATGTACGAGATGAGAGATAAGATGCGAGGTGTGAGCGCTAACACGTCTATCTTCCGCATGTTTACATAGAAGCAGGGCAGAGAAATGATAAAACACACTAAGTGTGAACAGCCTCTAACAGTAATAGCGATTTGGAACTTTCTACACAGGAAGCAACTTTGAGCCACAAAAGCCAGACTTGCTATTAATTTCAATGGGGTTTGACATTAGCATGATGCTACGCTAAAGGCCCGTTCACACCAAGGACGATAAATATAACAATAACTATAAACTATTGCTAATCGTTTTAATTCTATGAGAATAGGGAAGTCCACACCAAAGCGACCAAAGAACGTCATTGTTGGAATCACTTTCAGAGCAATTTTTGTCAGCTGATGAACAATAAAAACATTCACAGCACTTGTGCACAAGTGCTTGCTATTTTTGTTCACTACTTTTTGGTACTGAATCAAGTTTTTTTATGTTGCTTATTGCAATGCATTTTAAGATTGCCTTAACTGTTAAAATGACATGTTATGCAGCCTTTGAATTTGGCTAAAAAAGGTGTTTCTGGAGGAAACATTGTTTAGAACAACCTTCACACTGCAAGCACTTTTGATTCCTTAAACTATTGCCTCTGTAGGCAGCGCACTAGA
Organism: Sinocyclocheilus anshuiensis; assembly: GCF_001515605.1. Lineage (NCBI taxonomy): Eukaryota > Metazoa > Chordata > Actinopteri > Cypriniformes > Cyprinidae > Sinocyclocheilus > Sinocyclocheilus anshuiensis. The sequence continues at coordinate 1,335,946 of NW_015549606.1, forward strand.
TTTTGGAAAAGAGAAAGTGTCTATGCTTTAGCAGTGGCAGGGTTTTTTTCTAAATAGAGATAAAGGGACTAATCTGAAAAGAAAACAATGACAGCAGTCTTTTTTTCTTATCATGCATCACAAAAATGTGATTGAAAGTAGATTAGGCCTAGAATAATGTACAGTACATTAACACACAGGCACTTATAATTCTATTGAATACTGTTGTAATATATCTTACATACAGCAGCATACTATATCATTTATCTGATACATAAAAGCTTTAAGAAGCCATGCAAAACCTGTACAAAAACATGTACCATTTATGCTGTAAACAAATGCATGAACATAACGAAACGAAACTAACAGCTTAAGAGGTGAGTAAGTATGACTTTTCACTCAACTGGCTGCATAACAGCAGGCACTTATCAGAGACCGATCAAGCCTGAAGAGCATCAGGAAGTGAATCTCAGACCACCTGGTCTAAGAGGAAGTCAACAAAGCCGCATGCAAGCTGACTGACGTCAATCACAACCCACCGCACCTGACAGGAACTCCTACTGACTGCATTTCTCATGCTCTTTGCAGTATAATGCCACTCACCACTTTTCTTCCACATTACGCATTGAAGACCCGGTTCCTTTTGCCGTAGGCCGGACTTAATGCTGTTTGGCCTGATTATTGATGTTACAAGTGCGTTTTACTGAAACTACTCAGTGTTACATGGAGCTGAACTCCTGTGCCCTTTACACTTTTTCCTCCTGAAACAAGAACATAAACGATACACACACAGACAATATATTATATCCTTTCTCTTCTACTCTATTTGATTTTTCAATCTTTCCTAGAAACATATTGATTGTGAATGCAGCATCCTAATTACAACCACCAAACCAGACTGTACAGGTCAAACACCAGCAATCTATAGTCTTTGTACAAACAGTTCAACTTTTCCATATGCTTTCAAGCATATATATATTTTTTATGAAATTTTCCCCCAGAGTGCTTTCTGAAGTTCCTAAGCATGTTTTATTTAGGGGGCCTTTGTTATTTTTTATTTATACAGATAGTAGAGAGAAGGAAAGGAATTGTTTGAGGAGAGAAAATGTGAACAGGACGCGAGCCAAATTCGAATCTGTCTCCTTCAAGTGAGTGCCAAGGCTCAACGTGCCCGTTACAAATTAGCTCATATTTTCTCTACCACTTAACACTTTTTTTTTTTACACTGCAAAAATTATTTCTATTATTTCTTTATTTTTTTTATTTTTTTCACAGTACAATGATATAATTTAAACAAGAAAAAACGTCAACGGAATAAGAAAAATGACTTAATTCAAAAACTTAATTCAAAGGCAACATAAGTTTTGTTTCTTACCCTACAGGCAGATATTTGTTATTGTTTTAAGCATAAAGTCACTTAATATTTCAGAAAACAAGACATTATGTCTAATGTCATTTTGCTTCTGAAGTACAGTAAATGCATCTTGATTTAAGAATGTTTTGTCTAAGCTAATTTTTCTGTCTTAGCTTTTGAGTTATGATCTGATACATAAGATTGTGTTACAAGAATACAGTAAATTACATAATCTTTTAGCTTCTCATTAAACAAAACCTGCTGAAGATTGCATTTTTATGTAGCCTCTTTCTTCTATTCCTCCTCTAAATGTGAACAATCTCTCTCATATTATCCTTCAGAAATGACCTCACTCCGCCAAGGTTTTCTTGACATTTCTAAGAAAACAGTCTGGGCTGTATAATAGAAGCTCCAGTGAATGGCCTTGTTCTGTTTAGTTAGCATAGATTACAGTTCTTCTGAAATCTCTGTCTGGCGTGTTCTCTGATATCACACTGGGAGCCATCCTCAAGGACAGAGAGTGAACTATGAGGAATTTTCCCACCCGTTATACTAAGCCTTCTGCTGAGGCAGGCCTGTTTGTCCGTTGTGTTATTGTATTTGGCAGGTGTGCATGCATGTGAGAGACCAACACGTAGCAGCCATGGCCTTTTCCTATAGTCTAACACGTTCTGTGCGACTAGACAAAACAGCCACTAATATGGGCACCGTGCTTGAATGTGTGTGCACGTGAGTCTACTAAACATTTCAACACTGCCAGGCCAATCAGCAGAAGCTGCGGTGGAGATGAGTGATGATGAGGGATACAAGAGGGCAACGGCGTGGGCAGTCACGTAGCATGACAAGAGGTCTCTCTCTATCATTAAAAATATAATTAAACACAGCACAACAAAACATGTGTTTACAGGCACACACACACACACTTTCAGTCTTTAAGATGGAGTTATTTTAAAAGCATGGGAAATGCCTTTAATCCAAAGAGTAAACACTAAACATCTAGGAATTGACGTTTAGGATAAAACATTTAATAGGAAGTCTTAGGAATTACAATCAACAGTCAGTATTTGAAATTCTGCACTCGCTTCATACTTCAAGGAATAGTTCACCAAAAAATGTAATTTAGCATTCAATCACTGTGTAAGCGTGTATAAAAATTCTATACTATCTACTTGTTTTTGTGTGTGTGTGTGTGTGTGTGTGTGTGTGTGTATAATATATATATATATATATATACACACAGTATATACACCTTGCTACGTGTACTGCATTAGGCTAACCGAGACTTGTCATTTGCACTTATATATTGTTGCTCTTTTTTTGACTGCTTTTATTGTCCTCATTTGTAAGTCGCTTTGGATAAAAGCGTCTGCTAAATGACTAAATGTAAATGTAAAAACATCTGTGTAGCTAATAAAACATCACAATAATTAATTGACTTCTTGTGAAGCAAAAAGCTGCATGTTCACAAGAAACAAATCCATCATTAAGGTGTTTAACTTTAAACTTTTTTTCCAGTCCATAATCCACAATAACACTTCCTTCAGTAAAATGTCCATTCCAACTTGTCCTCTCACATCAAAATTCAGAGACATATTTGTTTAGAAATGTTTTGGATGGTTTCTGCTTGTAAACAGTGCTTGATCTGTGCATATTTCTCTCCTGATTCAGATAATACAACTTTTCTCACAGGAAAAAGCAATATTAGGCATAAAGGACTAGTATTTTAGATCACAGCAACAGTTTGAAGTACTGTTTGAAGAACTGAAGTTACTTGATGGACCGGAATCATGTGGCTTATTTGTGGATTACATTATAAGCTGTTTGAACTCTCATTCTGACGGCACCCATTCACTGCAGAGGATCCATTGGTAAGCAAGTGATGTAATGCTAAATTTCTCCAAATCTGTTCCAATAAAGAAACAAACTCATCTACATCTTGGATGGCCTGAGGGTACAAGTACTAATACTATAAATCTATAATATAATTTGCAAGTTAAAAATTCTGAAAAATACAAGGATTTTCACTAGTGCTCTACAATCTTTGGACCTCATTTTTAATACTTTTTTGCAGTTATAGGTCTTACCAGGTAGGCACACTCTGGTGATGGGGGGCTGGTTGGACACAGGGGACCTCCTGCAAGAGGAAATGTTGAAGAATTACTGAAAATGTGGTCGAATAAATACAAACAAACAATTATGACACAAGCAGAAAACCCCTACAATTCAAACACTTCTGTGTGTCATTCCTTTGCGCCATCTCTAACTGAAACAGGATGCATAATGCCAAAGCAAAGAGCATATTTCCACATTAAAGAAGAACGAAAGAAGCTCTATTCAAGCCTGTGCATTTTGCAATATATTTCTTTCTTAAGTGAATCATGGATTTGATGTGACACTCCTCTTTAATACAGACGTATTATTATGATATCACAGGGTGTGTCCTCTTTTCCTTACATCCGTAGAATTTCCCTGCAAGCTCATCTGAACAGGGTTGCCCTTGGACAGACTAGCTAAGAGCCCAACAAAAGCCTCTAACAGTGCGGTATAATGGCCCTGACGTAGATCCATGGTTATTTGGAAGGGCGAAATAGTTCTTCCATGAATAACACCAAGTAAACACCTTTTCCCCCATTTACCCTCATCGCTCAGGTGGAAAAATGGAATTTAAGGGCATGTGGAAATCTTCTCCATACGCAAGTGATTTTTGGCGGGGATTTGAAATCTTGAAAACTGGTGACATGTTAAGTGGAAAATGGCTCTATTGAAATGTCAGTGTGCATGGGTGGCCGAGTCCGCAAAACAAATGATTGGAAAGACTGCCCTCTTGTGGTTGGTCTTACAAACAACAGAGTGGACTGTAAAAAATAAAATAATTAAAATGTCTCTCTCTATATATATATATATATATACTGTATATATATTTTTAAAATTAATAATAATAACTATAACTATTTTTAATCAATTAAGAACACTAATATTACTACATTTTATGAAGCTTATTTTTTTTTAATAATTGACATTTTATAAAGCTTAAAAACAAGAGATGTGAAGCACATATTAATAATTTCATACAATAAAAGTGTGCTATTTGAGCTTTTAAGGCTAAAATGGCATTTTAGCAACATTAAGAATACTGTTTCAAGCTTGTATTTGGTCTGCGCTGCTGAAATCATCCCTGTTGGTGGAGTTTGGTCTATGTAAACAGTATTTTGTGGATAGTTATATCATATTCCTCTCTGGTTTCATAACAGATAGCATGTGAAAGTGACAAGGTTTAGTAGCTTTGTATTGTCAAAGGTGATAAAAGATTGGATTTAACTTTCCACAGGTTAAGCGATTTTATTCTTCAGGCTGGTAAGAGATTCTATCACGCAAGTCTCATGTAAACACGTATACAATTTTGTGGTGTAATTTGTAATACATATTAAAAATTTTTATTTGTATTCCAATACAACAACATGCCCCACAGACAAGTCCATTACTGCATGCACATTTTATTTTTTTTTTTACTATGGGGAAAGTCAAAAATATCGCAAACATTTCTGTAATCAACAGAATTATTATTTTTTGGAACACAGAAACAATCCTTTAAAAATCTGCTATTTTTTTAGAGACAAAAAGTTCGAATTTAGTTTACTTGAATTGTCTATTTAAGTTTAGATGAAGATACAGCTTCTGTTTACAATAATACTCACTTGTTAGATGTGCACTGAACGTTGGTCAAGACAGTAAAGTTGTTTCTGACACTTCGAAGGCTTGCTAGAACCTAGAGACAAAAACTGTGAGGTAAAACCAAGCACACGTCTATTTGAAATGTTATCCTTAAAGAAACATGACACTGATGTGTTTACCTGAGCAAAAGGTGTGACTATCAAGTCATCCCCATGCCTGTAATCAAGTGAGAATACATTAACATCTTAAGTGATTGGCACTCAAACAAAGCATACACTATAATTTAAAGTCAACATGAAAACAAAATTGATCCTATTTACTTTTTTAATAGATGTTCTTGGTCTTATTGTGAATGATTCAATGGCGAATGTTATTCCAGAAAAGAAAACCGGCTCTTTTTCTGAAATGACTTTGACATCACTTACGCCATGCAGACTACTGGAAATGTAACCAATAACCAAATAGCTATTGATTGTTTTAGCAAACTCCTATTCGGTCTGGCTACATTCCCGTCCTGCATTTTTTTCATGGTAAACATCTAGTTTTTAGTCAGTAATACTACCTCACTCATTAGACTCATTGTCAGATGAGGTTCCTTTCCGTTTCAGGACCCTAAATGCCACCAAAAAATGGGTTACCAAGAACAATCCAGCACACTCCTCAGATATTTGGCATCTAAGACTTTGGAAAATGCGTTCTTATATAATTCCAGGCAGTTACTTCCAGAAGGCTTGGGAAATAAGGCCTTGATTGAGATACGTTCTGGCATGCAAATGTCACTGCCGTGAGCAGCAGCGCATAAATCAACTCTACTAATCAGCCCCGCCTCCACCTTTACCCCGCAGAAATGTTTGGAAACAGAAATACTAGCGTTGATGAAAAAAAGAGGCATATTAAACAACTTCAAAGTCCTCAGATTACCAGATGTTGGATGGTTTAGTTGTGGTGACAAATAAATTAAAGTGCTTTTCTAGTAACTCGGCTCATTAGCGAAGATGATTCAGTAATTACTGTTTGTAAAAGTACAAAAGAAAAGTAAAGTAAAGTAACTGAACTTACTACAATATATCCATCCTTAACAGATGCAATGTGCAGGAAAAACCCACAAAATGCCACATTTTTCCCTTAAAAAACTTAAACCAACCTAGGAATGTTTGCTGGTCATAGCTGATATAAGACAAGACCAGCAAACCAGTTCAGGCTGGTTTTAAATGTTGTTTTCAACAGGTTTAATAAGTAGCTCTTACCACATTTAAAACAACTTTACTCACAGTTCTGAGGCGATAGAAGAATTTCGAGACATCGACTTTGGTGAGAGGTCATAGTCGCTGTCTGAGCGGTAGAGGAAGGACTCTCGCCGCTGGTTGTGGCCGGGAAAGTTTGTGTGCAGAACCAGGCCAGAACCTGGTGAGGCCTGGGGGTCCAAAGGACTACAGCTTGCAGATGGGCCATTTTCCACATCGAAACTGCAATGGCACAAAAACAGTACATTAAAATTAAGGTAAGAACACATACACCTCTTTAATGGTCTTGGAATGCTGTCATTCATACACAATATTATTTCTGTCACTTAATACACTTTTCTCTTACTGAAGATTAAGACTGTTAGATCGAAACCAAAAACAAGTCAATACTGATCCACCTTGGCCATCCTCAAGATTCAAAGTTATACATAGCTTAATGAAAATTTCAGGAGAAATACATAAGCTGTCCTCTGGGACCGGAGAGCTCTGGAAAGTCTCAAAGATTCCCAGCACTTGGGGCGGAAGCATGTCTCATCTTTCCAAACCATAAGGAAACATAGTGGAGATGGTCTCAGCCCACATCAAAAAGAAGAGAAGCAAGGGGAAACACATTACGTTCAAGTCAAATAAACAGTTTTAAAAGACGCTTGTGTTCGGTTCAGGTGTGCTTGTGATTTCAGAGCTAACAGGGAGGAAGTAGCGATGGTCTTTACGCTCAGAGCGCCAGAGGTTTGTGACCTTTCACTGTTGCTCCAAACACTGGAGAGTCTCAAAGTAAAAAAAAAAAAATAGGGAATAGGAGAACCATTCAAAACCAGTTCCTTGTTTTGCTGCCGTTGACCAATGGAAATTTACTACAACATACAAACCACACATACATGCATGAATATGAATATTTTTCCAATGATAATGAGAGTTATTGAGATGTCGCGGAGTGGCCTGATCCACGCGGAGGTCAACCAACAGCTAACACTGAATCAACATCCTCCTATTGTGCCCCTTTTTCCTGTTAGCCTGCCATTCACAACAACCATCAATAGCATTTGTGTGTTTTCACACTGCACTTAACCCCAGGTTAAGTCTTTTTAAACCCAGCAAAGCAACATTTCACACTTGCATCTTTAAAAATGGGTAAGCACATTTCTTGCAGCCATGGTCTGGGAAAATGTATTCAGGACAAGCTAGATTGTACAGTACAAGTGCTGTGCAAGAGCGACACAAGTCGTTATATAAACAGTTTGTGTGCTGTGTTTAATCAGTCTATGATACTGACACCTCAAATATGTAAATAAGAATATTAACCCAAGATTTGATACAAAAGAGATCTGAATTTATGGATAATTGTTGGGAAATAACATAATTAAGTAACAACCTGTACAGCTGTTTTATACTCTAGGTACATAATTCCAACAAAAATACGTTCAGAAGTTCAGATTGTCCTCCTTGAACAATAAATCGACAAAGCCTCTAGACTCTAGACATCTCTGTGAAATTTCATCTTCAAAACTCAATTATAAATGCATCAGTTTACTCGGTCTTACTGAAGTGTTTATGCATTCTGCCTCTGTCTTGTAACTACAATCAATTCATCCCTCATTTTGTTGCAAATGTTCCTATCTTGTGTATCTTTTGTCTCTGTATTTCTGCTTGCAGTGTAGCTTGTTCCATTTCGATATTTGTTCTTCTGGTATCAGTTGCAGTTGTTTCGTGTCATGCATTATGAAGCATGCTATTTAAATAATTATTTTTAATAATGCTGTTAATGTTACACAAACGTACAATACAACTGAAAGCAACAAAGCTAAATATTTGATAAATGAGATCATCAGTCAGATATGAGGAGTGAGACACTGCACTACGAATAAGGAAAACCAGAAAAAAAATGTTCTGATGTGGCCGCAACGCTCGTTTGACTGCATGCACAAGCAACACATAAGTAAAAACTGCTGTTGTGGCTCTATACAGAAAATAAAGAGATTTTTGGGCTACTACATTGATTACTTTCTATAATAACACCCATAATTATAAAATAGTTATAACAAAACTTAATTCCATAATGCTTATGCTACACTGCTTAAGTATGAACATCCAGGAAGGGTGTGACAAACCAGTAAACAACACTGCTTATAAATGCCATGTGAAACGGGTCTAAATTTTGGTGATTTCTCTTCAATATACATTCAGCCTGCTTGATCATGTTTTCCACTATATAGGCTTTATAATATAAAGCCAAAACCGCCGTTGCCTCAACATCAAATGCTGAACAAAAGAATCGAATCAGATGACGCAAAGCCAGACAAGCCACTTGCACGGAAACTGACTGACTGGCAGTTGTGTTTTTTTTCACTGTGAACATGATTCTCAGAGTGGCACTTCTTTATTATAGTAAATGGAAATTCTTTGTAACAAACTTTCAATGTTAGTCTGACAGACAACTTCATGAAGTAGCTGTCGTGTCCAAAGCAGAATACACTCTGGGTCATTTGAGCTCCCTGGAGAGGTCAAGACTGGAAAAAACTACCAGGAAACGATACCTCTGACCTCAGCTGTAACCAGTATCTCTGATTCCCATGACATTATAATGACAGAGTTCATGTAAAGGGTGATAGTAGTTTTACATTGGGAGGAAAAGTTAAGTACAAGTTAAGTACAACACGTAAAGTGGCCAAGTTGACGTCTCACAACTTAAAGGCCGCATGTTGAAATGATATATATATTGAAACAGGAAGTTTAGGCATTTTCAAAAATTGTTTTTTAAATAGCCCAACAAACTTTACTTACATCACAACTATCAACCATGATTTGCTCATTCTAGAGATTGGACAAGAATCTATAGTGCAGGATGAGTTATAAATATATTTGATTTGTTTCCAAAAAGATATCTACTAAATGTTAATTATGTAAAGGTTTAGGAGTACACAAGCATATAGACCGTCTCAAAGAACAATCAAAAAGGTCACAAAATACTCTGAAGCTCCTTCACTATCGCTCAATAACAGTGTTATTTTAGTATTATTTGATATATTACTATTATTATATACTTTTATTTTATAGTTGCAATTTGTAATTTAATTTCAATTTCAGTTTGAGTTATTTTGTTATGCACTTTCGTTAGTTTAAGTTTTTTTCCCCTTTAATTTATTTTTATTTCAGTTTTAGTATTAGTAAATGTAGTACTTCAACTTTTATTTTTTTCAGTTATTTGCCCAGAAAACATTTTTAATTTTAGTATAATTTAGAGAGTTTATTAAATATAAATATTTATGTTTTATTTTATTTCAGCTTTATTTCAATTACTGAAAAATAATATTTTAACAACACTGCTCAAGGCTATCATAAACATTTCAAGCTCAATAATACTTGACATCAGTTGACCATTTTCATCAAAGAGCCCCTTGTCGTTTTAAAGTTAAGTTCTGATATTTTTCCATGATTGCCTCACTTGTTTTGATTTGTAATAAATGCGCAGAGACGGAATATCACATGGTTTTAAGCTAATGAACATGTTTTTCAGCGATTAAATAGAATTGTTTGGTGTTTATATTCTCACCATGATACAAAAAGGAGAGGATGTTGTTTCCAGTAAGTATCTAATTATCCTGTGACTGCTGTTGAGTCACTGTCTAGTAACACATACACAACACAACAATAGTTTATGTAGAGCAGCTCCAAAAGACATCCTCTACTTGTCTGCTTTGCTTAAATCGCCACCACTCTAACAATGGTCCGTCTTCACACAAAGAGACATTATAATGGGTTTCAAATCATAAAGGTCTCTGTGTCTCACATACATTTTCAGTTCCTCTGCCTGTTAGTGGAACTGCTTGACAAAATTACAAAATGGACTTCACTGTAACATATGAGCAATTAAATTACTACATTATCAGGCATCATAGATCTTATGTAATGCTTGATTTGATCACATGTTTGTGGGGAAGAAGGGGACTTCTAAGGCAAGTTACACTGGATTCTACTCTGGCATCAGAAACTCAGATTCAAAAGAGGGAAGTTCATATGAGTCGGTCCGTGAGAATATTCAAGGCTGTGGACCCTGCTTTAAATGTCATTCTATCAGACTAAAAAATGCTGAATGCTTGCTGATTTTCTATGACATATTTCATAATAAACAGATGCCCAACTCTGGGGATCATTTAAGATGACGTGGTTGCTTTGAAGAAATCAGTTGGTATGCAAGAGAATGTTTATTTGTGCCAACTTTAGTAGACTAATCGCAGGAGAAACACCCCCTGGAGTAATCGCTGGAGCCTTGTTTAACTCCCTGGTCCTAATGTCAACTTTATATTTGCTTTTTTTCTAACCTGTACAGTATGTTCAGATCACTACCACAGACATATATGACACATTAAATACACTGTTTGTCATCAACGTTTGTCAGTTTTTTTTTTTATTAAACTAAAAACTATTTAATATGACTTAATCAAGTTTAAATCAAAGTAATTTTTAAATGTCAGATCATCATCATTTATACAAAAAAATTGTAAGTTAACATGTTTTGTATATTATGCATGTGTGTGTATATTTTAAGTGTTCAGTTCAAAATCTTTGTACAGCACTGTTCAAAAGTTTGGGGTTGGTAAGAAAGAAGTTTCTTATGCATTTACTTGATGAAAAATACAGTATTAATAATTGTGAAATATTATCACAGTTTTAAAGAACTGCTTCATTATGCATGTGTGTGTATATTTTAAGTGTTCAGTTCAAAATCTTTGTACAGCACTGTTCAAAAGTTTGGGGTTGGTAAGAAAGAGTTTCTTATGCATTTACTTGATGAAAAATACAGTATTAATAATTGTGAAATATTATCACAGTTTTAAAGAACTGCTTTTATATTTTAATATATTTTTAATATATTTTAATATTAATATTTTAATGTAAAATATTAATATTTTATATTTTAATGTATTTTCCTGTGATGGCAAAGCTGAATTTTCAGCAGCTATTTCTTCAGGCTTCAGAGTCACATGATCTTTCAGAAATCATTCTTATATGCTAATTTGGTGCTCAAGAATATTTATTGTTATTATCAATGTCGAAAATAGTTGTTCTGCTTTCTTTCAAGATTCTTTAATGAACTGAAAGTTTTAAAAGAACAGCATGATTTTTTTTTTTTTTTTGTAACTTTATAAATGTCTTTGTCACTTTTGGCCAATTTAATGAGTCCTTGCTGAAAAAAAATATTCTTTTAAAAATAAACAGTAGTGTATATTATGTATATTTTGTATTGTAAACTGCATGCATATTTGTACACTGTTTAACATCCTGCTAACTGTATATGACTGCATAGAGTCAGGAGAACATTATTCTCATTCATTACACTTATGCACATGGTGGAGTGACAAAAGTGATTTGATAAATAAAATCCAACAACATTTTACTTCAAAGGTTGCATTTCAATGTCACCAATTTAACACAATCCAATCCAATCCAATGCTGTCTAGGCAACATACCGTGTAGGTAAAAGTACCTCACAGAGCTCAGTTTCAAGCCACACATTTCTGCCTATTAGCACAAATCCAAACAACGTGGAGATTATCTTTGTTGGCATTTGGAGTCATAGGAGACATTTACACACCCTGCCCGGACGTCAGAGCACGCTGTGTGTAAACACAGATGTACACAAACTCATTCATTCATGTGTTTGACAATTAGAGTGTATATAAACATGCATTACACATTGACACAAAGATATATTCATAACTAAAGAAACAGTGCACTCATACACATGGAAAAACAGAAACATGCAACAAATAGCAGAATTGATTAAAAGTTTGAACCCTGAACGTTTGCATACATACATAATTGAATGAATGAATGAATGAATGGGCCAGGGAATGACTGAATCAAGTTTAGCAGCATCATATGACCCCTTTAAAAAACTGTCATAGTATATTATAATAATGGTATAATATCATAATAGTATCTCAATTATACTAAATAAAATAAAATAAAATAAAAACATTGAATTCTATTCAAAACCCATTTCCAAACATCTCATGAGAGGGTACTTAAAACCAATCTTCCATCCAATTAGGGCAAACTGTTCCGGAAGCTTATTTCAGTTCGCAATTGAGCTAAAGCTGTGTGGTAATGTTTACCCAAAAAAAGTAAAGCAAGAACAGGTCTCAGGTGTGAAATTACAGTAGAGGTGAAGGTATCAACTGATATCACAAGCACACAGAGCGCGTATAACATGCAATCCAGTGCATACACACAATAGCCTGATGGGAAATGTACAACAGCTGTGAACAATTTGACACTTATAAAAACACAGAGCTCCGTTTACTTACAAACACATTCACAAACTGCTTGAGTAACAAAAATTCATCACAATGAACTCAAAAATAAGCCCAGAAAAAGGGGGGAGAATAAGAAAAAGTACAGAAAGACGAAGATGACATCTGATCACTGTGTGACAAGGGTCCTGAAGAAAGGGACAGAAATTCATGACGTAGACAGACAGAGAGATGGACAAGTAGTGGCCAATATTTAAAGTAGCACTTTGGATGCGTAGCTGCAGTAATTGCATACATAATCCAGCAGAAAAAAAAGAGGGAGGAAGAGAGAGTGTGTGAAAGCATGTGAACCAGATAGAGTCTGAGACGTAACAAAGTCAGAAGAAGAGGAGTTTAGTTCTTACCTTAAGGTGGAGGTGTGCAGCCTCTTCACCACCTCCTCACTGAAGTCAAAATGAACCCTGCCTCTGTGGCAGGACGACCTGCGGAGCATGGCCCTGGAACACACCACTGTGCTGTTCAGCGCGCTCTAGCAGCGTCTCCCCTGCATGACTCCCCTAACACTTTTAGTGCCCTCCCACAAAGCTCAACTTCACCGCACAGCCACTTCCTTTTGAAGTCCAGCTGCGCTAGCACTCAACTCAGCTCTGAGAGAGTAGACGGCCGCACATGAAACCTGGGGCGGAGCTTTTCAACGAGGAGTCAGAATGTCTCATTCCTAAATGTCTGCTGCAGACACAAACAAAATACATGCAGTTTGATTTAATGAAGGACATTCGACATTTCAGAAGGGTTATTAATATGTTTTATCGCTTTCTGAATGCCACAAATCGTGGTTGGAATACTTCTGAAGAAGTGTAAAAGGGGTTTGGGCTTTTTGCGACTTCTGAAATGAAACACTGTCTATATCAGTGACAAACTTGTGGTAAGACTTATGAGCTATAATGATGAGGAACTTACAACAAACACATCCAAAACTACGAGTGTTACTACACTGCAATTTGTATGCATTGACCTAATTAAATTACTAATAATTATTGCTAATGCATAAACTACAGAGAAACAGACATTACGTAAAAAAACTGATATATTGACACACACACACACACACACACACACACACACACACACACACACACACACACAC
>NW_015549606.1:1349806-1363629 GCF_001515605.1 Sinocyclocheilus anshuiensis
ATTTCTACTCTCACACACTTACATTCTCCTTACACATGCATACATTTCTACTCTCACACACACATTCTCCTTTCACATACATATATACTGTATATAGAATGTATGTATGTCTGAAGAAAATATATGTATGTAAGAGAAGAATGTATGTACAGTGGGTACGGAAAGTATTCAGACCCCCTTCAATTTTTCACTCTTTGTTATATTGCAGCCATTTGCACGATTCTGTGTTTTTCTGTCAATATGGGGTGCTGTGTGTACATTAATGAGGAAAAAAAATTTACTTAAATTATTTTAGCAAATGGCTGCAATATAACAAAGAGTAAAACATTTAAGGGGGTCTGAATACTTTCCTTACCCACTGTATGTGTGAGAGAGAGTATAATGGAAAGGGAAGGCAGTTAAACTGACAGAAATAAAAAATGACCAGGTTAAAAACGCAGCGCTGTGTACAACAATAACCCAGGAAATGCTATACTGCTAGTATTCTATAAGCGCCACCTGGTGTCAGAGATCGAATTTGCATTTTCATCAGAATCAGAAATAGCTTTATTGCCAAGTGTGTTTACACACACAAGGAATTTGTCTTGGTGTCAGGAGCTTCCAGTACAGAAAGTAGCCTACAGACATAGTACAGACATACATATAATTAAGGTGATAAAACACTAATAATAATAAAGAGTAATAATAACATATTCATTCAGCCTGTCTGATGTTTTTGTTTTGTGCAGTTGCTTTATGTTGCATATATTTTTGTTTGTTTGTTTAAGGTTAGTTTGGCCAGTAACAGAGCAAAATAAACATTTAATAAATGTAAAAATAAAAAAATAAATAAAATAAATAAAAGTAATAAAAACTAAATAAATTGGCAACGAGTATGGGAATCGCCTCATTTGATTGTAAAAAAAAAAATCGGCAATTGGAATCGGTCGCGGAAAATCCTGATCAGTGCATCCTTAACTGGAATAGAGTTAGACCTACCTGAAAAACTTGAAAAAGCATGGTTCATTTCAGATTTACCTTTGAACTATTGTACCTATTTGTGTAAAATGGTTATCATGTATTACAATGTTCCAGTCAACAATGAAAACAATAAGTCTTATTTATTGATTGATTGACTGATATTTATTAATGTGTGTGTGTAGAGAGAGAGAGTGAGAAAGAGAGAACGAATAACACCATCTACTTAGTCAAAATATAAAAATAATTATCATCTTATCACTTTGGACAGAATTTTAGTATAATTACACCTTTATATTATATATATTTTAATCTTCTTTGTAAATAAGATTATTGAAGCGAGTTTTACAATTAAAGTCTTTCTACTTTAAAAATTCATGTTTAATTCAATGTGCTACTTGCCTTTTTTTGTAATTACAATTTCTGAATGAAAATTGTCTTAAAGGAAATCCTCTACTCCAATTTTTTTCAGTGTATGTTCTGTCTGTACAATTTATTAATCAAAAATATGAAAATAATTATCAGCTAATTGCACCAGATTTTGATTTATTATATAGTATGTTCTATTTGTACTATATGCCATGTTTGCACAGTAAAAGTTGATAGTGGAGAGTTTATTTTATTTACATTTTAATCACCTGAACTGAAACAAACTGACATCAGACCTCTAGGACAGCAAAACTTGCCATTTTTCAGTGTGTGTGTTGTTTGACTTTTGACAAGAGATCAATATATGATGCTTAGACACTGTTGGTCAAATGTCTTTGTGCTATGTGAATTCACGGGTCAGAGGTTATCAATCTGAATTTTGGTATGCAGTGGAAGACAAAACTGCATGAGCTTGTGTTTCCGGTCTTGTGTTTCCGTCACATGCATATATGCGAATAGAGCATCAAGTATAGAGAATGCCGCTTGCTTGCTTTATTTATTTATATATAACTGAAAATAAAGATATTATTTATTTACATTTTTTTTTGAGCAGTTGAAACATGTAACAAATTAAGTTCTGTAACTCACAATAAAAAATAGTCCAAAACTGAAATCCACTCCAGGAAACATTATTCCCATCAATGAGAAGTATTTTGTGTTATAGGATTACAAAACATTCCAATCATTCCTCCTTACGAGTCTTTCCTACACGACAAGTCACTGTTGTTTGATGTGTGATCACGTGGCGGGGGGATTAAAGAGTTCTCTGAAAATCTCTTGTGACCTTTAGTCATCATAAAAACTCCTTTAAAGATGACTGATCTGTCGTCATTGTGTGCAATGCTAAGATGCTTACTCGGCAATGAGCTCTGCTGTGAGGAAATGAAGCTGTGAAGAGACCCATGAAGCTAAACAGAGTAAACTTTGACACAAGACAAAACAATTTGTAAGTGTGAAGTCTGAGCTGAGCAGAGGAGCAGAGGAGACAATGGCAGTGCAGGTTTGATGTGTGATCACGTGGCGGGTGGATTAAAGAGTTCTCTGAAAATCTCTTGTGACCTTTAGTCATCATAAAAACTCCTTTAAAGATGACTGATCTGTCGTCATTGTGTGCAATGCTAAGATGCTTACTCGGCAATGAGCTCTGCTGTGAGGAAATGAAGCTGTGAAGAGACCCATGAAGCTAAACAGAGTAAACTTTGACACAAGACAAAACAATTTGTAAGTGTGAAGTCTGAGCTGAGCAGAGGAGCAGAGGAGACAATGGCAGTGCAGGGGAAGATCTGTCTGCCGTACAGCTGATGATAAGAGGAAAAGAAAGACTGGGTCAAACAGGCTGGTGTGAATTCAGTTGACTCAGTGTGAAAAAATGTCACAACACGACATGTCGAAACGAAACGATTAAACATCATTCCTCAAAATGTGTCTAATCTAAACATGCGAGAACGTAATAGGTTAAAAATGAAACACTTCACGAGTCTCTACACTAGCCTCAGGAGCCATGATCACACCTGTGATTTAATCATTTATTTAATATGCTTTCTTATTTAATGTCATCAATTTAATGATTTTAATGGAAAATGTTTAATTAAAATAATGCAAAAGGAAATGGCTGTTAAGGGCTCATGGGTTTGAGGTGCACAGAAACCTAGAATGTAGTGAGTGATACTACGAATGCCGATAACACTTACAACAGTATTGCCCACTAGATGGCAGAGGTTACAAATAAAGAAAATCAAGCGTCAAGTAAGACTTAGCTGACATTTAATAAAAACCTTGCCTGCTGAGTCTTTTATGATAATTTGAGCCAGTAAAACTTAATTGAGAAGAGATGATGAGCAACTAATTAATATTAATGAAGTAACAGATCAAACTTCAACAGTAAACAGGATGACTCATAATATGAGTAATATTTTCTTCTGCAGTACTCCTAAAATATTTTATGACCCAATAACTCCCATGCTTACTAAACATTGCAAATAACAGTATATATTTAATAAATTTTTTTTTTTACAAAATGCCATTTTCTAATCACTTGGCACACAAGAAAATTCCAAACTGTCTACTTTAAGTATTTCAAATGTTTAACCAAAATTAAGACCATAATATAAAGATTAACATTTATAGTTTTTTACATTTTCAAATGTTCAAATATATAGGAAAATCCTACTTTACACATCTCTCACGCACATTAACCATAACAGTATAAAGTGTATAATAAGCTTGTGCACTTACTTTGATGTATTGAGAATTATGTTAGGCAATAGATCATTAATTTAATTGACAATTGATTATTACTTAAAATAACATCCTGTATTTAATCCTGCAGATTTAAGGTGGAAAAAACAAAAGTGCTGATCTTAAAGGCATAATTCACCCAAAAATACACCATCTGTCATCATTTACTCACCCTCCACTTGTTCTAAACCCGTGTGAGCTTCTTTCTTCTGTTGAACACGGAAGAAGATATTTTGAAGAATGATAACCAAACAGCTGATGGCCATTGACTTCTGTAGCTTTTTTTTCTCCATACTATTCAAGTCAACTGTTTGGTTACTGTCACGAATTCGGTCCATGGACTTCCGTTTATTCACCACCAGAGGTCACCCTTTCCATTACATTGACTCTCGCACAACACAAACTGTTGCATAGCACCCCGGACTACATATCCCATCATTCTTTGCACGATTTGCACACTGCACTGATTGCACTCATTGCACACAGCTGTTTCTAATCACCTCACTCACTATATAACACCCACTCTAACCACCTTTCTCGGCTGAGTATTGTTTAGCCCGTACCCCATTCCGAGTCCCATTCCGAGTCTCTGTGTTTTCCTTGTTTTGCCTTGCCTTGCCTGTTTCCGCGGTTTCTGATCTTTGCCTGTTTTCCTGGATTTTTCCCTCTCGTCTCGCCCCTGTGATTCTGTCTGCCGATCGGTGACCTACGCTAGCCCTGGGACTATTCTTGTGTTTTGCCCGCTATATACCTGTTTGCCATTGTTTGACCCTGCCTGTTTACCACGTCTCTTTATTAAAGCTTGCAGATGGATCCACACGTCTCACGTCTCGTCAGCCCCGTTACAGTTACCAACATTCTTCAAAGTATCTCCTTTTGTGTTCATGAATAAATGTTGACAATGTTCATTTTTGTTTGAACTATCCCATGAAGATACTCATCTCTGTCAGTGTGAACTGCAGTAGAAGACCAACCGTCTAATGCTACAAACAGGTTGAGGAGAATCAGAACATTCCAGAATCACTAAGCAGACTGCACCTGCTTGCTTACGTTGAGCCGTTACTTACAACTAACCTCCATACTTGACACCCTGATACCCAAGTAGCACTGACACACAGAAGACAAAGAGAGGACAGCAGCACGCCAGCTCTCAGTTCTAATGTCATTTCTTTAACTGTGTCTGGGGTTGATTGGTGATTGACTTTGAGGCGCTCAAGTAAACTGATGACAAATTATCCTTGATTATAATTTCACCTCAAGTAGTCTACAGGAACTGTGGAACAGAAAACATGAATTAGGGAGTCAAAAATATTGGGATTTAAAGTTTATTTTTTATGGAAAATGTATTTTTGTTACTCTTTCTATAATGCTGTACTGTTGACAGGATTAAACTCTTACTAGTTTCCTCTAATTATAAACATGAATAAACTGTAAACACTGAACAAAATCTGTGTGAGCACTTATCGGTAGAATCACCTTGACAAAATACATAAGATGATAGAGAACCATTAACATAATATTTCTCCTAAATGTCTTAAATTGTTCTCTCTGAATATCACTTTTGCATTAACACCAAGCACAGTCATTGTCTCATTCTGTCTAAATGTGTTTAAAATCACTGAATCATTGCATAACATCCACATACTCTAGGGGCTATTTCACTGATTCATGTGACACACTCGCTCTCTCACTTCTAATCAAAGTGCACAGACCTTTGTGTACCTGCTCTGTCTAATTCAGTCTAACAAGTCCAATAGGAACTTCGTGCATCTCTTTGATTTATACACAGACGTGATGTTCTTTGACAGGTGTGAGACAGAGGACAGCCAAGGAGAGAGAGAAGGACAGTTCATCCAGAACAAATTAAAACCCTGCTTTATCTGAAACCTTTTGATAATTCTGCATGAAGAACACACTGAAATGACGATTTTGGTGTGTTCCTCACATACAACTAGGGCTGCATGATAGATCATATTTTAATCGGGATCACAATTTCTGCAATATTTACCTGATGGTTATTTATCCTAAAAAAAAAATATTTTTTATTCATCATTTTACATTATCTTGCATTGGAAGACGCCTCATGCTTGTGGTTGCCAGATGTCAAGAGCTTAAATCCCCTAATCTGAGCTTTCTTCTTAAATGGATACCTGGGGCCTCATTTATAACCGTTGCGTACGCACAAAACCTGCCCTGAAAGAGGCGTACGCCACTTCCTACGCAAAAGGTGGGATTTATAAAAAACTAACTCTGAACCATGCGTACAGACTTTTTTTCCTGGAGTGAGAAAATTAATGAAGTAAACATCGATTTTAAACTGTTTTCATTTCATCATATACATTTACATTAAATATTCCACTCTCATTAATGGAGATAAGCACTGAAATTACATAAAGTCATTACGCAGAAGTTAAACCAGAATTATATGAATTTAGACATAGCCTATGTGTATGCGCTTGATTACTTTTCCAGTGGCATGCTATGTTTTAATGACAGCGAGGAGTGCTATAGGTGCACAATAATTTATTAATTTATCTAAATTGCACATCTCATGTTATGAGAAAATATTTTTAGTGAGAACAATGATCAATGATGCACACTTACTTCAATTATGGTGGACACTGCTGGATTCGGTGGAACGGTCTATTGTCCGGTTTGAATAGGACCAATGATAATAACTTACTGTACAACCGCAGCTGCACGGAGGTGTTGATGTCATGTGAAGGCATCTTCACAATATTATGAAAAAATACCACTGTATTTGAAGGATACAACTTGAAGAAAACGGTAAGATTTGCACGTTTCCTTTTTAAAATATTTTGTCAGTGACGCACAGAGTCAGATAATTGTATTTACACTGCAATAAATATAGGCCTATATTTTTCCACTAAAAATAGCTAAAAGATATTCACCTTATCAGCAAAACTGCATTAATTTAATTTAATATTATTTGGCCAGTGGAAATGAATGAGTTTTGACTTCATAATGAATGTGTTAATTTGTATGATGAATTAATTAGGAAACAAGATGAGGCAAACTAAACTAGTTGACATTCTCTTGAATATTTTTTGAATAATTGAATAATTCTGATTAAAAGTAAATAGACATTTCTAAAATGGCAATGATTGTGATTAATAACTGATTGTCAGTTTAACCATTAACACGCAGCCCTACAGAAAACAATTATATGGCTTCAGAAGGTTTAGAATATGGAGCACAACAAAATGATGGTCAGTAAATGTTGGCAATTTTCATTTTTGAGTGAACTATTGCTTTAAAGCAAGTGAAGAAAAAGACATTAAGAAGAAAAAGAAGTAGAAAAAAAGCAAAGAACTTGTGGAAATGAGTGTTAGAGGGCAAGGGGGAAATGAAATGGCAGAGTAAGGGGTGATCTTCTCCAGATGGGAACAGGTAGGGAAGATGGAGGTGTGAATGGTAGAAGTCAAAATGACCTGACTCCCACTGTGAAGCCGGCTATCTGAGAGCCCAGCAGACCCAATCTGCACGCTTCCACCTTTCACCGCTAACTCTATACAAGCTTATCTGACTGGCAAAAACACAGGACAGCACTTAAGTTTCAGCTGCTAGGATAACTGCCTGCTGATTATGAAAATGACAGATAACCGCTTCTCATTGTCTTGAGTAATGCGGCCCTATCAGGTGCCTGCTGCTTAATTCGTAATGTATTCCATAATTGAGCAAATAGACTGTATTAAAGCACTGGGATCAGTTCCATCTGTAATTCAGGCGATTTCAAATCTCACTTAGGTCGGAGGTGAGATGGGGAAGTGGAGGTATAGGGATGCGGAGCTATGAATTACATTTCAGGTCGATTTCAAAAAGTGTCTGAACTGGTAATAGGAATGCTTCAAATGTCAAGTCGAAGTGTTCATAAAAATGCTTACTATGAGTTAAATATGTATTATAAGGGATAATGTATAATACCTGATCAGATCAGTAAGTAAAGTACATTAAAATAAAATGTCATACAGTATATTAGGTTAAATATTTTATTTAAATACAAATTAAAAAGCCATATAATAAACAATCTTGACACGCTAAAGCAGAATGAAATTTAGCTAATTATGATTTGCCTATCCAACTACTTGGATTTTATGGCCCTAACCTGTCCATTAATAATTAAATAAGGGTACTTTTAGATGGAAATATAAGCCATAGTACTGAATGT
Source organism: Sinocyclocheilus anshuiensis (assembly GCF_001515605.1). NCBI lineage: Eukaryota > Metazoa > Chordata > Actinopteri > Cypriniformes > Cyprinidae > Sinocyclocheilus > Sinocyclocheilus anshuiensis. The sequence continues at coordinate 1,357,620 of NW_015549606.1, forward strand.
ACAGTACCATATTCGGATACCATCATATTTACAAAGTACACTAAGGTACTTGGTATTACCACAATATATGTACGCAAAACCATGGTAGTATCTATTGGTCCTTTTAGATGGAACTTTAATATACAGTATAAGCCACATTACCAATTGACTAACATATTCCTATAACATGCAGGGGCGGATCTACCAGGGTGGCACGGGGTGGCAACTGCCACCCTAAGGAAAAGCTGTGCCACCCCAGAATTATCACAGAATAAAATATAAATGTAAGCAGTGTTTCATGTGCTACTTTTCAGCCGTGGCGAAGATACAGTAACGCAAAATAATGGCAAAAACACGTCTTTTAATAAACTGTGCACGATGGTTGCATGCAGACGCCAGTGTAGTCGGCTTCATTAACAAATGACTCTTATGAACCGGATCTTTTTGAGTCAAAACCACAAAGCACGGCCCAGTTCACTAACGAACTGTTTTTACATTTGTTCGTGAATCAGATAATTACTGCTTTTCAGGTAACTCAGAAGTCCTCTGAGAAATCTAATCCCGTCTGAGATTCATCGCGTAATTGTTTGGTGATCCGATTCTCGGACCGCTCGCTCTACTTTCATCATGGATATATATAGGTGCATCTCAATAAATTAGAATGTCATGGAAAAGTTCATTTATTTCAGTAATTCAACTCAAATTGTGAAACTCGTGTATTAAATAATTTTCTCGATTGTTAATGTAACTGATTTTAGTTGGCACTTTTTCCCCAAACCATTAAGTTTTCAAAACAAAGACGCATTTCTCAAAAAGCTTAACAATGAGTAAGTTAAACATTAGGTAGCAAAACTGATGACACATCAATCAGAATCTCTGCATGCTAACAACGGAGAGAGGAGAGAGCTGAGCCAATCATCTACAGGGGTTTTATACTTACAGTCAAATTTTATTTGTAACCATTTTTTATGTGAACTGCATTTTTGCAGAACTGAGAAATGACTGCCTAGATATAGCTAGTCTTGTGTCAGGAGACCAAGACACTGCTATAGTACTGTATGTATACTGTAATGAAATTTGGCCAAATGTGCCGAGGATGCTAAATTTACTTTTTTTACTTTTATTTTTTACTGTACTGTATTGTGGTGCATGCCAAGTTCATACAATTCTTTGGTATTTGAACTTTTCTAGTGCTTTTTTACTGTACTGTATTTTGGTGCATGCCAAGTTCATACAATTCTTTGGTATTTGAATTTTTCTAGTGCTTTTCATCTACTGCAAGATTACTTTACAGTAGTAAAATTAAAATTATTTTTTCCCAAAAGTCCATTGCTGAATTATACATCTGTATCTGTAATTAATTTTATGTATACTGTAATAGACATTGAGCTGCAAAAATAATTCCTGAATCCTAGTAAGAGTTTTTTGTTACAATGTTATTGATCTCAGTGTTCACTGGGCAGGAAAGTCATCTGTGTATTTGAACTTTGGTGTTGCCACCCCTCATAGACCCCATGCCACCCCTTTGCCTCCCTAAAAATTATTTTCTAGATCTGCCCCTGATAACATGGTATATACAAGACACGCCAAGGTGCTTTGTATTACAGTATTTGTCACAGATTTTATTTCTATTACAGCATCCAAAAAAACTCTATTACTATATCTATTTGTTCTTTTAATTCAATGCATTTTCTACATTAAATGTAATAATTACAATGGAAACTCTGTAAAACCTTATTGATACTTTCTTTTTAAAAGCAAAATTGTACAAACTCAAAAATGTAGGTTAGTTCAATCCACTAGTTACCCTGACTTCACTGTTTTCTGAATGTATGCTATAACAATAACATAAAGCTTTTTCCATATCGGACACTTGTATTACACTGTTAGAGGGGTCAGGGCTGTTCTTGGACATGATATGCGCAGAGCAGAGTATTCTGTGACCCTGTCACAAAGCATGCTGTAAGCTGATCTGCCATGCAGGCATGACAGCTGCCTTCTGTGTGCCTGTGTGCAGCTTTTACAAATGACTTCTGAAACCAAGGGGAGTTTGAGGGGAGCATGTGCACCTAATCCTATCAAACACAATACACGCATATATAAGTAACAGTCTATCTTACGACAATTGATCTACAACTAAATTGTTAAACTGAGCTGAATTAACATAATTAATATAAACTAATCAGGCCTGTAGGGTCCAGACCCCTGTAAATGTTTAATGTTCAAAAATAAAATTTGTTTTCTGAATGACTAGTTTGCTAATTAAAACTCCTTATATGAGTGTCTGCATGTCTAATTAAGTTTAGACAGTTTGCAAGAAGGTTTAGCGCCCGTCGTATGAAAATGATCGATCCGAGACGCTGCCGGAGTGAACGAGGCTTGAGAGAGTCATGAGTGAATGCACGGGCACAGCTCTGTTGCCAGATCCAGCTATTACAAGCATTTTTGTACTTGTCTTTTCCACTTAATTTAATACTTTAGAACGTTAATAAATTGGGAAGTTCCAGTTTAGGGTTAAGCGATATCTTTATCTTATTTGCAAACGATTTGAAATCATTTCGGTTCAGTATTTATTTACTTTTGAATTTTTTTATAGCAATATCTGGCAACACTGCATCACCGTCACTTAACCTGACAGTAATCAAAAGAGCCCACGGACAGGTTATTGTATACAGGATAGCACATTCGGTATGGAAAATGCAAAAAATATCATGATATTATCCGTCAGAAATGCTATCAACGTTGTCAAAAACAGCAACCTTTAACACTAGAACACAGATCTGCAGAACAAGTAAGATACAGAATAAAATTAAATACGCAAACACACAAAGAAGTCTATGCTATTTCATTCATTCAGTAATAGCTAATTACAGTATACAGTAGTAGTATATGTATTGTTGCATGATTAATAAACAACTGATAAAATTATCCACCCCTAACCTATAAAAAAATATTAACAAATTTTGACGCAATAAATATAGTATAATGTAACAGTGTTCATCCCTCCAAAACAGAGAAAACATCTTTCACAAACATCTACATCTCTGTCTTTTTTAAAGTGTTTAGTGTATACAATGAGTTGTGTTTGTTAACCCCACACCAGACCTCACTAATTTTCAAACCCTGGCTATGACCATGCCACTAATTAAAGGTATTTACTCTTTTAGATGGAGAGGGTCACCCTCATGGGGGCAGCCATTTTGAGATCACATGACCAGCCCAAAACGACACCTATTATCTAAAATAACCCCTATATTTTAGGTCACTGAATATTGACCGACTGTAAATAGTACATTTCTATTGGAACGGCATCGGACACATTCGTTTTTGCAAGGTGCATCATCCAGCCACTAGGTGTCAGTATAACATCCAAGGCAACTCTCATAGCAACCAACAAAACAAACAAAAAAGAGTGCATCTTTAAGCATCTCTTTCAAGGAAGAGCTTCAGAAATGATTTTAAAATGATTTTAAAACACCTATTTAGTTCAGTGTAGTCTAGAGAGGAGACAAATACACTGAATATCGTAGTATATAGAATATACTGCTATATTAAATTAAATATATTCAAAAATACTAAGTAAGCATTAAATCAACCACAAAATGAACCCAATTGGCTTTTCCATTAAGCCTGGATATCAATGAGAGAGAGTGATGAGAATATGTCAAGCTGAGAGAGAGAGAGAGCGAATGGGAGAGAGTGACAAAAGGTCATACATTTTCAAGAGCAAAACAGCTGATTTTTTAAAGAAATTCACTCTCTTTTTTAAGAAATTACTGGGGAAAAGTTCTTTCACAGCCACACTCTCTTGCCAAGTCTCCTCTGCATGAATAAAATTAAACACCATCCACCTGGATCTCAGTGTGCTGGTGTTATAGGGTGCCATGTAGGCTTTCAAAATCCTTAAAAGCCTCTGATACAAGGAATGGATAACCTTAAAACTGTGAGGGCATGGAGTTTAAGAGCCTATTTTTAACATTCTGCTCCCAAAACACTGTGCAACTAGAACATAAATTAGTTTGATTTGCCATTACAAGTTACGCAAGCTAAGTCAACTAATCCAAACAAACGAACAGGTGGCTGCAGCGGTTGCAACCTTACTCCCACATTTGTGCTTACCAGACCCAAGAGTGCCGGCGGTATGAGTAGGTACCCAGACTCAGACACGACTTTAGAAAGCTCTTGTTGTCCGACAGGTTAAAATCTGTCATATTTAAATTCCCAACAGATTCAGCTGTCGTCCAATGGAAGCTCTTTGAACTGTAAACTCATCCTTCCACCAGTCAAAAACGCTGGAGGGACTCAGGGCAGCAGAGAGAGGGTTACTGTATCTGTTAGTGGGAGTCTCTGGTTGCATTGTCAGTCGGTCACGCTTCTACCTCCTCAGGGGGTCGAGTATCATAGGTCTGCTCACACCTGGCAGAAACAGTTTCTCTTGAGTGTACCGCAGCTCTTTACTTTCAAAAACAGGAAGATGGTGGCCTCTGCTCAGCAGTAAACAAGAAGATCCGGAGTGCGGGGGAAATCACACAGTAAGTCTGTTTCCAGTTGCACTTAGAGACAGAAGACACGTGCCTATTTTTCTTGCACAGTTTAAATGTTACTCTGATGGATTTTATCAACAAGTAGACTGTACACATGGTAACAGTCTAGAAAATGAAAACCAGACGCCCCGCTGATCTCTGTGGTGATGACAGTCTCAGAGGATTTATGCTTTATCCAAAATCCATTATAGTTGTATCTTTCTGTCCTAAACGAGAGAGATTAGCAGATGATCCCTTTTATTTGGTATCTCTCTGGTCCTGACTGGTTCTATATTTAGGACTATTTTTTGAGTTTTTATTGTAGCTTTATTTAGATTCTGAAAATCTAGTTTTTGGGTGGATACTAATAACAAAGCTATGGTTTAAGTCAAAGTTTGAGGTCAGTAAGATGTAAATAATGACAATAATAATAATACTAAAATATAGCTGCAAGCAGCAATCAAGGGGCCAAGCACTCCAGAGGCAAATTGAGGAGGTAAGCATGGCAAGGAGCATCAAACCAAATGCAACAATGAGTAATAAAGGCAATTTTAGGATGATTGTAATTGAAATGGCTGAAAAATTAAAACTACAACCTCTAGAAATATGATTAAATGGCTTATCACTTTTGACCAACAGGTGGCACTGTAATCAAATCCTTTTGGTGTGTTCTGTGTGAGGTGACAATGACACACACAAAGTTTGTTGTCATTATGTCAAAGCTATGCAGAGATACAGCCTCAGAGTCATTTTGGCATCATGCCTCAAATTTGTTGCTGTGGTATACGAAAACGGGTTTGTCTATCAACACAAAATCCATAACTTTTTGTCAGCATTGTCTGAAGATGATATGAATCGATTTTGGTGAAAATCGGACCAATGGTCTAGGAGGAGATTGAAAAAGTAGGTTTTTTAAGAAAATAAAAATGGCGGACATGAAGTTTGGCTGACTATGGCAACAATTGATTCACTGTACTCAGCATGACCCAAGGAATCTATTAATACCAGTCTCATTACAATAGGCAAAATTCACAGAAAGCTATTAGCATTTATTTGAAATTTCATTATAACTTTTGACCACAAGGTGACACTATCTCAAAACTGAGTACTTTCAGGTCATGGTCTCGATGGTACATACAAAGTTTTGTAATGGTACACCAATGCATTCGTGAAATATAGCATATTATATCCTAATACTCTATTGTAGTCAATGGCAATTTCATGTTTTGTTCAATTATAGCGCCACCAAGAGGCACACTCCCACCCAATGTTTTATGTGTCCTTAGAGTGTGCCCATACATATGTGTCTCAAATTTGGTGAAAATATCTCATTTTGTTTTGGAGTTATAGACATTTTTATATATGAGAACAGAAAAAATGACTGATGGTCAACTTTGTTTGCATTTATTTGCCACTTAGTATCAAAATTGTAGCAATTGGGCATTAGTGTGTAGCCGGCACGCTATGTTTTTGAATTTCCTACGGTGGTTTCGTGTCGATCGGAGTAA
>NW_015549606.1:1363782-1368861 GCF_001515605.1 Sinocyclocheilus anshuiensis
TTTGTCTATCAACACAAAATCCATAACTTTTTGTCAGCATTGTCTGAAGATGATATGAATCGATTTTGGTGAAAATCGGACCAATGGTCTAGGAGGAGATTGAAAAAGTAGGTTTTTTAAGAAAATAAAAATGGCGGACATGAAGTTTGGCTGACTATGGCAACAATGGATTCACTGTACTCAGCATGACCCAAGGAATCTATTAATACCAGTCTCATTACAATAGGCAAAATTCACAGAAAGCTATTAGCATTTATTTGAAATTTCATTATAACTTTTGACCACAAGGTGGCACTGTCTCAACTATTTGAGTACTTTCAAGTCATGGTCTCGATGGTACATACAAAGTTTTGTAATGGTACACCAATGCATTCGTGAAATATAGCATATTATATCATAATACTCTATTGTAGTCAATGGCAATTTCATGTTTTGTTCAATTATAGCGCCACCAAGAGGCACACTCCCACCCAATGTTTTATGTGTCCTTAGAGTGTGCCCATACATATGTGTCTCAAATTTGGTGAAAATATCTCATTTTGTTTTGGAGTTATAGACATTTTTATATATGAGAACAGAAAAAATGACTGATGGTCAACTTTGTTTGCATTTATTTGCCACTTAGTATCAAAATTTTAGCAATTGGGCATTAGTGTGTAGCCGGCATGCTATGTTTTCGAATTTCCTACGGTGGTTTCGTGTCGATCGGAGTAACGGTTTCTAAGATATTGGCAAATGTTTTTTAAGCGCTAAAATGCAATGTTGCACAAACCATAAGGAAAAACCTGGCATGTTTGGTATTGCTGGACTCTGCAAGGATTCAGGAATCTAAAAAGATGACTCCCGTGAAAATAAGTAGACCACACCCAAAGTTATAAGCATGTAAACATTTGATTTTACCACTAGGTGGCGCTGGCTCGAAACTTCTCAGGCTCCTTCAGGGCATCGTGCTGATGACCGATACCAAGTTTCGTAAAGATACGTTATTGTGTTCGCAAAATATAGCATTAAACTACAAAATTCAAAATGGCCGACGCCCAAAATGGCTGACATGGGAAAATTTGATATGGTTCGACTCGGCATGATGCACCGAATCTAAAGAGACCAGTTTTGTTATTTTTAGCCAAACCATTGAAATGGCTGAAAAATCATAAATACAACCAACTAGTAATATGATTAAATGGCTTATCACTTTTGAGCACCAGGTGGCGCTGTAATAAAATAATTTTGGTGTGTTCTGTGTGAGGTGGCACACAATGGCACACACAAAGTTTGTTGTCATTATGTCAAAGCTTTGAAGAGATATAGCCTTAGAGTCATTTTGGCACCGTGCCTAAAATTTGTAGCAGCGCTGTACGAAAACGGTTTCATCTATCGACACGAAATCCATAAAATTTCGTCAGCACAGTCTGAAGATGATTTAACTCGATTTTGGTGAAAATCGGACCTAGGCTTGAGGAGGAGTTCGAAAAAGAAGGTTTACAGCATAAATCAAAATGGCCGAAAGGCAGTTCAGATTTGCTAAGGGAAAATTGATATGTCTGTTGTCGGCATAAGCCAAGGAATATTTTGAGATCAGTTTCATTGCAATAGGCTAATGCAATCAAAAGTTATTAGCATTTTTGGAAATTTCATAATTAATAATAAATCAATGGTTTATTACTCTTGACCAATACGTGGCGCTGTTACCAAATTGATGTGGCATAGTCAATGTGAGGTGACAATGGCACATACAAAGTTTGGTGCAAATACGTCAAAGCTTTGCAGAGATACAGCCTCAGATGCATTTTGGCATCTTAACCAACAAATTCGTTGATGCTCTAAACGAAAACCGTTTCGTATATCGACACGAAATCCATAACTTCTTGCCAGCTTGGTCTTAAGATGATCCGAGTCAAATTTGGTGAAAATTGGACTAACGGTCTAGGAGGAGTTCGAAAAAGTAGGTTTTCAACATGAATCAAAATGGCGGACAGGAAGTTCAGCCAATTATGGCAAAATTGGTATCGATGTTCTCAGCATGATGCAAGGAATATATCAACATCAGACAACATCCAACCTTTTTGCGTGCCCTCAGGGCATGGTGCCGAAGATGCATACCGATTTTCGTAATAACAAAGTCTAAGCGTTCTTAAAATATTGCATTTTTTGACAAAATTTAAAATGGCCGACGGCCAAAATGGCTGACATGGAAATATTTGGTATGATTTGACTCGGCATGATCCACCGAATCTAAAGAGACTTTTGTTTTGTGATTTTTGGCCAAACCATTCAGAAGTTATAAGCAAAAATATGCATTTTTTATATCTCCTGACCACTAGGGGGCACTGCGCCGAAACACTGCAGGTAGTCTCAGGTCATGCTTGTTATAACACACACCAAGTTTGGTCTCAATACGCCAAACCGTTGCGGGGATATAGCCTCACATCCATTTTTACGTGCTTTTCGTAGAATTCCTCCGTGCGTTATTCGAGAACGGTTGGACAAATCAACTTGAATTCCATAACTTTTTGCCAGCATGGTCTGAAGATGATCTGAGCCAATTCTGGTGAGAATAAGACAAACCGTCTAGGACGAGTTCGACAAAGTAAGTTTTACGAACAATTAAAAATAGCGAAAAAACTAAACCTTGCGATTTTTGAATTTCGGTGCTCATTCGACTCGGCATGAGCCAAGGATTCAGAGGAAAAAAGAATTTTCCTTTTATGCCTTATGGTTCAAAAGTTATTAGCATAAAGAAATTGAAATTTTGGACAAGTGGTGGCACTAGAGAGTTGGAGTTAGAGATTCCAAACTTGCTGTGGTTAATGTTGAGACTGTCCTCTATCAGTGTGCCAAATTTCACAACTTTCCCACAAGCGGTTCTATGGGCTGCCATAGACTTGCGGCGGAAGAAGAATTCGGCGGAAGAAGAAAAATGACGCTAACGGATACAATAGGTGCCACTGCACCTTCGGTGCTTGGCCCCTAATAACCCATAGCAGATCTATACAGGTGGAGCTGGGGAAGGTGGAGGGATTCAGAGGAGCTGTGAAAGTGCATTGCAAAATGCTCAAGCAAATGCTAACCAGCCATTTAAATGTAAGGCAGCAAGCTCATCGGCTGCGTATGCAACATGAACCAATCAGCTTATGCCAAGTCGTTTAACGCTGTGAATATCATCAGTTTATGTTAAGGACCCATCAGTCTGCATCATCTAGAGTTTCATGACAGACCTTGGCATTGCAATTAGGGTTGCAAAGGGGTGGAAAATGTTCCTAAATCCAGTAAATTTAGGACATTTTCCAGAAATTTTGGAAACTTTCCAGGATTTTTTGGAATATTCCAGGGATTTTTGGAACGTTTCCGGAAATGTTCCACCCCTTTGCAACCAACCCTAATGAAAACAGTTTTAATATTTAACACTATTACTGTTTTTACTGTATTTTTGATCAAATTAATAATTAATGGGTGAGCACAAGATACTTCTTTCAAAGAAACCTTACCAACCCCAAACTTGAACAGTATTGAACTCATTTACTCTTTTTAACATGAAGTGCCATTTTTTAAATTGTTCTTGTTAATTACTATAGGCACCTCACATCCCTTTCTCTCCCACCATTTTACCCAGCATGCACCATCACAGTATGAATAAATCATGTTAATTGCCACCTCATTGTTTACTGATGTTTGCATTATTTGCACTGATGTTGTGTTTGTTGTTACTTTTCAGTTAAGTGTCAACATGTATTTATAATTAAATGCATTTCTTCCTTTAATGAAAATGTTTATTCATTATTATATGTGTCGCAAGCTGTCATCTTCTTATTCTGAAACAATCCTCATCTAAAAATAGCTTGCGGTAAAATCTCTGATACAAAGCAATGGTAGGGATTTTGATTCTCATCTCATCGCATTCAGTCTGTTTACTAAAAATATCAATTCACATTTGTTTATTGATTTGTTCTGTGGCTCTTTCTGCAAGTAGCATACTGTATAAACACCAGTTGCTGACTTTTTTGTGTCAGTCAGTGCCCTTTTGTGTGGAGTTGAATCTCAAGTCGTTCACAGGTTTTATTATTCATTATTAAAATGTCACTGTCTACAAATCTGCCAAAATTGCTCAGCATTACTTTTATCAAAGTATAAAAACAAGAATAATAGCCATAACAAATTTCGATACCAGGTTTCAATAAGATTGTTATATCATTTTGTGTACAGCATCAGTCATTTTTACACATTTTGAATGAGACTAACATATCGAACGACAGTCATCAACAGATCAACATTCACAAATGAGATGCCCCAGTTCATTCAGTTTGTTCAAATTCAAGATGTCCCAGTTCATTCAGTTAGTTTACGAATGAAATGCATGGAAGCGAACCAGATCAATTCATTCACTTAAGATTTGTTCAAAAACACTAATATGAACAACAAATTGTTTTTCTTCGAAATATGATACCTACTGCAACAGTAAAATATTCTTAACAGCTGTTTAAATATTTAGCCCTATTTTGCCCATTACAAAGATATACGTAATTGCCTTGCAATTAGACTGTGAACTGATCTGTGAATTATTAAAATAACTACAACAATTTCACAAGTTGTCTGCATTCCAAAGATATTAGACATAAAACAAATATGTCAAATAAGAAAAGTATATGAAGCAATAACAATATATGTTTGGATGTGCGAACAATTGTTGGTCAGGAATGATCAGTATCTACAGTCTGTGACCAAAATTAAACTTAAGAGAAGAATAAGTCAATGATTATTTTAAAGAAACAGAGGTCAGTAAATGAAAAAATGGACTAAAGCTGCACCTGTCAATCATATCTAAATCTATGTCATGGTTACCAGCTCAAAATGACTCAGTATGAAACACGGCTGACTGAACAGCTATACAGTGTTAGATGCCATAAATCATTTAAAGCACACTACATCAGCAGCATTAGCTAGCTATTTATACATGGTTACTGGGAGGTTTGAGACTCAAAATGACTCAGTCCAGAACACAGTTATCTGTGATATTTTATAAATAATGATAATCATGTTAAAGCATATTTGTACCTTAATGCTGGTGGCCCCCAGCCACAAAAC
>NW_015549606.1:1370242-1382961 GCF_001515605.1 Sinocyclocheilus anshuiensis
TGGCTTTCCGCCCTTTGTATTAAACTATGCATACATACATGATGCTGTTTTGTTTATAGTTGTTTAAGCAACTTAATTAATTATAATTGGTTTATAAAAATTATTTTAAACATTATGCACTTTTTTCCCCACAGATATTTTGCTCGATGTGCCCTCTTGTGGCCTCAGGAGAGAAGCCAAAAGCTTTTCTTCACCCCAACTGAAATTATGCATTTTACATTTGAATATAATTCGAATTTTGATAATATTTAAGTACAAAATTCTAATGTAGTTTTTCAGCCATTTTGACAGCCCTAAAGTGAATTACATGCAATATTTGTCAAATACATAGACGTTTCAGAAACGTTTTCATGAGCAACAGAAACACTTTTTGTATACTGCTTAATACAGCGCCATCTGTTCATGAATAAAAGGTCAACCTTAACATATACTATTTAAATACCAATAAAGTGGGGGTATTTTATCAGTGTTTTTTGAAACGTCTCAATAAAATGCTTTTACTGTTATAAAAACACAGATTTGTGAGCATTATTGGAACTGAATTATTCGAATAAACACGCAACACACGTCGTGCTTGTCATCACAGAATCTGACCAATGAGAATAAAGTGCGTCGTCATCAAGGCTCTCGCAGCCGATTTTGAGCAACTGCAGCGCCTGACCTCGGCGGCTGGTCTCGTTTTGCTCTCGCGGTGCTTTGGTGGCACATGTGATCGTAAGGCGGCTGCAGCGCCGATCAAAGTCGGACAGATTTTCTAACCAGAATGCAGTTTTCCTTCCGTTAAAGTTAACATTTTCAAAAACAATCACAATCCTGGACAGTGAGTGACATTAAATATTCAGATAAAATCACATTTTCTCCAGTCATTCTTAAAAAACAAGCAAACAAATCTTGCTAGCTAGTGTTAGTGAAGCAGTCAGGGCAATCTTTCAGCCTCCACCTAAGCTCCGCCAATTAAAAAACGTCACAATGTTTACTAACTGAAAAAGGGTCTATATCAAATAAATTTAAGTGCAGTTCAAAAGCAGAGGATGTTAATGGACAAGAGGAACGTGCAGAATGGATTTCCAGCACAGACTTTGCAAGCACAAGACGATTCAGTATGGTTTGTTTTTGTCATTTTCTTATACATTTTAGATATGATCTATTATTTAATCATGATATCTGTTGGGAAAAATATGTTAATACAAACAGTAATCGATCACAAAACCCATGGGAATGCAGACCTCTAATAGTGACTGAAATGCGGCCCTTTAAGACTACCCAGCTCTCCCTTTCAAAATGTTAATCTGCACAAAATTGAGTCATTGTCTGATAAAATCAAATACACAAAAAAGGCAATACCTCCCACATGAAAAAAATACTATAGTAATTTATAGTAAATACTATAGTGTTTTTGAACCATACTATAGTTATTGTATAGTGTATTATACTGTATATATTATAGTATTTACAACACTTTGTTAATGAATGCTACAGCATACTGTATAGTGAACTGATAAACTGTAATAAATACTGTAGTATACTTTAGTTTTTACTACAGTAAACTGTAGTGTATTGTAGTATGATATACCCTATAGTTGTATAAAACTTAGATCAGTATTCGGTGAAGTGATTTGTTTATATTTCTATAGTTGTTATATTACCACAGCAACTATAGAATTGACACAACAAATGAATTCAAGTACTTTAGTAATTTATAGCAAATAGTGTTTTTTCATGTAGGCTGTGCTGTGATTTTGGCTATATTTGCATGTAAAATGACTAAGGTCTGTCCATTAGACAAAGAACATTTTACATTTACATCCCGCCCTGAATGTAAGCGGCGGCTTCCCGCACGAGCGAGGACAGGGCCGCCAGTGAGTGCTTTGGGACGGGGGTGGGGCCCACGGCAGCAACCGCTGCGCATTGAGAAGAGTAAGAACGATACGTACTTTCATGCCAGAGTCGCCAAAAGTCTCCAATAACACCAGAAAATGTTGCTTTTTTGAAAATGTGTCGCTAGAAGGGTCTGAAAACTCGCTAAAAATAGCGACAAAGTCGCTAAGTTGGCAACACTGCATTCAGGTCCTGGAAGCTGTGTAGTGCACAATGAAATATCTGGGTTGTAATGTTCAGGTCCAGCAAGACTGATAAATATAAATTTGAACAATTCTAAGTTTGTCTGCCTTGGGAAAGCCAGCGTCTCTTTAACATAGCAATTACACTTGTTGCCTTCCCAAGTGCAGCTCAACCGAGATTGAGGTCTCTGCAGAGCAAGTTGGCGTTTCTGATGTTGTGGGTGTTTTCAAACTGGTGGGTGTTTCTAAATGATACAGTGAAAATGATCCCCCTTACCTAACCCCACCCCTAAACCTACCCGTCACTATGACGTCAGCCAATCAGGTAACATGTTCGAAAATAACTCCCATTACTTTCCTGCAGAGACCTATACTTGGCTCAACCAGACCTCGTCCCATTGCTCTAACAGCAACATTACAGACCAACTAAAGTTGAAAAAGGGAAAAGCATAATATGACCTGTTTAAATTTTACTAACTGACATGCAAATATTAGAGAGTAACGTAAAATGATCATATCGTGACATTCATATCTGTATCACTTTCTATATGTTTTCGCCGATAGGAATATGGTCCAAAAAAATACAATTAATAGTAAAAACAACACCGTGACATATGTATATACCCAGCAAGCAATTTTGCATTTAGAAGACGTCTAAAAGCCGTTCAAACACAGCCCAGACATCTATGCTAAAACAAGGCTGAGTTTGGGCTGTCAGTGAAAATTGAATAGACGTCTAACCATAACCCAAGAATGGACTAGTCACCAATTAGACCGCTATTGAACGACTACATATATACATCTAATAGACAACAAAACAATACCTAAAAGTTTTTTTTTTTTTTAATTAAATATAACATAAATATCTCATAAATGGCAATCCATTCGAATTAAATATAAAGCTTTAATTAGGGTTGCAAAGGGGTGGAAAATGTTCCTAAATCCAGTAAATTTAGGACATTTTCCAGAAATTTTGGAAACTTTCCAGGATTTTTTGGAATATTCCAGGGATTTTTGGAACGTTTCCGGAAATTTACAGAACATTTTCCACCCCTTTGCAACCCTAATTACAATTGAAAACAGTTTTAATATTTAACACTATTACTGTTTTTACTGTATTTTTGATCAAATTAATGCAATCTTGGTGAGCACAAGATACTTCTTTCAAAGAAACCTTACCAACCCCAAACTTGAACAGTATTGAACTCATTTACTCTTTTTAACATGAAGTGCCATTTTTTAAATTGTTCTTGTTAATTACTATAGGCACCTCACATCCCTTTCTCTCCCACCATTTTACCCAGCATGCACCATCACAGTATGAATAAATCATGTTAATTGCCACCTCATTGTTTACTGATGTTTGCATTATTTGCACTGATGTTGTGTTTGTTGTTACTTTTCAGTTAAGTGTCAACATGTATTTATAATTAAATGCATTTCTTCCTTTAATGAAAATGTTTATTCATTATTATATGTGTCGCAAGCTGTCATCTTCTTATTCTGAAACAATCCTCATCTAAAAATAGCTTGCGGTAAAATCTCTGATACAAAGCAATGGTAGGGATTTTGATTCTCATCTCATCGCATTCAGTCTGTTTACTAAAAATATCAATTCACATTTGTTTATTGATTTGTTCTGTGGCTCTTTCTGCAAGTAGCATACTGTATAAACACCAGTTGCTGACTTTTTTGTGTCAGTCAGTGCCCTTTTGTGTGGAGTTGAATCTCAAGTCGTTCACAGGTTTTATTATTCATTATTAAAATGTCACTGTCTACAAATCTGCCAAAATTGCTCAGCATTACTTTTATCAAAGTATAAAAACAAGAATAATAGCCATAACAAATTTCGATACCAGGTTTCAATAAGATTGTTATATCATTTTGTGTACAGCATCAGTCATTTTTACACATTTTGAATGAGACTAACATATCGAACGACAGTCATCAACAGATCAACATTCACAAATGAGATGCCCCAGTTCATTCAGTTTGTTCAAATTCAAGATGTCCCAGTTCATTCAGTTAGTTTACGAATGAAATGCATGGAAGCGAACCAGATCAATTCATTCACTTAAGATTTGTTCAAAAACACTAATATGAACAACAAATTGTTTTTCTTCGAAATATGATACCTACTGCAACAGTAAAATATTCTTAACAGCTGTTTAAATATTTAGCCCTATTTTGCCCATTACAAAGATATACGTAATTGCCTTGCAATTAGACTGTGAACTGATCTGTGAATTATTAAAATAACTACAACAATTTCACAAGTTGTCTGCATTCCAAAGATATTAGACATAAAACAAATATGTCAAATAAGAAAAGTATATGAAGCAATAACAATATATGTTTGGATGTGCGAACAATTGTTGGTCAGGAATGATCAGTATCTACAGTCTGTGACCAAAATTAAACTTAAGAGAAGAATAAGTCAATGATTATTTTAAAGAAACAGAGGTCAGTAAATGAAAAAATGGACTAAAGCTGCACCTGTCAATCATATCTAAATCTATGTCATGGTTACCAGCTCAAAATGACTCAGTATGAAACACGGCTGACTGAACAGCTATACAGTGTTAGATGCCATAAATCATTTAAAGCACACTACATCAGCAGCATTAGCTAGCTATTTATACATGGTTACTGGGAGGTTTGAGACTCAAAATGACTCAGTCCAGAACACAGTTATCTGTGATATTTTATAAATAATGATAATCATGTTAAAGCATAATTGTACCTTAATGCTGGTGGCCACCAGCCACAAAACAGAAAAAATGGAGACGGAAGTCTGAAGGAAGGAAGTGCCGATCAACAGTAAGGTAGTATGCTTTTGTAAAAAAACTTTGGCAAGTATGCTTTTGTACAGTTATTGTTACAAACTCTCTCAGCCTCCCTACACTAATCTTTTGAGGGTCCCACTTTATATTACATGGCCTTAACTACTATGTACTTACATAAAAAAATAAGTATATTGTAGTTATTGTGTTCATATTGTATTGCAAAACAGTTTTGCTGCTATTGAGGTGGGAGACAGGTGAGGTTAGTGACAGGTTTGGTGGTATGGGTAGGTTTAAGGGATGGGTCAACAGTGTAATTATAAATGTAATTACAGAAATGAATTACAGATGTAATTACAAGCAGGTATTTTTTTTAAATATAAGTACAATGTAAAACATATATGTACACAATAAGTGCATTGTACCCAATGATTAATTTAAATGTACACAATAGTTAATGCCACTTAATATAAAGTTAAAAATTTCAGTAGATATTGCAATAATATCATTATTGTGAGTTAATTTGGCCACAATATTCATGTAGTGAAAATCTGATATTGTGACCAGTGTGGTGGGAGACAGGTGAGGTTAGTGACAGGTTTGGTGGTATGGGTAGGTTTAAGGGATGGGTCAACAGTGTAATTATAAATGTAATTACAGAAATGAATTACAGATGTAATTACAAGCAGGTATTTTTTTTAAATATAAGTACAATGTAAAACATATATGTACACAATAAGTGCATTGTACCCAATGATTAATTTAAATGTACACAATAGTTAATGCCACTTAATATAAAGTTAAAAATTTCAGTAGATATTGCAATAATATCATTATTGTGAGTTAATTTGGCCACAATATTCATGTAGTGAAAATCTGATATTGTGACCAGTGTTGGGGGTAACACATTACAAGTAACGTGAGTTACGTAATCAGATTACTTTTTTCAAGTAACTAGTAAAGTAACGCATTACTTTTTAATTTACAAGAGAATATCTGAGTTACTTTTTCAAATAAGTAACGCAGGTTACTTTTTTTCCAATTTATTGATTGACAGCTCTCCTGTCCCCATGTTGAGAGAAATCAGATGTTACTGTAGTTCTAAAATAAATATGAATATGCATTCATTCATCTCACTCACAAAAAAGAAAAACAGATTCAGTATTCCTCAAAATGAATAAAAATAATGCAACTCAGAATATGATGCAAACCTGCAATAATTAAATGTTAAACAACACAAATATCCTTTATGTATTTAATCCCATTCTATTAACCAATGTCTTTGCTTCTGACCTTCGATGATCCAGTTCAACCATACTAATAAGCAAAAATTGCTCTAGACAAACATTTGTGTGTCTTTTTTTATTGCCGAAGTGTGTTGAAATTTCTTCTTCTGCATTCTACTGAACGGACGTAAATCTACTTTCCCTTCAGCCTGAAGCTTATTCATTTCACTTTTGGTGTGAAAAGGCTTTTATATTTGCCAAAAATATAACTTTTTTATTTTAAAAGCAAACAAGCAAGCCCTGTCCAGATTTAAAAAGTAACGCAAAAGTAACGTAATGCATTACTTTCCATAAAAAGTAACTAAGTAACGTAATTAATTACTTTTTTATGGAGTAACGCAATATTGTAATGCATTACTTTTAAAAGTAACTTTCCCCAACACTGATTGTGACAGCCTAGTACACACATACTTACATATTTAGCATACTGTATGTAGTACAAACATCTCTAGGCTAAGAGGTTTTGTATGTTGATTATGCATTATTTATATATTTTTTTAACTGGTTCATATTGGAGTGCCTGATTATTAATCATTCGAAACTGAATGAATAATCTTTTCCCCCCAAATGACTGAAGTATTGAAAATAGCCTTCAATATCCTGGCAAAAGCATGAATAATTAATAATTTATACAAATCTATTTACTTTCTCATGTTTTGAATTTAAACAGGGAGCAGTTTATGCTTTTGTCTTTTCCCCCCTACTTGTTAGTTCCCTAAGCAAACAACATAAAAATGTAGACTGCCTCTAGTGATTGATATCAGCCTTGGGTTGGAACCAGGGCTTTCACAGTTTTAATTTTAAAAGTCAAATACACTGTACACAGTTATTTTTAAGATTATTAATATAGTTATATAAGATTAATAATGTTATATATATATGTTATGTAAATATATGTTATATAAAATGTTAATATAGTTATGTAAGATTATTAATTTGACAAACTGATTTAAAAAAAAATCAAACTGATTTAATTAGTTGACAACCCTAGTTGTAACATTTTTTCTGTTTCTTGAGATTCTTAGTCTCTCATAAAACGAAATCATGGAATTTTAACAGCAAAATGCAGGTGCTAGATAAAAATTGGACAATATTTTATCAATTGCTTGTTGGAGCAAAGGACATCAAAATGTGCAGGTGTATCCTTAGGAGGCGAATTTGCTGGGTCAGGCTGCTTTTTACTACAGCGAGAGAAATCGCCTGAGACGATACCTGTTTCAGGCACAGAAACCCTGTTTCAGAAAGAGATGGACTTGGCTCTCAAAAGGCTGGAACATGAAACACAGCTGTTGCACATATGTACTCTAGGGATGGAAGCTGAGTGCACTCAAACTTGCCAAAGGCCTATCCTGTTAGCAATGTCTATGCCATATGCTGCTTGGACTAGTCCCTAGTTTCTTCAGCTAGGCTTTAATGCAAGGACAGACAATGGTCCCTCAGTCTCCAATCAGATTTTTATAACTGTGCTTTTGAACTGACTCTGAATTTGGCTTAAGTTGTCAAGGTGATTGTGCTTCATCCGCATGAATTTGTCTCTGAAGCATCATTAGACAATTTATGAAAAAACTAAAACCATACTACCATAGAAATTGCCCATCAGACAAGCAATTTGTTTGAGAATGGTGTGCTGCTACCAAGGTAATGACATTTAATTAGGTCAGAGAACCAATTTTGGAGGAGGAATTGAACAATGGCCTTATAAAATGATGGTGCTCCTGAATCAACAAAATGTCCAGTCACCCCATTTGGCAGAGGAGCTCATTTTGAGCTTTTCTACTGTGTGTCCGTACAGCCAGAGTATGTGAGCAGTGTGCAGTGAAATTGGAGCGGGGAGCGACAAAATGATGGTGCTCCTGAATCAACAAAATGTCCAGTCACCCCATTTGGCAGAGGAGCTCATTTTGAGCTTTTCTACTGTGTGTCCGTACATCCAGAGTATGTGAGCAGTGTGCAGTGAAATTGGAGCGGGGAGCGAAGCTGCATGATTATGGCTGGAACAAGAAGAGATTTTTGTTGGAGCGTCTGAGTTTTCTCTCATTTCAAGATCATTCTCCATCCAAGGCTCAAACCTGCATGTCAGCAGGAATTCATCACATTAAACAAAGAGTTAATAGACTATTAGCAGTCAGACTAAAAGAAAAAGGTAAACATATTATAAAAAAACTAAAGAATTTGTCACATAAGGTTTAAATATTAAGCATTAGGTCTGAATTAACATTAAACTAACAATGAACATTTTTTTCAGTATTTATTAATAAGATTAATTTACTTAAATGCACTATTGCTCATTTTTAATTCATGTTTGTTCATTATATGACCAAAAATATATAATATATACATTCAGTTCAACAGTTTCAGGTCAGGAAGATTCTTTTTTCAGAAAAAAAAAAAAAAACTTTTATTCAACAAGGATGCATTAAATTGACAGTAAAGACTCTTGTTACAATTGTTTCAAATATTTCTGTTTCAAATAAATGCTGTTTTTCAACATTCATTAAAGAATCCTGAAAAAAAGTCTCATGACTAAGCACAATTGCTTTTAACATAATAATATAAGACGAAGAAGAAGGAGAAGAAGAAATGTTTCTTGAGCACCAAACCAGCATAGAATGATTTCTGAAGGATCATGTGACACTGAACACTGAAATTCAGCTTTGCCATTACACGGATAAATTGCATTTTAAAATACATTTAAATAGAAAACAGTTATTTTAACTGTTTTTACTATATTTTTGATCAAATAAATGCAGCATTGGTAAACATAAGAGACTTCTTTCAAAAACACTGAAAACTCTTATTACTTGAACCACAAACTTGAATGGTAATGGTTTCATTTGTTTTGTGATTAAACACTAAAATAATTGTCTCGGTATGGTCATCCCTTCTTCATTATCACTGGCAAATAGAAAAAAAAAATCAACAAGAAACATTTTTATCAGTAATTCTGTTGACAGGATTAACCCTGATGTGTTCAACACTATCCTGTTTTTAAAGAGTACAGAGATCACAAGAGTTTCCGACATTCTGCCACACTTCAAATGCAGCTGAGGATGCCATGCTCACTCTCATATTCTCCTAAACCTGGTCATCCTAAGTCATGTTTTACTCAAAGTCAGAGTAACCATATTAATGCTGCAGCTAAAACCCGTAACATAAAACGCAATCAAAGGCTGAAGTTTTTCTCACATTCCTGTCAAACTCGCACACACACACAACCAACCATCCAGCCAGCCAGTCAAAATCCTGTCATTTCAAGCGTCATCTGTGGCTTTGTTCAACAAATAACAGATGATTCACACATGCCGCACTACAAATCACTAGCTAAACTTGGCTCTTCTGGATGCAGCGGATCTGCAGCATTCATGATGATGCGCAAACAACGTCACCACACTTCAATGATGTGATATTCATGCTCATGCTAGTCACGGTCACGCAAGTCCTCAAGACAACCTCGCCGTTTAATCATGTTAACATCCTGCCTTTGTTTCCATGGTAACCAGGTTTGTGATTTTGCCCCTCCCAAAGCAAATCTACACCTAGTGTGTCTTGCATGTGTGGGTGGCTGTTAATATCAGTAACGTGGATGACACACATTTACAACGTAGGTCAAATCACTATACAGACTGATATTGCACTATATAAATGTATTTTATTTCCCCCTATTAATACATAATTGTCATTACTATGAGAATTGTTTGCATTATACCAAACTTGTAATTTCATTATTGTGTATTTAGCATGTACTCCTCTGTGGTTAGAGGTGATAATTGGATCCTGCTTTTCACTGGTACAGTTATTGGCAATGTTACAAGAATCTGACCCAGGTATAGGGTCTGTGTGTGTGTGTGTGTGTGTGTGTGTGTCTGATGCAGTCGCCAGCTTGACAGAGACAAATGTGGATGGTGTGCTGTTGCCACACTAATTGGCTGGGTTAACAGATTACTGTGAAACAAGGCCAAGATAGCACAGCCGTTCAATAAACTAGCCTGTATATAACAGGTGCATGTGCACACTCACACACAAAGGCTTTGTCAATCCCACGGCAAACATTTGATGGTGATTCAGAAATAACCTCTGGACCCAGCTAGTGGTAAATAGTGATACAACCAAATAGAGGCAATGTTTTTCCCAGAAGATGAAACATTAGCTCATCGTCATGAAATTTATTACACATTTGGCTACATGACCTAGGACCTGATTTACTAAGGGTTTGCGTGGATAACAACATGTGCAAGCTTAATCTACTATAATAACGTAGTATATTTAGAGTACTGTCTTTTTTAGATGCATGTATTTATGGGCATGTATATAAGTTGCAAATGAATGCAACTGAAAGGCAGATTTATCATGCACCATAGCTGCTGTCTTTGTGGCCAAACTTTGAGAATGGAGAATAGATACAGCAGACCTATTATTAAAGGGATAGTTTACCCAAAAATCATTTACCCTCATGTCGTTCCAAACCTGTAAGACCTTCATTCATATTCAGAACACAAATTAAGATATTTTTGATGAAATCCGAGAGCTTTCTGAACCCCTGCAAAGACAGCAACGTAACTGACACTTTGAAGGCCCAGAAAGGTAGTAAGGACATGATTAAAATTCCTTGCGATATTGTTATATGCATTTAATTTATTCAAAGTTGCATTACTGAATTATCTTTGTTATAATATGAAGGTACGCTACTGATTAAAAAATGGGGTCATCTTTATTTAATTTTTAAATTATATTAATACCTTTATTCAGAAAGGATGCATCAAATTGTTCTAAAGTGACAATGAAGACATTTATAATGTTTATTTTTAAATGCTGCTCTTTTAAATTTTCTATTCACCTGAGTATCGTGAAAAAAGTATCACGGTTTCTGTAGCAAGCAGTAAAACTGTTTTTTACTTTGAAAAATAACAAGAAAGGTTTCTTGGGCTCAAAATCATCTGTATATTAAAATGATTTCTGAAGGATCATGTGACACTGAAGACTGTTAACAATTCAGCCTTACCATCACAGGAGAAATTTTTTTTTTTTTGAATGTATTAATATAGAATTTTTTTTTTATAACAATACTGTTTTTACCGTATTTATGATCAAATAAATGCTTGGTGAGCATTAGTGGGACCTT
This sequence comes from Sinocyclocheilus anshuiensis, assembly GCF_001515605.1. NCBI lineage: Eukaryota > Metazoa > Chordata > Actinopteri > Cypriniformes > Cyprinidae > Sinocyclocheilus > Sinocyclocheilus anshuiensis. The sequence continues at coordinate 1,381,491 of NW_015549606.1, forward strand.
AGTAAATCGAATATTTTAAACCCTTATTTTTGAACCCATGCTTCATTTGAAAAAATAATCAAATCTGCTTTTTATTTTATGGAGTACTGTGGAGTCCTTATTTAATAAGAATATGAATCACACTTACAAACCAATTCATGCTGTCCTACACTAAAAATAACAGGATATGTGCAATAGAAGGGATCACAGTCACTCAACAATCTACTTTGACTGTCTTACAGTGGCAATTTGAGACGATTCTTACTGGCTAAATGCACAGGACGACCTGCATCCGATGTTAGATGTGCGCCTGGTAGGCTTTCTATGTGTATAAAATGTGTTCAACAAAATGGGATTTGACCTGTTTGCAGATAAAAGACTGTAGATTTAACTTCAAGCGCAGCAAACAGAAACAGACGTGCATATGTGCTTGCTAATTTGCAAGTCTGTGCTGAATTGGGCCCATTGCGAGGCACTGGGCATGACGCAAGCTAAACAAAAGATCTTTCCATTGCCATGACTCTAAGGCATCAGATGACTGATATTTTGCTCTTTCTCCTGTCTAGCTCTCATCTGGACACAGTGGTGGACAGTAACGGAGTAGTTTTAATTCGTTACTGTACTTAAGTACATTTTTCAAGTATCTGTACTTTACTGGAGTAGTTTTATTTTGAGTAACTTTTACTTTTACTTCACTACATTCCAAAGCATAAGATCGTACTTTTTACTTCACTACATTTCATAAAACATATCGTTACTCCTAATATATCACGTGCTCCGACACGCAGAAGCGGTGTCTGATTCAAGAACGAACTGATTCTTTTCAATGAACCTTTTAAATCGGTTCGCAAATCGCACCAAACGATTCATTCACGAATTAGAATGAACCGATTGCAGCTGTTCTCGAGTCGACAACTCACTGATTCAAATGAACTGTTTAGTGCAAGTCTCCAGTGAACTGAATTCACAAGTAAGAACCGCGCGCGCGACTGATGCTGCTGAAAGTATGTTACTAATGTCGAATTTTAGGATTAATTATTGTAACTGAAAATCATATTTAGGTCAAAACTGTCAGTTGTTTGTGAACTAAATCTGCTGTAAAGGGTGATCTATTTAAGCCCACTGAAATGCTTGAATGCAGACACATTAAAATCAGAGTCTCGATATTTTAGGTTAAAAAAAACATTGAAGTAACACAGATTAAATAAAATAACTCATGCACATTCATTTCCCCGCTGCTGTAACGTTAGCAGTTTTACTAAAATACTATATGCATTTAGCCCTATGTGACGTCTGTTTTTATATTGTTTATCAACACACATAGCCTAAGTTACTATGATCAACTAGCCGAGTAGACAAACAATATAAAAACAGACGTCACATAGGGCTAAATGCATATAGTATTTTAGTAAAACTGCTAACGTTACAGCAGCGGGGAAATGAATGTGCATGAGTTATTTTATTTAATCTGTGTTACTTCAATGTTTTTTTT
>NW_015549606.1:1388187-1391019 GCF_001515605.1 Sinocyclocheilus anshuiensis
ATGGTCAAATCTGTTTTCTCTCAGGTACATCGCAGTGTAAGCTTCACAGTGAACATTACTACATCACTCTTGTCAATGTAGTCCATATCAACAACAAAAACATATCTTGACTCCATATAGTAGTTATTTTGGGAAAATCCCAGGTATTTTGAGCAGTAGGATTATAAAAAATATGTGCTAATATAAAATTAAATTAAGTAGCCTATATAAAATTGCAAAATAAATCTATCAGTACTTTTTTACTTAAGTACATAAAAAATCGAGTACTTTTGTACTTTCACTCGAGTAAAATTGAAAAAGGAGTACTTTTACTTTTACTGGAGTAATATTTTATGATATGTATCTGTACTTTTACTCAAGTACTTGATTTGTGTACTTCGTCCACCACTGTCTGGACAGAAGCCCCTCCGAAGCTACTTCCTATTACACTTGAAAAAAACTGCGTCACAATCACATACATAAGGACAGCATTTAATAGATTTTTCTAAAATCCTTCATTAAATTAAATGACCAATACAACTTCATCTTCATTTGAGATTCTATTCCATTTACTGGCATTTAGCAGACATTATAAGCCAGCACAAAAAAAGCTTCTGGGAAAGACAGATCACTTGACCAGCATCAAACGGATGGGAATCCCACTTTGTGATGCATTTGCAAAAGCGTTAAGCAATCCTCCCCACTTTACATCCTCTGCTATGCTAAATCACTGTTGATATTCTCCCAATCAATACGAAATACATTTCACAAGGCATTAGAAACGCAGAAGATTCAATTTCATGTGCTCTTATGAGTGCCCACGGAGTGCTGTGTGTATAAGCGGAAAAATGGGTCGTTTCAAGAAGAGCGAAGCGTGCACTCAGGAACACTCATCTCAGCATGATGTATCTTCAGAGGAACAATCACTTCAGAGCACACGAGAACTGCCACAGCTCCAAACGCTTCTCATGTTAGAATTAAACCACTACAAATATTATGATAAGTGCAAACTAATTCCCTTTAGATGTCTCTAAATTACCAATTTTAAAGATGATGATGGTTAATAATAACATTCTGTCTGGTTAGATAAATTCTATGGTTATAAAGCAAGACGTGTGATGGTTTTTAAAGCAGGGCTGGTGATCATTGAGAATTGAATTAAAAATGCCTTTTAAATTTACATTTGATTCCAGAATTTGGTGGTAATAATCAGGATACAGATTTTTTAGTTTTGTAGATTTCATTAACAAGGTGGAAAAATGCTTTATTTCCCAAAAGGCATTATTAAAACTTTGCAGAGTAAGATTTTATTTTAAATGTTTTTAAAAGAAGTATCTTATGCTCACCAAGGCTGCATTTATTTGATCAAAAAATATTGCAATTTAAAATGTAAAATGACTTTTCTATTTGAATATATTTTAAAATGCAATTTATTCCTGTGATTACATAGCTGTTTTACGGTCTTCAGTGTCACATGATTCTTGTCATCATTGTAATATGGTGATTTGGTGCTCAAGAAACATTATTATTATAAATATTTATTCTATATAAATATTAGGTTACACTTTATTTTAAGGTGTCTTTGTTACAGTGAAATTATACATTTCAGTATTGAGTAATATTAATTAACTACATGCACGTTATGTCAGGGAAAAACACGGATTCAATTTGCAGGTTCAACTCAAATTTATTCGAATCTCAAAAACACAAAACTCAGCTGGGACTGAAGACCAGAAGCCGTAATTCAGGGCAGGGATTAGAGACAGGAAGAGGGGAACAGTCCAAATGAGCCTCCAGTCACTCCACTAGGCAGGGAGGGTAAGGTGTAGGGAAATCAGCGCACACAGTCCCAGCGTCAATGCTGACGCAATGTCAGAGTAGAGAGAGAACAGCGCACAGAGTCCCAGCGTCAGTGTTGACGCAACGTCAGAGTGTAGAGGGAACCGCGCACAGAGTCCAAGCGTCGGTACTGACGCAACGTCAGGGCAGAGAGTTCCTTGTTGAGTACGCCGAGAGGGGCAGGAGAGGAGAGGCCGCTAAGCACGTTCTGGTAATGCCAGGGCAGGAACTGGGGAACAGAAATCTGGTGAAACGAGAGGCAGAGAGCGAGTGGCAAAGAAGACAAACTGAAAACACTAAACTGTACTTAGAGCCTATGAAAACATGGCAGGACAAAACACAAGACTGGTAGTAGGTCACGAACGAAGTGTAGCATGTTCACACCGCAATGGTCAGACACAAGACTACACACGAGGGGAACTTAAAAAGAGGGAAAATTAAGGAATTAACAAGTCACAGGTGTGACGGCAGCTAAAGTAGTTAAGTTGTCCAAGTTGTTAAAAATGTTATTTTTCTTAATAAAAGCTGTATGTTTAATTTGTTTGGATGGATTGCCATTTTGTTGTCTATTAGATGTATATATGTAGGAATTCATTAGCTGTCTGTTTGATGACTAGTCTATTCTTGGGCTACGGTTAGACGTCTATTAAATTTTCACTGACAGCCCAAATTTAGTCTTGTTTTAGCCTAGACGTCTGGACTGTGTTTAGACGGCAAATAGATGTCTTTTAAACGCAAAATTGCTTTCTGGGATGAAAGATCAAAATCCTAATTTAAACCCAAAGGTTTAAATAAAACATCCAAGACGCCTCTCTTTGTAAGTGTCTTTTATCATTATCATTATCATTTAATGAAACTCAAATGTAAATATTGTAATATTTTGAGATACTGGATTTTTGAATTTCATGAGCTGTAAGCTCTAATCATCAAAATCAAAACAAAAAAAAACGGTTGAAATGTTTTACTTTACATGTAATGTATCTAGAATATATGAAAGTTTCTTTTTTTGAAATA
>NW_015549606.1:1391425-1392606 GCF_001515605.1 Sinocyclocheilus anshuiensis
AAATCAGCGCACACAGTCCCAGCGTCAATGCTGACGCAATGTCAGAGTAGAGAGAGAACAGCGCACAGAGTCCCAGCGTCAGTGTTGACGCAACGTCAGAGTGTAGAGGGAACCGCGCACAGAGTCCAAGCGTCGGTACTGACGCAACGTCAGGGCAGAGAGTTCCTTGTTGAGTGCGCCGAGAGGGGCAGGAGAGGAGAAGCCGCGAAGCGCGGTTCTGGTAATGCCAGGGCAGGAACTGGGGAACAGAAATCTGGTGAAACGAGAGGCAGAGAGCGAGCGGAAGAGAAGACAAACTGAAAACACTAAACTGTACTTAAAGCCTATGAAAACACGGCAGGACAAAACACAAGACTGGTAGTAGGTCACGAACGAAGTGTACCATGTTCACACCGCAATGGTCAGACACAAGACTACACACGAGGGGAACTTAAAAAGAGGGAAAATTAAGGAATTAACAAGTCACAGGTGTGACGGCAGCTAAAGTAGTTAATAAGGGTGGGGAGGGAAACCACGAAGACAATGAGCACATGGCTAACTGTCAAAACAAAAGACAAAAACAACAACCTGCTGATCAGACCGAAGTCATGACACTTTATGGTTAGGGTTAGGATTAAGGTTTGGCTTAGGGTTATTTGCATGTAATTATGCATTATTTATTGTTATTATAATAGTAAGTACATGTAACGTGTAATAAGGACACCTTAAAATAAAGTTCAAATTAACATTATTTATTTGAAACAGAATGTTTTATAACATAAAAATCACTTTTTATTAGTTTAATGCATCCTTGCTGAATAAATAGTATTTAAAATATACATAAAAAATTACTGACCCCTGTACTTTAAATCGAAATTTATTAAATTCCTCTTCCTGTCATACCAGTTCAATTTCCTGTGGCATGTGGCCAATGCATTTCTAATTCACCATAAAAAAATTATGCATTCTCAGCAAGCATGCATGTGATTTCATCTCAAAATACCTTCAGGAATAGAAAACCATTGTTAGTTGAAATGGAACAGAACCAGTTAACTATAAAGTACTGCATGTTGGCTGGAAGTGCTGTGACAAAATATCCCATCCTAATCTGTGCCAGCACAACCTGGCAAAGCTTTCAGTGATGGAATGACATCATCAGTGATACTGGCTCTTTTGTGAAGAGTGTGTGTGTGTGTGTGTGT
>NW_015549606.1:1392628-1403576 GCF_001515605.1 Sinocyclocheilus anshuiensis
GTGTGTGTGTGTGTGTCTGTGTGTGTGTGTGTGTGTGTGTGTGTATAAAGTCTCCTTTTCCCCATGTGACTGATACCCCCAGGTGGACCAGTGTTACACCCCCTCCACATACAGGAGATGTCACATCACATCTCCTAGAGTCTGGCTTGAAATTGGAACCCATGGATCAAATCACAGCACCATAGAAACTATAACCTATTACACAATGCCAAAGTAAAGCCAACTTCACTGATCTGTCATGCGCAAGAACTAATGATTAATACAGCACCTGAAAATCCTTTTCAGGAGTGCAGACCTTTGAATGAGTAGAGAACTGAAAAAAGCTTTAACAAACTTAAGGCTTTTCTTCGTTCTCAAAGAATCATTGGGCTTCAAAAGGCATTGAGAATTTCAGCAAATTACGAAAATGTAAAGAATGGCCATGTTTAAAAGATTCAAAAGAAACTGTTTTCTAAAAGCTTGCACATCATTCACGTTTTAAAGGGAAAGTGCTTACACAAATTAAAATGCTTTGATCATGTATGTACACAACTTGTATTACTTCCTTTTTCCATAGAACATAAAAACAGAAGTTTAGAAGAATGTTGATGCTGCTCTTTTCCTTACAATGAAAGTGAATGACAGAACATTCATTTTTAGGTGAACTATTCATTAAAAAAAAAAAAAACAACGAGAGCCATCACCACACTTTTGAGAGTGATACTTGAAAAAAGCAAAATAATGCAAAGCAGAGGTTCTTATTAAAAAGTAGGCTACCATGCCAAATGTAGCAGTTTGTACAAATAGAAGTGAAAGAACATTTAAAGTCTGTGCGTAGGCAGTGTAAACCTGACTATAAATGGTAGCCTTTGATTAGTACTGCCTTAAAGGGATTTATAAGATTCATTTCAGGAGCAATTTTCTTAAAAGAGCACGTATTATAACTTGAAAGATGACTAAGTGGAGTAAGTCGGTGAATGGATATTAAAAACGGCCTCATAAATCTCAGGAAATGCCTGCCAAATGGAGACAGACCGGATCAAAGGTGAAGAACAGAGGGAAGGGAAAACAATCAAAGCATGCGGCTGTCAATCACACCTAGTATATGGCAGCAAATCCCAGTACCTGAAACACATGACAATGTGCTGCTATTTCTCTTGGTTCATTCTGTAATGTATGAAGAATCTGAATTATAACATTTTTGCACGAACAATGAAAAAGATAGGGCTAATGAGATGGCCATCAGGCAACAGTGGCATCCTAGTTACCTACATTACCATTCCAAATTTTGGGGTTAGTAAGATTTTTTATGTTTTTGAAAGTCTTTTGTGCTCACCAAGTCTGCATTTATTTGATAAATAAAAGAAAAACAGTAATATTGTGAAATATTATCACAATTTATTTTGTTTTCTTTTTGAACATATTTTAAAATTGACCATTTTTTAATTCCTGTCATGGCTGAATTTTCAGCAGCCATTTCTCCAATCTTCAGTGTCACATGATCCTTCAGAAATCATTATAAAGTTGATTTGATGCTTAAGTAACATTTTTTATTATTATCAATATTGAAAACAATGTTGTGCACCTTAATATTTTTTTGTGGAAACCATGATATACATATTTTTAAAGGGGTCATATGATGCAATTTCAAGTTTTCCTTTCTCTTTGGAGTGTTACAAGCTCTTGGTGCATAAAGAAGATCTGTAAAGTTGCAAAGACTAAAGTCTCAAATCCAAAGAGATATTCTTTATAAAAGTTAAGAGTCAGCCACGCCTACCTAAAACGGCTCGTTCTAACACGCCCCCACATATCTACGTCACTATGTGGAAATATTAGCATAATGCGGCCCAAATGTGCACGCAAAGAAAGAAGGCGTGGTTTCAGGAACGCAGTAGTGTTGATGCAGCCATGTCAGGGAGATGCTGTGTATTTCAGTGCGAAAGCAAAAGCACTGATGAATAGAAAGTTCAAAAGAACAGCATTTATTTGAAAGTTTTTGCAACATTAGAAAATGTCTCTACTGTCACTTTTTGATCAATTTAATATTTCCTTGTTGAATAAAGGTATTAATTTTTCTATATCTCTCTCAAAAAAGTTGTCACCTTTATTTCTATAGAGCTTTATACAATACAGATTGTGTGAAAACAGCTTCACATAAACAGGAAAATCTATTTTTTCAACAGAATCGAATATGAAAAGACAACTATAGAGACAGTTTGAAAAATAATAATAATTAAAATAAAAACTTCGAACTGTACTATAATGTAAAGTACAGGGAAAAAACATTATATTATCTAATTATTGTACTCTTATTTAGCCAAAATTGAAAAGGCACAAGAATTGATATTTTAGCCAAGTTATAAGTATGAATTCTAAAATGAATGCGATGTGATATTTAAAAAAACAAAAAAACAAGTGAACCACAAAATAATGCCAAAATTGCGTTGTCTTCACTGGTTGGCGCAAGAGGACGCCTTCCCTGAATGAACTCCTGAATCACTAAACTGTATATCAGTTTTCAATTCATTAGACATGTTAACATTCATTTTCATGATAGAATGTAGAATCTAATTAAACACAAGAGTCTTTACACATTGTAAATGCCAGTGAAATCAAATACTACCCATATTACCATTTCCAGTATCGACATGAGACAATTAACCTCTGGGTGAACAATCTGGCTGGTTAAGGGACACAAATGCCACAGAGCTTGTTTCCAGGGTAACCCTTACGGCGGTCCCTAGTACCACTTTCCGCTACCTACACCCGCCATACAATATTGATCAGTGGCTAGAAATGGGCTTAGTGAGCTTGAACCTGCAAAGTGTGATTTGATTTGTTTGCACCTCTGCAGCCACAATGTTTCCTCTCTCTCCTCCCCAATGGCTATTTCGCAACAAAAGTCCCTGACACTGTTAGTGGAAAACAGAGTTGTTCAATTTGATTAGTTGTGGCAAATGAAATGGAAGACATTAAATAAAGGCCACGGAATTGGAACACACAGAGAAGAATGCAATTAAGTGGAACTCAACAAAACCCTATAGCTAAAAATAGCACTTCACCGAGACATTTATTTGCAATGGAAAAAAGTGAACAGGAAATTGGCTCTGTGGATCATGACGCAGAGTAGCAGCCATTGATGGAATTGTGATAATAATCTTCTTCTATACAGCCATTAGGCCTTAAAACTCCAAGATATCTATTTTTTGCAGAGTCAACAGCAGCTACTCTTAAAGGTTTTTTTATGAGACACATTAAAAACGTAAATGTTATGTTACTGAACAGGGGCAAGAGAAATAAAGCTAAGTGGCCCCAAGAAGCTGCTTATGCAACAAAAGGATATGGTAATTTCTAAAGCGGCCTGTAATTAAAAAGCTCATTGCCTCACTTTGACGGCAGCAGGGAAATAGATTCTGCATAAGTAATGGCAGCCACACCACCGCCAATTCCTCAGTAGTGTTATTGCAGAGTGATATACGATACCGGAGGTAAGAGTGTATAACTCCCATCTCATTAACTTCACCTCCACTTATATAAGAGCTAGATCTCACTCACTAATAGCTCAGAGAGAGATGGGAAAAAAGAGAAAGACATAGAGAACAAGACCGCAAGTTGTAGAGAGTTAGAAGATGTGGGCACTTACCTAAACCCCATTCAGAAGCATGAAGAGGAAAAAAGAAACAAAACATTCATGTGTTAATTAAATGAAAACAGAGAATTGAACTATTACTTTTACATGACCTTAACAGATGGATCTATAAAGATAATTAAATATTAAATGACTTTCACAAATATAGATAGATAGATAGATAGATAGGTAGGTAGGTAGGTAGGTAGGTAGGTAGGTAGGTAGGTAGATAGATAGATAGATCATGATTACAAAATCATTACATACTACAAATAAAACATTTTTAAAAATGCCTTGGTAATTTCTAACGTAATAGTAACTGTAACTGTCAATGAAAAATCTTAAAAGTATACAATCATCATCATGAATATCATTATCATCATCATCATTCAAACGATACCCTGCAGTAATTTACATCACTACATCCATCACCACATGTGCCGTCAATGGGTCTGTTATGCGACTGTTCTTCTCGCTGCCAAACGCCCCCGTTCCCGCCTGCCTCTCTCTCCCTCTCTGTTCAGGAACACTGCAAATGTGGTGGCACAAATGGCAGCAGTTGGCCGAGCTGGTGTCGTCTGTGAACGGGGTTCAGCAACTTTACCCGGCAGCAATGAACATTAGGGCCGAGAGGGGCATGGAATGGCCTGCCCCAGATATTAATAGAGGCATAAATACATTGCGGTTCAACCTGCTCCACCTGTTTCTCTGGGGCCTAGACTTTGCTCCTCTTTGCCTGAGTCAAAATACAGTGTGACATGTATGTTGAATTATTTATGGACACAGTCAGTCACGACTCTATACTAAACTAAAATGCTATTGTCTTGAGAAACTGATGCTGCGATCAGCAAAATTTCAGTTTGCACACCGATTAAAAATATAGTTTGGCTCATACTAATTGATCCCCCTGTGGGCAATGGCTCAGATATGCTCTGATTACATTAATTTGTAATGAATGTAATCACGCTATTAATTAACATAACACGCGCTTTCGGTCGTGTAGTATGAACGGACATCTGCATATGATCGGAACTCCACGCAGCTCCCGCACTACTCTCCATTGAAAATGAATGACCGGTCTGTCGCTTGTCGTTTGTCGGAGATAGTGGAAAGCCGGCTTGAAATGCAGTGGAAACGCCAGTATGACGAGGATCGTTTTCATTTTAAAACATAAACGCACCAGTGTAAATGTAGCCTTACATCTAAGGGGGCTGGGACGCATTCACACTACAGCCTCACGTGTGTGCCACATCTCTGAGTGTAACCGGTGTAAACTAGTAGGTGTGCTCGACTTGACGTGGACTGACTGTGCAGACCGATCGGTGTATTACAGTACCACGAGAGCTAAAGAGAGCAGACTGCTCCATATGCTTTTGAATCGCTCTCGCGGATGATCGTTCAACCTGTTCCACCTGTTTCTCTGGGGCCTAGACTTTGCTCCTCTTTGCCTGAGTCAAAATACAGTGTGACGTGTATGTTGAATTATTTATGGACACAGTCAGTCACAACTCTATACTAAACTAAAATGCTATTGTCTTGAGAAACTGATGCTGCGATCAGCAAAATTTCAGCTTGCACACCAATTTAAAAATATAGTTTGGCTCATACTAATTGATCCCCCTGTGGGCAATGGCTCAGATATGCTCTGATTACATTAATTTGTATAAAAACCAATGGCCGTTTATATAATATTACTTGTTCATATTATTTAAGCTGAGCGCTTAATGTAATGAACACTGTCATCACACACCACAGATTTATAATATTAGCAAGGACAAAGCTGGAAGGTCATAGGCACTGATGTAATGAAAATATTCTGAGAAATCTAAGAAACAATAATTTGAAAGAAATATTTTATATCTACATTAAAATATGAAATAATTAGGTATGTTAAGCAGGTAAATTGCTCATTATACATTATCAAAACTGTTATATTGTTATGTCTTACAAAGCATTTGAATTTATTTTCTTTTGGACTTTCTATTCATCGAAGAATCCTGAAAATGTATCACTGATTCCACAAATAAGCAGCACAACTGTTTTCAGCAATGATAATGATAAATGTTTTTTGATCATCAAAGCAGCATATTAGAATGATTTCTAAAGGATCATGAGACACTGAAGACTGGAGTAAAGGCTGCTGAAAATACAGTTTTGCATCACAGGAATAAATTACATTTTGAAATATATTAAAACAGAAAACAGATATTTTAAATGATAATAATATTTGACAATGTTTGCTGTTTTTATTGTATTTTTAACCATATAAATGCAGCTCTGGTGAGTAGGGATGGGTATCGTTCAAAAATTGTCGATATCGATACCGATACCTTGACTTCGATACCGGTTCCTGAACGATACTTTTTTCGATACCAATTTTATGAAATCAATTTTAACAAGATTACATTATCTAATAAAAAAAAAATTTTGGTTTTATTTTTTAGCTTGTTGACTCATCTCCTGAGCCACTGCACAAAGAAACAAAATGTAACTAACACAATAAATCAGTGCAAAATAGTTTTAATAAAGCTCAAATAGTCTTCAGTTTACACATCTGTTAGGCTACATTTACACTAGTTAGTGTTCATTTTAAAACGCATAGCTCAGACAGAAGCACGATTTCTATTTATTGTCCACTGATTTACTGATGAGCATTAGCAGCTTCCAGCGCTGTCTGCTTGTGTTCTCTCTTCCATGATCGCTGCTCTGACTCAGAGGTAATAACATATTTCATTTCAGCAACAAGACATGGCCAAAACACACATTAGACGGCTCGGTCGGTGCCTAAAAAGTATCGAACACGATACCCAGCCCTACTGGTGAGCATAAGGGACTTACCAACCCCAGACTTTTAAATGATAATGTAGGAATACATTACATTTATATAATGATATGAAGAAGAATGACAATGTTTTGTGTATGTGTACCATACATTTTTGAGGGGACAATGAAGCATATTTCATTTAACTTCAATTCATAATAGTCATGAACCATTACTTGCTGATCAGTTGCAAGGGGAGGAGCATTCTCAAAAAGTGCAGGATGAGTCATCAATATCTTTGGGAAATTTTCTGGGAAGAGAAAAACAGTCAATTTTAAATAATAATAATGCTATAAATTAATTATTCAGTTAACGTTAGCATATAAGGCCCCAAATCTATGTGTATAATGTGAAAACAACAAAAAGCTTCACAAACGCATACACACACAAAACAAAATATTTTCTACTACTGAAAAAAAAACAATAAGACAATATGAGAAGGTCACAAAATATAAAGTTGGCGGGGAAAGTTTGCGAGTGTAATATGCAATCAGAGCCTGTTGGGTGTGCTATGTTCGATGCAAAACTATATAATCAAACCTGAATTTAACCACAACATAGTAGTCCAGACATGCACACGCATACATTTTTTCTGTGTTTAAGCATCTTAAATCAGGCTTGGATTAGGCCCGCTTTCCTAACCAACAGAAGAACACTTGTTACAGGATGTGCAAAAGCTTCAGCAAGAAAATCAATGACAAAAGGGGCTCAGTCTGAATGACCCACACTAATGAGAGATCGACCGATTGGCTCACATTTCTGAGTCAGGAAAACCTTTGTTAAAGATGGGCTGCGATGACAACAGGTTTATGGGGTGCAGTTACTGTGCTGAAAGGAGAAATGAAGGAAAAATACACACACAAAACAAAATATTTTCTACTACTGAAAAAAAAACAGCAAATAAGACAATATGAGAAGGTCACAAAATATAAAATTGGCGGGGAAAGTTTGCGAGTGTAATATGCAATCAGAGCCTGTTGGGTGTGCTATGTTCGATGCAAAACTATATAATCAAACCTGAATTTAACCACAACATAGTAGTCCAGACATGCACACGCATACATTTTTTCTGTGTTTAAGCATCTTAAATCAGGCTTGGATTAGGCCCGCTTTCCTAACCAACAGAAGAACACTTGTTACAGGATGTGCAAAAGCTTCAGCAAGAAAATCAATGACAAAAGGGGCTCAGTCTGAATGACCCACACTAATGAGAGATCGACCGATTGGCTCACATTTCTGAGTCAGGAAAACCTTTGTTAAAGATGGGCTGCGATGACAACAGGTTTATGGGGTGCAGTTACTGTGCTGAAAGGAGAAATGAAGGAAAAGAGGAGAGATGCCAGCGGTCAGCCAGATACACAACCTGCTATAATTTCTACCCTTGGCAAGCTGGTGGGCCTGTCCCATAGCAACATGCTGCGTATGTGAGGGGAATAAACTTGTGTGTGTGTGTGTGTGTGTGTGTGTGTGTGTGTGTGAGTGTAAACACAGGCTCATCTTAAAGTGATTTGTCTTTCAAAACGAATGTTTGACGTGACATGCTTTTTATGTGTCCTGGGTCTCAAACATGGACAGAGTAGCTAGTGAAGAGATTTTAAATATTTGCTTATTTCTTTGTTAATCAAATGGTGTATTAATAGAGCGTAGGGGAATTTCAGTCGGTGCGCAAACATTAGTCACAGTATTTTGCAAGATTTGGATGCTTCATGGTGAACCAGTTTTTGTTTAACCAGGAAGAACGATAAAATCTCTGAAGGCCATTTGAAGGTCAAGTGAAGTGAGTGCTACTTTAGCTTTTGGTCTCTGTCTGTTCATTTTTAGACCATCTATATGCTAATTTACTCCTTGAAACCTTTAGCAGATTTATGCATTTTAAGCAGATTTATGCTCTTCTGGGGAAAATGGACCAAAAAATAATCCTGACTTCTGTTTCAAAAGGAAAAAACGCATGAAGGAAAACTGCACTTGTCAGTTCATTTCATGGTTTCATAAATATAGTAAAAAGAATGAAAGTCTTAATAAGTTTGGGAATTATGTTAATTATGGTTTGTTATAAAACACATTAATACATCAATATCTCCTCTAATCAAAGATCATGTTTCAATATTGATTTCTTTGACGTAAAATAGGGGTTGAAAAAAGTTCTCGTGGGCGAAGAACTTTTCTTGCTGAAATGTCACCAAGTCTGAATTGACAATATGACAGACTATCCAACCGAAAGACCTCACTTTTCATGAGTCTAAAAATTGCCACTATCCAGCAGCTTCTTCTAAAGTAAAACCAAACATTCTTTCACCATTTTCCATCCATGAGTGTTCAGTTCCTCTAATAAATATCCTACATAGGACATTTATGGTTGTTTTCCTCTTTATAAAAGACCATGTTCATTAACGTCTCACATTAAACAGCCATTTAAACAGGCCTTTTTGTGACTTCATCATGAAACACTCTCTGGCAGGCGAGCAAAGGGATTAAATATGCTATAAATATTTTTATTAGACTTCATATTACACCTGTTCTTAATGTTGAAGGAATATGTAATATGTTGAACACTGTACAAAAATAAATGAGAATTTGTTACCTTAAAAGAATAGTTAATCCAAAAAAACAATTCTGTCATCATATAAGTACCCGCATGTCATTTTAAAACTGTCTGACATTCTTTCTCAGAACAAACATGATCCAGAACAAACAATGAACCTCACTGATTTTCCTCAATGATTTCAACATAATCATGAGTAAATGATTACATATTTCATTTTTGTGTAAAAATCCCTTTGACAACCTATTTATAACTTCTGACCCTGATTTTAATAGGTGTAACCCATTTATTCAAATTGATCATTAATAGTAAACCTTTTTTTTTTTTTCAACTTAAAGCCAGTTAATTTAGATGTATACACATAGAGTCCATGTTTTAGGCATTTTTACTAAACCTTCAACCCTGGCACCCAAATTAATAATGATCCTAATAATGTGACCTAAGCCACCTGGCAATTGGAACAAACAGCTGTCACGAGCTAAAGCTTCTCATCAACAAAACATGCATCCAGCTGTGCTCAAACTGAATGTTTGATTTAGCCAGTGTTGTGGGAGACAGAAAAGAGGACAAAGCAAATCTGTTGCTATTGGTTCTTTTGAATTTATTGTATTCCATATGATGTAATGAATAGGAAACAACAAGGGCCACTTCAGTGTGTACCTGAAATGTATTTTATCTGCTCTCTTTCTCCCTCTATTCTTCAGTATCTGCGTTTCTCTCCTCGTTGTTCTCACTTTCTGCACTCCCAGAGGAGCTGAATCATATTTAAGCTGAACGCTGGGTAACAGGTTAAAGTGAGACTGCATGACACAGCAGCCGCTGCTATCGACTGACTCTCAATTGCATTCATTTGAAACGTAACAGGCCCAATAAATCATCCAGCTAAAAGCAGCCTCCCAATAGCTGTCCTTGCTAACACAGCGACACGTGCGCCGCACACACATTACACCTCAAAATGAGTGTGTCTGTGTTTCAGCTGAACACCTGTAACTGTGTATTGTTGTCGAAAAGTAAGTGAAGCACCTCATTTATCCTGATGATCAACCTACACACATACAGCATAATGAGACAAGTATGTACTGTGACTCTACAAACTATACTCTTCAATGTGTGGTGCATGAAGCCATCAACCTCCTCCAGTGTCATGATGACCTGTCCAATACCATACTGAGGGTCTATATTTATTTGTGTGTTTTGGACAGCCCTGGAAAGAACAGGCCAGCATTTTTTTGTCTCTTTTTTTGACTCAACAAAATGATACAATTATGTTTCTGTTTATTTAACAGAAATTTAATGAACAACCTATAGCTCTGGCTTTAAATAGAAAAAAAATCTGTCAATACTGCTGCAACTAGCTGCAACACTCTTCATATTACAGTTTATGTAACTGTTGTAAATGGGGAAAGACATTTTAAATGCTTCCACTTTTGGATGCAATATATTTTGGCAAAATGTATATTTTGGTCAGAATTATTGCGCTCCATCTACCAGAGCTCCTTCAGCAAACTTTCATAAATGAAGTTCATCTGAGATGTTAGGTGTAAGCAGGGTTTGAAACACCCACCAACCCGGCAAATGCGGGTAAAAATCAACTGTGGCGGGTAACGCTGTCAAATCACTAGCCAATTTGGCGGGTTTAATATCAAGAGACTTACGTTTTAGACAGCGTATTGGCTGTTTTTGTGCTATTTATGTGCTATTTCACCAACAAAAAAACATTCCAAAGACAGCCACAGTACTGTTTTGTGTCTCTGAGCAACATGACGTTGTTTTGTTTCTGAATGAATCAACCGTTTAAATGATTCGGTTCAATCGCAATGACTGACTTAAACTTGCTGCCACCTACTGGCGGTTAATTTCACATTTAACGTATCTTTTCATTTTTTTAATAATTTTAAATATCAGTATTCAACATTTCATGTTTTAAATATCAAAACATTATTTATGCATTTGTAACTGCAGGTTAAAGCATTCCATG
>NW_015549606.1:1407720-1441569 GCF_001515605.1 Sinocyclocheilus anshuiensis
AGTATTCAACATTTCATGTTTTAAATATCAAAACATTATTTATGCATTTGTAACTGCAGTTTAAAGCATTCCATGTCCCTCTAAGCTGCATTAACATGTGTAAATACATCTAAAAGCCACTTCATATGCAACTTCTGCAAAGATTAATTTTATTGATACTGATTTCATTTGTTTAGTAACAGCCTAAATGTATTATTATTATAACTGACTGATTAAATGTAAGAATTTGACTCAAAAGATTATGTACACTTTTAGAAAAAAATGGCTTTATAAAGGTAAAAATGCCCATAAAACGTAAAAATAAATTTAAACTTATAGGAAAAGATTAATTTCTATCACTGCTGTGTACTGACCACACAGAATATGAAGAATATCAAAAACTTTAGGAGTCAGCTGTCCACGGTAGTCCTTAAGATATCAGCACAATAACACACTCAGCAAAATATCGTCTAATTATCTTTATCAATAAAATTCCAGAAAATATTGAGATTTTTGTCAATAGGGCACAACCCTAGTACTGACACAATATGATTTGCAACGGTCGCTTTGTCATGCCCAGTGTAGACAGACTGAAACTGTTGGTTTATTTCTGTCTTTTTTTTTTGGCTAGTATAAGTTATGAATGGCCGGTAACTTAAAAATTTAGTAGCCAAATTGGCTGGTGAGTGAAAAAGTTAATTTCAATCCCTGGGTGTAAGTAATATAGTTTCATGACCGTTAAAGGAAATTAAATTATCTCAATTCACCTGACACTGGGCTAAAAAGGGGGTTTTCGGTTGAGACTTGCATGGAGAAAAGTTTATGAAGAAATTAAGCAAAAAATAAAAGACAGATAGATAAATATACTCTCATATATTTATACAAATTATTTTCATTCAGGTTGATTAAGAAATATTAAATAAATACTTCATTCAGGTAAAAAATGAATAAACCCGAAACAAAGGTATTAGTTTTACATTTAAAAAATCTACACACACTCTAAAAAATGCTGGGTTGTTTCAGCCCAACTTTGGGTCAAATATGGACTAACCCAACTTTTGGGTTAAAAATTTAATGTAAAAATTTAACCCAACGGTTGGGTTAGTCCATAGTTTTTAGAGTGCAAATGATTTTGGACAACATTTTCCAAACACTCTCTCTAACACTAATGCAATGTCACACAACTCAGTGTTGCACCAGACACACCAAGACATAACATTTAATTCTATATCAACTCTTAAAAATACATATTACAACAAACCATTAAAACAAACCATAATAACCATATTATAGTCATCTTATAGTTAAAATCACCAAATTATTATCTCTCTCTCTTTCGCTGTGGAGCAAAGCTTATAGTAGAGCTGTAATAAATGCTTATCAGAGAGAGAATGAGAGAGTTTCACGCTGCTCTTGTCCTTACATTAACCTCTTTGAGGGATTCTCATATACGCTCATTAAATCAAATGCTGGACACAGCCAATCAGCCGCTTGAGGAAGCATGTAAACACATTCCTGAAATCTGCTTCTCTTTCTCAACTCTATGACTCATACTCTAATATGTGTGTGTGTTTGTTTATTCTGATTTATGGCATATATTCAACATGAAAAGCTAGTCCACTGTGTAATCTAATTAGAGATGAAAACATGAAACAATATGTTATTAATATGACATGAAATGGAGGACAAAATTAGAATAAAAGACATTTCTTCAATCTAGTTGTGTGTAGGCTATTGTATATGCTACATAATATGTTCCAAAAATGACTCTTCCAAACTTATACCCTACGGTTGCTTGTTTCTTGATTTTTTTGTAAAGACTATTTTAAGTTTGATTTGTAGATTTCATCCTTAAGTGTGCTATTTTTTGTTTTGTTTAAAAAGAAAAGTATACAACCTAGAATGGTTAATTATGATTGTTTAAATATTCGAAAGTGTTTATTTTTTTATTTTTTCTATAAATGCAAACTGTAATTTAGTTCTTGACAGCATCGCAGTTACATATCACAATATCAAACTATTTGTGTACTGTATATACAAATCAGCATATAAGAATGATTTCTGAAAGAAAAAATAGATTCAAATAGAAATGTTCTTTTAAATTGTAATAATATAATATTAATAATAAAAGTAGTAGGTAATAAGTAATAGTATTAAAAATGATGGTAACACTTTACAGTAAGGTTCTGTTTGTTAACTTTATTTAATGCATTAACTAACATTATCTAATAATGTGTAATAATATTTACAATAATAAATTGTAATAATTTATTGCATTTTCCATCAAATAAATACTGAATACTGAATCCTGAGCATAAAAGACTTCTTCTATAGCTGCCTTTACATTTTTATATGTTAAGGTGTCTGCTGAATGTCATGAGTGTCACAGAGCATTTCAAGTATTTAAAAAAATAAATAAAATACTAATTTGCTCTCTTGCAAGGACTTGCATGTCCATCAAATAATTCAAATCTCATTCTACTCAACATTTTTCTCAGAAATGAAAATACCATTACCCAAACTTGCATTGTACACCAGTTCGGAGGACTATACACTGTGCATTCCAATGCTTCAGAAACTGAATGTGGGACTTACTTTGGTTTCTTCTAAGTTCCTTTAGGAATTAGGTCTTATATACCATGAAGAAACAATCCATCTGCACGACGTGCAAAGGTATGGAGACATAAATACACATGCACGACTCAAGGACAAAGGTTGGAGAGCAATAAATAGATTTCGCTGAGTGGAGGAGACTAACACATACACATGGAAGACACATACAAGCACACACGCTCAGAAAGAGCAATGTGTCACCTTCCTTGTCCTTGTTATTGTGGAACGGAAAGCTTTATTGTGATTACCAATGGAGAAAAAAAGACTTGCAAATTCACTAAACTGTACTCTTTATTTCAGCACAAAAACCTAAGTAAACCATTTTAAACTTATTTCTATGCCAGTCTAGCTCTATGCCATGCATGAGTCATTGTACTTTACAGAGTAAATCTTTCCTTCTTTTTATGTAAATGTCACGGTCATGGTGTGTGGAGGCAGGCAGGATGACGAGGACGACAAGGATTCCAATAAAGATATTTAATGTAGACAGAACAAGGCAGATTCAGGAAGATGAGACACACACACTCGGGGTAACATTCACCCACAGGGGCGTTACAGTAAATTAGGCTTATTATTGTGCCATATTCAGGAAAGACATTATATTGATAAAACAAACCAATCCAAGCCTCTATACCTGAAATACATATTCAAATTCAATGAAAAGACCCTGGCTGTGGGATGTTTCAAGAAGAGAATCCTGCAGAAAAAGTGTAAATTTGCCAACTCATGCTCACTGGAAAACATTTTGCAAAAATACAAAAACATAAAATATAAATACAATTCACGGCACGTTTCAGCTGTAATGAACAGGTTGTATAAAAAATAAAAAAACTTTTATTCCTTCTCATGCAAATTATGATTATCAGACGAATGATCATCGGCAGATTATCAATTGATATTCAATCATACTGATAATCAATCAAGTTATCACCTCAAAACACTTTTACCATAGTGCATTATTTCTAAACTAATACATTTATAGAATATTACATGATTTCTGAAGGATCATGTGACACTTAAGACTAGAGTAATGACTGTTAAATTCAGCTTTGCCATCACAGGAATAAATGACATTTTTAAATATATTCAAATAGTCATTTTAAATTGTAATAATACTGCAATTACAATATTTTTGATCAATTAAATGCAGCCATGGTGAACATAGAAGACTCAACAACCCCAAACCTTTGAACAAAACAACTTTTCAAGGCCACAGATATGACTGTGCTGTTCATCTTATGTGATTGTACATCATTTAAATTATATTTTCCAAAAGTACTTTTCATTTGTTTTGTGCACCTTTATGAAATGACTACAGTGGCAGTCTTCCCGTGTTCACTTTTGCTCTAAACAAGTATCTGATGTGGTTTATTGCACAAATCTAGACTTTCAGTTACACAAACGCAGAAACACATTCCCACATGAGTGTCACAGACAGCTCAGTGTCTACGCTGTGGTGGGCACAGGGAATGAAAGCAAGTAAAAAAAAAACATAACCCAATTCAGCTCCCTGCTCTAATTATAGTTGTGATTTGGGAGTACAGTGAGTTGGAGAGTGGTCACCTATGGTGTGTGTAAATGTTCAGTAGCTACTCCATAATGAATAGGCTGTTAATGAGCACTAAGAGTTTCTTGAGGGAGTGGGTGGACTTTCTTAAGAAGCAAAATTGGATCTTGCAGGCACTAATGAGGCACTGGAAAACTGCACCGGACCATGTACCATCAGTCTGTAGTGATTAAAAGAGAACATACAGTATATCCAATAAAAGGATACGTGCTCATATTTAGAGACCGCTTTTGAATCAAAGACCAGATAAAGCCCCTAATAAATCTCTTGGCATTCACATTGGCAATCTGGAGAGGATGACAAATCTGGTGTTACAGCTGATATCCAATGACTCAAAGTCCACCTGCCATTCTGGAAATGCAAGGACACATAAAATGCAACATACAGTCTCTTTATAAATCCTATTTTGATTAGAAAACCAAGTAGGTGTATGACAAACTACTGTTTAAAAGTTAATGTAAGATGTTTTGTTTTTAAAGAATTTCTATGCTCACCAAGGCTGTATTCATTGGATAAAAAATACAGCAATATTGAGAAATATTATTACAATTTAAAATAACTGTTTTCTATTTGAATACATTTTAAAAAATATAATTTATTCTTGTGATGGCAAAGCGGAGTTTTCAGTAGCCATTACTCCAGTCTTCAGTGTTACATGATTACTCAGAAATAAGTTAATATGCTTATTTAATATGCTTAACACTTCTTATAATTAAATGTTTAAAAAGTTATTAGCTACCTGGTCTCATGGCAAAAACGTACCTGGGGCACTTTTTCGCGAGACGCGAAATACGTACCAATAAGTACATATCACTGCAGTTTCCAAAAGAAATGAACACTAGAGGCAGTAAAACTCCGACACCTTTTATTCCTTTTCACACAAATTTACAGAGTTTCGATTAATAAAGCGTAATTTTCGCACAATTACTTGAAGAATATTATGTTATGACTTCAAAACTATTTTCATATGCTGGGAGATTTGAAAACAGATGCTTTTGAATGTTAGCATCACACATATCCAGCTTCATAGCTATGGGTTTTCATAGACGGTAGGTTTGTTCGGTAGCTCACGGAGTACGGAGACGTACTTGAGAGGTGAGGAGCTCCGGTTCGAATCACGTGTAACTACGGTTCAACAAACCAGTTGAAATCTGCATATAAGGAAGTTCAAATGGCATGGTTGCATCAACAAATGCGTTTTTATATCAGTTTTGCATTTGTTAACACTGTCGGGTAGGTTTAGGGTTGGGTTTGGTGTAGTGAACCGCCGCAATACGTACCTGAAGCAACGTAATAAAAACACAGCAATACGTACCTAAATCAACGTAATAAAAATGTGCCAGGGTTCACATATTGAACCCGTGTTTTAGCGCCACTCAGTGGACATTTCTCTTTGAAACTGCGGCGAAACATGCAGTAAGGTACGTAAAAACAGGGTTGCAGAAAAGTACCCAGAGGTACATATTTTTATGAGACCAGGTTGGTTATTAGAAAATTATTAGAAAGTTCAAAAACACCATTTATTTGAAAAGTTTTTTTTAACAATGTAAACTTATTTACTGTCACCTCTGATCAATGTAAAGCATCCTTGCTGAACAAATGTGTTAATTTAAAAAAAAATATATATATATATACTACTGAACTCTACCGTTCTACTGATTCTACTGATCCTACATATTTGAACAGTAGTGTACCTGAAGAAAGCTAGGCATTCCTATTTATCCTAATGGATTATTTTTTCCTGTACACTGTTCCACATAGAGATGATAAAAATACAAGTGTGTAAAATGTGCAATAACAATAAATGTCCCATATTACTAGCTAGCTTGGGAGATCTTGATGGAGGGAGAGACAGAGAAACAGAGAAGTGTTTGCTTGAACTTCAAAATAGAAAGAGTAAACAGCGCTGTGATGTCTCAAGTATGCTATAGAGCAGACCATTAGTAGTTAATGTGTCCTGCTGGTACACAAACACACATGTCCGTTAAAGCTTTTCAACTGAAATCACTCTCAAACAAACAGGGAACACTAAGAGCAGAGTGCATTTGGCTTTTGGTTTATTCATGACAAAACCACTGCAATGGCAGACGCTGCAATGGTCCCACAATACAGTGCGAGGGCAACTCTCAACGGGGTTGCTGTCATGGTAAAGGAAGTCAGGCGAGTCAGTAAGACAACAACTACATTCAGACCACAGACTAGTCTTGAGTTCAGTCTTTCTGACCACGTTTAACAACACAATTATTAATCAACTAAAAATACAACAAATATAGGTATCACTTTAGTATAGGGACCAATTCTCACTATTAACTAGTTGCTTATTAGCATGCCTATTATTAATATATTGGTTGTTCATTAGTACTTATAAAGCACATATTGTGCATGACCATATTCTACATCCCTGATCCTACAAAATACCTAAAACTACTTTACTAACTATTAGTAAGCAGCAAATTAGTAGTTTACTGAGGCAAATGTCATAGTTAATGGTTTGTTAATAGCAAGAATTGGACCTTAAAATAAAGTGTGTTATAAATATATATGTTTGCAACATAATACATCGTATAAGCTCATATATGCTCTAATCTCACTAAATCCATGTGGGCATTGAAAGATTATCTTTCCAGGGCATGCATGACATCAGCATCATTAATGTCAGCGTTCAAATTAGCTCTTCCTGTGCAGTTCTATATTTCACTGCCTCTTCTTGTCCAGCTCGCTGAGCCCACTTTGATATCCCAATCACGGCTTTGGGACAAAACACGAATGTCGCAAGTGTTTACTTTCTGTCTGAGACACATTGATTGATTAAAGATCTAGCAGACAGCAAAATAAATGGGTGGAGGGATGGAGGATGGCAATGGGTGTCAGTAAACAGTAATCACTCATTTGAGGAGATAATTTGAGCAGATAATTCGAACAGTCTTATAATCATGCATTTTTAATGCAGTTTTAAAGCCTGTATGCATTGGGAACAGTAACAATGGCATAATTGTACAGAAACTTTTTCAGTTTTACATTTATTAAAAAATGTCTTTTAAAAAACAGACTCAACTGCGTCTACTACAGTATACTGTCATAAAGACGGAAGAGTATTTTTTTGCAGGGCAATTCCCTTTTTTCTTTTTATAGATGTTGCCTGTTTGGTGGCATCAATTGTGAAACTTAGCTTCTCAAACCCTAAACTACAACTGTAGTCCCTTGTGTGTTTGTTTGTTTTTTTTAAGTATGAGGGCCTTGACCGGCGGTCTTGTGAAAGATAGCGTAATAATTATGGAGTAGATGAGACTGCAGCCATAAATCCAGCTGAGAGAGTCTGCTTCCAGGAGACCCACTGTGTTCCAGATACTTCAGCCCTGGAGACTGATTAACTCGCTGGCAAAAAGTGAGTCTACCAGCCTGAAAATGTCTGAGAGCCAGAGAATGAGGTGCATTAACAACAACCGGCAAGTGAAAAGGTCACCTAGCTATTCTTACAATGTTGGCACAACATTTTCTTCTCTACAGTTGGGTTCAAAAGTTGTAATTATATGGTGAAAAAGAGCTAAAACAAATTATTATTTTGATACAATGATATTTGCAATGAAAAATAATGCAAAACAGAAGCATTTTCACTAGTGGTATCAAATTTTTGAACCCCACTTATATAAAATGGCTCGATTGGTTGTTACAGTTCTGTCAATACATGAGAAAATTTGTAAACTTTATCTTTATCTTGTTACTATGAGTCATGGCGCTGATGTGATCACAGCAAACATAAAGTATAATACACACACACACACACACACACACACACACACACACACACACACACATTTTTTTTTCACATCTTTAATTAAATGCACTGACAGCCTAACAAAGGAACTGTGAGTGTGTTTTCATCAGCATTACTGACACTCATTATTGAATGTGAGGATAGAAACCACTGGTTCAATCTATAGTGTGTGCAACACTGTATCTGTTCTGAGATAAAGCTGTTGGTAAACCTGTTTATCAACAAATTATCATTTTAGCTCTTAACCCAAAACTTGCAACGTCAATCGAATGAGAAGAAAAGATACTGAAACCATATCACTTGTGCTCTTAATTGTACTTCACCTCGCTTTGGTTCAAAAAGCAATTGACCTTGTATGTGTCTAATGAGAGTGTTGCTGTGTTAGTTCTGTTTATCCTGTTACTCAGCACTTTGTTTAAAGACCACACCACCCTCCTCCCTTTTGTGCTAAAAGCAAGTCATCAATATGCCTATCGACCATGCTGCTTTCCTGATTGTTGTTTCTCTATACGTTCATGTCCCCATCATATGTTGTATAAAGTATTAAACTCACAATTTTTAAAGATGGAATCATATTAGATAGTATTTCTTAATCACAATATGGGAAATTTCAAAAATAATTTCACTACTTTTGCCCTTTTCACCCTGTCAGGTGCTATGCATTTCTTTAAGAACACTAGTTTTTTAAAACACAGGATATGCTGTCACACTCTAGACCTTTTTTTTTAATAAATAATAAATCGTAAATGACAAGTAATAAATTCATGATAAATGTGATTTGCATGCAATCTAGACTGGCTGCAGTTAGACTTTTGTAATATTCCCTTAACTAACAAATACCAGTTGTTTAATGACATCTCTTCCAGGAAGTGACATCATTGGTGGAAACTCAACAGCAGAACTATCAAGTAGTATTAGTGAGGAATTCAAGTCATGTGATGCTTTGTGGTATTAGTTGGTTCTTCTCACTCTAAAATATCAATACGACATTATCAAATATTTAAAGATTTAAATGTTACATTTAAAATATATTTATTTGTTTGTTTCTTTGTACTTGCATATATACATCCAAGTACAACACAAGCACATTAATTTTATATAATACAAAAAGATAAAGTGTACATGCCCCACTAAAAAGAGATAAAATCTGAATATTGCCCACATTGTGCTTGGCTTAACACAAAATATAATTTCACACTAAAAGGCTCAAATTCTTGATATGTGCCAGGAGCTGAGATGTGACCCCATGGCATCGGATTCAGCCCTGTCATATTAAAGAAAGCAAATATATATGAGGCTCTGCCCATGTGCATGTGTGTGCGCACTTTTGTGCATGCACAAATCTCTCTTCTTCTCCCATTGTTCTGAATATCAACCATTCCAGTCCAGTGGCATGATGAATCCAATAGGCAAAAGAGCATAAACACTGACACGCTGCACAACACAGAGTAAACAAGCACTTTCAGGCAGACTAGGGGACAGGAAGGCTAGTTTACACACAAAATACAAAACACGCCAACATAATTAGCAACCCTGGTCCATTTAAAATGCAAGTCACTGATCTGTCCAAAGTAAGTATCTTATAAGCGTAAAGCTAGGTTTAAAATCAGATTTCCTTAAGCAAACACCGAGCCAAGTTTAAATTGATGCAGAGACATTTGCATCTGCCAAAAAGGCCATGTGAATAAAACCCTTCCATACCAAAGCCACAGTAACGGAACCGAGTAACGGAAATGAGTTGTTTGCTTAACTTTTAATAGAGTGTACCAAACTTTTTTTTTAGGATGCTTCAGATCTTTATATATGCTAATGCAGTATACAGTGATGTCTCCCACAGAGAGAGGGAACAGATCCAAATATTAGGCCCTGGGGAGGCAGAATGAAATAATATCTCATTAGATGAAGAAGAAAGCAGTATGAAAAAAGGGGAGGATGTTGATTTTTCTTGTTTTAGATACAGCTGAGGGGATGTTAGCGTTATATATTTAGCAACATCTGCCTTGCACGGTCCTCCACTTTTAAATATGCATTTGATAACCATCAGACTTAAATTCAACACCTGAAGAAAATTGTCTATCCATCTCTAAATTCAAAATGTTTTTCACTGTCATGACCAAGCAACAAGTAATTTGTCTGTTCACACTAATGTGTGAATCAAGTGATACAATCAGCAGAGCTGAATTAAAGAATTGGCTCCCTTAAAATTCATGACTTGGAATGTCAATTAAATTGGCCATGTGCCACAAGACATTGAATTGGAATTTGAATTAAAAGGAGAGAAAGTGGAATTTGCAATTAATTAAATTTTGAAGAAATTACTTTTCAAAGCATTCTGGGAATTTAAATGTTCATCCACACTGGTCCATAAAACTGTCTTTCCATAACACCTGTAAATTTCAGACTTCTTAAACTTTTTTTTAGCAGATCAAGAATAAAAATCATCAACAAAATGTCATGTCACTTGTCACAGCTTATTAGGACAGAAATTCAGGTTAACATGGAAAAGCCTGTGTCCATTGCTTGATTAGGATATGGTATTATAATTACTTGTAACAACCAAAAATAATTTTTAATTTCAAGAAAATCTCATTTTAATTTTTAACATTTAAAAAACCATAAGAGAAATGTGTCAGAGACATGGCACAGCAATTATGGCACATACCCACTGTGCGTGGTTCTCATGTGAAAACTGCAGGTTTGAGTCTGACCTGCAACATATCTCGACCCCATTGCCTCTCTCTCCCCCCAAAATTTCCTGCCACTCTCAAATATATATATATAATATGAACAAAAACACATTTAAACCTACACTTAAGGTTAATCAGAGATTGTCCTTTCATTTTCTCCTTGAGCGCCATTTACGAGGGGATGAGACTCTCTTCAGCGATTTTCCACACCACTGCACTTGTCTTTTCTCCACCTCCATGTTCATGCACCACCACACTCCCTCAAGACAACCCTGCCCCCTCCATCCATTCCCAGTGTTACCTAACACAGCAAGGACCAAACCACGAACAGAACTATGACACAAGCCTCCGCTCACGATAATTCAGATGCTCTGTTGCACAATATGTGAATGCACATCTGCGTTAAGATGTTCGATGAGTTGCAAAAGTTCCATCCGATCATCTGAGGACATTCAGGTTGCATTTAGACGTAGCATCTAGGTCAAGAAAACCACTTCTCTATACACAGGTTTGAATCTGTCAGATTAAGACAGGTCGAAAAGATGACATCCCTAACTCAAGGCTATAGTATTCCTTTAGAGACCTGCTATGACATTTCAAATCACTCTGATTCCATTTGTGGTTCAATTTATGAATCGTTGAGATTCAAAGCATGCACTTCCATTGACATTGTGAGCAGCAGATGCTAAAAGTGCTAAAAGTCTCAGCCACTATAATCATACAAATCACTGCAGTTATTGCAGTCTGCACCATTAAACTCCCTCTATTAAATGCTCTTCTGTCTGTGTCTAATGGTTGTCTGGATGAGTAATGCATAGGTGCTAGTGGCTGTGTATGTTTCACGGTGTAATCCAGTCACAGTGTGTATTGTACCTGACACATTAAACCTTAAACACACTCTGCCTAGCTAACTAAGCAGATGAAGGGACACCTTTTAGACACAGAATGGATTTGAAACAGTCCTCCCATATGTACATGTGTGGGGAACATCCAAGGCTCAATTCCAAGAATAACACATCTTAATGGTTTAAATTCCAGGCGCTAAAACAAGCGCAAAGCCTGGTCCAGTTCACATACATTATGACTTGCAAACAAAACCTTGCATTCTAGAAGATAAATCTCAAATATTCGTGCACACGGTCACTATTTTTCAGTGGATCCAATAGGATCTCTCATAAAAAGCGGCTCACTGTTCCATTGTTGTAAAAACATAACCAATTATTATTATTAATTATTATCATATCCTGCCCACATCCTCCTAGCACTGATCCAGTCTCTCCAATAGACAGGAAGCATCTCACGACACAAAGCTTTCATTTTGTTACAGTAAGCGATAAGAGTGGATATGACTCTTGCTATGTTATTATTTTGAGTGACGCAAAACCGGTCACACTTATACGAGAAATGACAAGAATAGCAACTCATTTTCTAAATTAATGTTTTAAATAATTAATATGGAGGAGAGTTTATTTGGCATCAACATCAACTGCCTAACATCCACTGCAGTTCAATGCCAAAATACATTACAATTATGAAATTATAATATATTTTTATAAATATATTTTGTCTTCAACTATATGTTAAGATATTGATATACAAATATAGATGCATATACACATATATCCATTTTGAAACATGTAGTTTCACAAAAAATGTACATTACACATATAGTATATACACATTATATGTATTCACATTTATATATTATAAATATATATTTATGAATTTAAGAAATCAATGCAAAATTATTTAAAATATATAAGAAATATTATGTATATACACTTTTTTTTTTAATTACTGTGGGTTTGACTAGGCTATGCTTGTTTAGGCTTTTGACATTGCTAACAGCCTTTAAAATTCATATCTACCATTTTAGCATTAAATGCCTCTAAAATCTATATAGCAGTTTGCAGAGAAAGGGTTAACAGTCTTTACTTGTTCCTGAAAGGAGATTGAGATGGTTCCACTTAGAGAGAGCAAAGAGAGCATCGCAATATGTCATGTCACATTGACAGAATTGCCCTGTTGTTTCAGCTTCTCTGGCAGTCGACACATCACATCACGACATATTATTCACTAGTTTCTTTTCTCATTAAGATCTAATGTTGGTCATAGCACTATGATAATCTCGCCTGCAGTGACAGCACAGCTCACTGACCCATAATAACATTTATCCAAACTAATTCAGTGTCATTCATAAAAAAAACTCAAACAATGTAGTACTGAAACCCTCTCCATTTATACTTCCTCTTGCGATCCTCCACTCTTTACCCTTCATACCCCAGACAGGCTTACCAGGTGTGTGCGACGGTGAATCGGCGCCTGTGACGGCTGCCCTTGTTAACCATGAGCTTGCGGAAGAGGCGCGGGGAGCTGCGGGGAGATATTTTGGGGGAAGTGATGCGCTTGTTGCCAGCACCCAGTCTCGGAGGCTCCAGCTCCAAATGCATGTGCTCCTTAAAGGTACGAATGCAGGGGTCCAATTCCGGAGCACTCAGCTCATTGGATGACATCGTGATGCTGCGGGTTGAAAATTTCGCCCTTTCTGAGTCACACTACCAACTATTCCCTCCGTTTCTCTCAGTCAACTAGAGGTTATGCCATACAGGCTGATGTTTTGTGTGTCAGACAGGAATAAATGTGTGCGCTTGAGCTGCTCTATTCTCTCGCTTCCTCTGTCAGCTTAGGCTTTCGGCAATGCAGTAGAGTAATCCTCTCTCGTTCAGTTCCACTGACACACTGAGAACAGTCCCCGTCAGTGCAGTCACACCCCCTTCCTGTGAGAACAAGAAAAAAATGAAAAAACACACTCTCTCTCTCTCTTTATCTATAACCACACAAAACGAGAGAAGAAAGACTGTCTGTCTCTCCAATACAGACATAACTGACTTCATAGGATCTTGGATGTCCAGAGTTCTTTCTTTTAGTTAGATGTCTGTCTCCCACTCAGTCCTCCTGCTCCATTCTCGCAGCTCCTCAGACTCGCACTTACTTCACTCAGCTCCAGGAAACTCCATCTTAAATTATTCAACAGTGGGCAAGAGCAGGTCTTCTCTCCCATCAGTGGCTCCTCTCTTCAGGATCAACCAGGTAGAGCTTTTCGTGATGCAGAGAGAAAACCTGGAGGAAGGAATAGACTGAGTGCACCTAATTCTACTACCCCAGGTGCTGTCTGCTTTGAAAATAAATGGAATAGCTTTGAGATCCTTGGATTTAAAAAAAGCCCTGAGAAAATGTGCATAGTGACGGTAAAAGCTCCGCCCCTCCCTGCAACTGATTGGCTGAGCTGTGGTTAGTTTGATGGGTGTCTCTGGCTGAATTCTGATGAGGGCTTATGCCCTTTCACAGCTCAGTGGCGTTCAAGACACCGATAAAAGAAAAAATCCAAAAAGCAATTTAAGCCCAGGATTAGCAGTGTCTGGGGAAATAAATATTGCTCTGAGGTAAATGAAGGTTTAGATACTAAAGTGGCTGGTTTGAAGAGAAAATAATGGGAGTGAATTGGAAAGAGAAAATGATTTAAATGGAACATACAGATGGACAGAAAACAAAAGCAATTTAAAACAAAGAGAAAAATACATGATGTGTGAATTCCTTCAATATATATTTAACTGAACATTATTAACTTTATCAACCACCCAGGAAAAACAATACACAAGCTCCTTTAAATAACATTTCATGTTACATGTGTTCAGATATTCAGTCAGAAGGCACCTAGACACCTATACACCAATAAATAACCAATGAAACAAATCGCAAAACCGTGATGTGATTTCTGGAGGTGCATTGCTGAATGCCTTTCAAAGCGTGTTTGAACGTGAAACAGCATACTGCTCGCTGTCACGAATTCGGTCCATGGACTTCCGTTTATTTACCACCAGAGGTCACCCGCCCTGTGTGACAGCAACACAGCAGAATTATCTCCGGCTCTCATAGAGACATGCTGAAGAATGGAAATACGTTAGCCAGCTATCAACCTGCCAGTCAACACCCGCCGGCAGCCAGGACTTCACCATGGAGACAAAGGAGAGGAGGAAGTAATGAGAACAGGAAAAAATTATGAATGACAGGATAAACGAAAAAGCTGGAACAGATGGTAAAATCGTATATTTTATGAGCTGTTTTGACAGATCTTTCAACACAGAAGACCTATGATATATAACTTAAATTCCCTTATTTTAGCAAGCAAAGATCTGGGTTTAAACTGGGTTGAGATTCTGAGATTGCTATGAAAGAGGAGAGAGACAGATACTAGAAAGCCACTGAGATCAGTTTAGCTATAAGTATCAGTATGGATGGAATGAGTATCAAGTTAATTAAGGGCTACTACTGAACCTTTAGTTGGTCTACTGCATTCATCTTAACAGGGCCTACTGTATTCTGCTGCATTCACTTTAAACAAGGTCATCATAAAAATTCACTATGATTGAGGTTGTGTATATCGAATGAGGTTGTGTATATCGAAAAGTGTAAAGGGACCAAGAACTGAACCTTGAGGCACCTCAGTGACTAGCTGATTAGTCTCAAACATCCTCCTCTCCAGAAAAATACCTTAAGGCCCGGGTAAACTTCATTTTCTGTGTTCTACTCCATCTAGTGCACAGTTCAGCATTCAAGCCATATACTATATGGACCATGAGTGCTCATGGACGTGTTTGGCACTCATGCACTACCCAGTGGACCTTTGTTTTTTGGAGCACTCAAATCACTCACACATTTGCTGTTGTATGTGCACAAGTACATGCAAAGTGTGTGCAGACATCAACGCACTGTAACGAAAATTGTTATACGAATGTAACATGAACAAAGGAAGCATGCTTTTAGCAGGATATGTCTGATTCTGTAAACACGGCAATAACACGGCTTCAGTGCAGTTTTTGCAGTGTAAAGACAACACTGTCTATGTATAATCTGCTCTGTATTCCCCTAAAGATCTTGCCCCATTTTGGTAAACTGGCTCCTACACAGGGGAAACTGGGGCTCTTATTCTATTTATTGACATATCAACTACCCTGTAGGGAGATAACGCCATAGTGGAAAACTACAGTGCAAATCTGTAAACACCATTTTGAGGATCCTGCAGGTGGTATGACTTCCATTTAGCAGACACTTCCTTAACCAACAGATCAACCTTCAGTAAAGTGGTTTACTAAATGGTAACAGTTCATGAGTCACTGCTGCTAGGATTTAACCTATAAGCTTTGAGTTACCATCCCACATTTACTATTAATCTACTACTACTACTACTACTACTACTACTACGATCCTTAGTAGGGGTTTGCATTATTGTGAAATCCAAGCGTTGTGTAGTAATGCGAGTCTAGCACCGAGTTCAATGACGAGGAATGTGATCAAGTCACTCTGACTGACCTTTCTGAGTTGTGAGCCTATTCACTGATGGTGTCTTAGTGGAGAGGACTTACATAACTGAAGGTCTTACGTAAAGACATTTCCTTACTGCTGACTGCTGCGATGAAGGAAGTCATATGGCTCCCAATGCTAGCTCATATAGTAAAAAGGATGAGAGATGCTGCATGGGCACCAACAGGGACATTATGAGGAAAAATAGAAAGCTAAGACAAGAGGAATGAGAATGAGGGCAAACACAACCCCTGCAGAGTTAAATTTAAAATAATTTCACATGATTAGAATTTGTTAGAAGCTGTCTCGTAAACGCTTAACAACATCTCCCAGCTACATTTCTCACCTTGCACAGTGCTGGGTATTAAGTATTTTGTGAACCTGTAAGACCAAAAAGATTCCCTCTACCCTAAACATTGAATGTATCAGTTGTGGTTTCTGCCTATAATATTAAATAACGTTTCAAGCTACAAGGAGATTAAATTGATCTATTTTTACAGCCACCAAAAAAAAAACTCTTTTAGAAAGCTAGATATAGATATGAAGCCATTAATTCGTCCCAAAACATTTAACATACAGTTGCATCACTTTCTAGTTTTTGTAAACTAATACCCTGCTAAGAACTTTAAGATTAAAGATTGAAAATCTCCAATTTTTTTGCAGTGTAGAAATGTTTACTATTTAAAATCTAATTACCTTGATGGTGCCATTGCAATATTTATAAGTGAACAGCAATTGGGCTGTTTTTCTTGCACTCATTCGCAAGTCATTTTTTTGTTTAACCATTTTTTATATTTTATTTTTATATATTTAACCATATATTGCTACTTTTTCACAGCAAAGACCGCACAGAAGTTGTGCTTTGAAATAACAAGTCATGCTAATTTACCTAACAATGGCAACGCAGCTGTGATGCTGAATGAAAAAAAAATTAAATGCAAATCTAGTTTAATTATTGCTGTTGTTACTGTACAACAGCCGGTACTACTCCTGGATTTGCACTGAAATGTAGTTCTTGTAGTTTATGGATATGTGGGACAGACTCTTTGAGCTGTTAGTAAATTGATTCAAATGATTAGAATTAGCACTTCACTCCACGGCAGGAGACACTGTAGTTGACAATGTGGGAAATGCAAGTCAGTTTGATTTGAAGGATAGTTGATTACTGCAGGCCTCAGCCGGCCTCTATTACTTGGTCTCTAAGCACAAATCAAGCCTAGGAACTCAAAAGCTTGATGCCTCTAATCCAACAAAATTGTTTGAGCACACACAATGTCTGACTGTGACCACAGTGTGAACACATTCTAATGGTACAGTCGGTGTGTGTGTGTGTGTGTGTGTGTGTGTGTGTGACCAAGCCATCCTTCATCTTCACCCTTGTCAGATGGCTCCTCTGGAATTTTCAGGTGAAGGGTCATATGAAAGGAGATGTTTTAAAATCCTCCACTAAGAGCTTTGAAGGACACCATCAATTGACAAAATCAAAAGCCTTTGAGAAAGATGATTCTAATCTTTCACAAGAAAGACCACGAGTAATGAGAAAATAACACAGACTGGGAAAGAACATACACGAACGCACAGACAGCGATTTAACTTAGCAGTATAAATGGAAACATTCCATAGACTTCTATTGTTTTTATTTACAGCTACTTATAAATAATATAACTTAAGCCTTCTTAATTTTTACATAAAAAGAAAAGAAAATGTATTTTTGTATCATTTTAACAAATTATGTCCCCAAAAGGAGTATTTATCAGATTTACTGAGTAAAGTTTCTGAGTACAAATCAGACCCCAAAATATGGTACACAAACAAAAAATATAATATATTGTTTCTACATTAGTAATGTTATTATTAGTGATATTTGCTGAAAAAAAAAAAAAAAAAAAAATTCTGATACATCAGAGTTGGGTAATGCATTATGTATTCTTCTAATTACTTTTCCTGATAACGCAGTAATGTAATGTGTTACACTTTTAATTTATGTAATTTGATTACAGTTCCTAATGTCAATAAAATTGCATTACTTAAGTTACTAATGCAATGTTAAAAAATATATTAAAAAAGCAAAAATCATGTTTTGCTCGTCAGTATGCCCTGGAAACTCCATCTTATCACCGGAGAATGCGAGCTAAAATGCAGACGAGTCCTACAACATTTAGATGCAATAAAAGGTTTCCTGTCATATTTCAAAATGTTGCACTCGATTTCACATATTTTAGTCTGGCATTATAGCTTGGGAAAAGTTCAGCTAGTAAATGTGTACAAGTTTATGTCACAATAACACTAATACAAGTAAAAATAAATGACTCATCAGAATGAGATCCTCTGCTGGATTAAGCCGCACGTCGCATTGCAATCTTCTTCTGAGGTAAATTCAAGGCTTATTCCTCACAGCGTGTCTTGTTGCAAAAACGAAAAATAACCTAGATGAACTTGATGATTCTTAATGCTTAGTTTACAGAGGTGATGTGGGCGTTTGCATGTTCACACGTCTCAAGCCTGGTTTCATGTGGATGTTTATCATATTGCGCACGATGCGTGTGGGTGTAACCACATTACAGATAATGAACTCAGACGGGAAAGACTGTACCTCAACTGGTTTCAAACTAATTACTTTATCAGAGAATTTTTGTTTTCAACATGGCTGACTTATGTCTTACTAAAAAGACACTTCAAGCTTTCTTTAGATATATTTCTCATGTCTGTGTGTCAAGTATTTGCTAATTTTTCGTTCATTTTAGTGACGCATTTCAGGAAGACATTCGAGACTGAGACTGCAGAAACCCCACCCTGTTTGTTTTCTTTATTTTACAAAAGCACAATATTTTTTTAGTATTGCGAGTGTATACAAATAAAATACCTTTTAAAGTCACAAATTAAGTATTACTCTTATCTGTACGATCAAAAATTACAAAACATTTTAAGTTATTTTCGCCGTTATCAGAAAAAAATGTAAGTGATCATTCAAGTTGCTGTTTTAATACTTAGGCCCAATCCCAATTCTATTTTATACATTTTATTTACACTCTGTTTACGCTGAGATAATAAAAAAAAATCTTTGTTTGAAGGGCTATCTGGCCCTTCCCCTTACCCCTACCCCTCCAACCAAAAGAGAATCGAGACACCCCTACCCCTTCACGTGAACGAGCGAAACGGGAAAGGGGAAGTGCTAAGGGGTAGAATTGGGATTGGGCCTTAGGCTATGTAATTTTTCAGTCAATATGAAAGGACTATGAGTTTCACTTTGTAGTGTATTTTTTAGGTTTGATAACTTGAAAAGTAAAGTAAACTTGAAAGTAGCTTAAACGTAAAGTAATTAGTAATCTGATTATTTTTTAAATGCAGTAATCAGTAATGTAAACATATTACAATTTTAAAGAAGTAATTAGTAATTTGTAGTCGATTACTTTTTTTTGAGTAATTACCAAACATTGGACATCATTAATCACCCTCATGTCATTTGAAACCCATACTTTTTTCCTTCTTCTATGGAGCACATTGAATAATATTTAGCAATTGGTTTAGAGGTCCTCAGATACAGAGAAATTACTATTTATTTATTTAATAATTAACTGATAATGTATTTTAAAGCCTATAATCAACATTTTGGCCAATGTAAATTTTGTAAGGGTGTTTACATGAACTCACACATTGGTGTAAAATTTTCCATACTGTGTATACACACTAACTGGTCCTTTCATGCCTCGTTGAAAAAAAAGCCGCTACAACATTCTGCTAAACTTCTCTTTTTGTGTTCCTCACCTCAGATACAGATAAATTACTATTTATTTATTTAATAATTAACTGATAATGTATTTTAAAGCCTATAATCAACATTTTAGCCAATGTAAATTTTGTAAGGGTGTTTACATGAACTCACACATTGGTGTAAAATTTTCCATACTGTGTATACACACTAACTGGTCCTTTCATGCCTCGTTGAAAAAAAAGCCGCTACAACATTCTGCTAAACTTCTCTTTTTGTGTTCCTCAGAAAATAAAGCCATACATATTTCAGGGTCAGTATATTCATATTTCTAAGAGATGATGACGTCTAAAAGTCACAGAGACAGACATGTTCTTACATCATACAGCCATTCATCCTGCAGGAAGTGACAGATTAGGACTAAACAGACCTCGATCTGACCCGGACACAAGAGTGTGAGGTCTCTTGCCCTGGAGTCTTGTGCAATGGCACTTCTGAATAAATCTGCCTCACACTGTCTGCATGACTTGATATCAGAAATTGTTCTTTCTCTCTCACACAATCACACGCACACAATAGAGCGCTCAGTCCCGAGAAAGTGGGTAAAGTCACTGATGAATTCTCTTGGCAGACAGCTCAGTGCCCTGTAGTGTCTGTCCTCCAGCATCATTGCTTATGCCTGGCCCATAAAGCCATCCCACAAGCCACCTGGGAGCGCCCAAATCAATCTGCAATGGAGTCACGTCAGCAGGAAAATAATTGTGCTCCAAATATAGCACTTTCCCTAAACCCTGTCTCCTGATTCTCCTGACACACACATCAAACAGACAGCAGCTCTAACAAGAGCAGAAATGCAAGAGTGTGAGATAGCAGGGCAAATAATGAATGCTTGCCAGGGTGTCTTTATTCGTTTAAGTAATATATATATATATATATATATATATATAAAAGCCTACATTAAAATCTGTCATATAAATTGGTCTCTTCATTAGAAATTAGCCTACTGATTGCCACCATTGATGGACAACATTTTTTTATAATATGACATTATATTCTGCAGTTCTTCCCTGTTGTACCGAATATCTATACTTTTCAAATGATCATATCGAAGTTAGAAATTCAAATATTGTGACAAAATTTAGTTTGGAGGGTGCCACAAGTTTGTTAAAATTTCCAAAGGGTGCCGCGACTAAAAAAAGGTTGGGAAACACTGCTATAGCTTATGAAATTTAAGTCAATTTTAACTGATTATGTGACTTTTCCAGTGAGGTGTTTTGTTACCCTGCTCAACCGATTCACTGAAAATATCCTCAAAAAATGATGGATTCACAAATTGGAAATAATTTTCTTTCTCTCATAAATGCACCAAAGATAGTTATGGCAGATGTCAAGATTTTCAGTGAAAACTGATATAATCTTGGTCTGTTTCTCTCAAAACACCTGTAATAGGGTGGTATGGTTCACTTTTTTTTATCATTTTGTCCTTGACAGTCCTCATACACTTTCATTTTATGTAAAAGAGTGCCGATGATATTCAACTAGATCTCTTATGTTTCTGGGTGAACTATTCTTTTAAATAAACATTATGAGACTAACATCCAGATCTTATCTCAATTTGTCATCCATTTGAAAGGGCATGCAATGAAATGGCCTACTTAAATACATTTTACGACAAATGTGGGTCTTGAGTGTTTTTTGGGGGCAGACTGATGAATGCTCATGAGGTTTACCAAACCTGAGGTGCCACACACAGAAACACCTGAGAAGAAAAACCGTGACGACGTATTTTAGTCTCAATGCTGACCTCCACTGGCAAACAACGACAACAACTACCAACTTAATGCATGTAGTGTAATCTGATGGAAAACATTTAGCAAACACATCAAACTTGTGTGCTCTAAAGTTGAAATATTGAAAATCAGACCTGTTTATTTTCAGACAGATAAAACAAAAATCTAATTTGTGGCTACACTTATAATATAAAGTATTATAAGTATCCAATCACAAATGTATTTGGGTCTTATTGGTGCATTTGCTGTGGGCCCATCAAGCTATTGCAACTCACTAATTGCAACTCTGCTGTCAAATCACATCTTTTTAGCAGACAAATTAAAGGAAGAATGATTGATTGATGATTACAAACCAGCTGTTGCTGTGTTGCCAAGCACAACCAGACAGATTTCCCTCTCCTCATGGCAACAAGACTGAGCAGCTGCAGCTTAAATCACTGGTGCTGGAAGCAAAACTAATCTATTTCATCTCTCATCATTCAGCAATTTAGGATTTCCATATGTACATATGTTATATGTAAAGCATATTGTAGATGCTAAGACATTAAAGGGGTCATATGATGCGATTTCAAGTTTTCCTTTCTCTTTGGAGTGTTACAAGCTCTTGGTGCATAGATAAGATCCCTGAAGTTGCAAAGACTAAAGTCTCAAAACCAAAGAGATATTCTTTATCAAAGTTAAGACTCTGCCACGCCCCCCTACAACGGCTCGTTCTAACACGCCCCCACATATCTACCTCACTATGTGGAAATATTTGCATAATGCCGCCCAAATGTGCACGCAAAGAAAGAAGGCGTGGTTTCAATGATCTTTAAAAAAGCATCATATGACCCCTTTAAGTACAAGTGTTCAACCAAAAATGAAAATTCTGTCATCATTTGCTCACCTTCCAAATATGAGTTTCTTTCCTCTATTCAACACAAAAGAAGATATTTTGAAGAAAATTGGTAACCAAAGGGTTAACGGTAGCCACTGACTTCCATAGTGTTCTTTTTTCTCCATAATATGGAAGTCAATGGCTACCGTCAACTGTTTGGTTACCCACATTCTTCACATTTTTTTCTTTTGTGCTCAACTGAAGAAAAAAATGAGGGTTATTAAATGATGACAGAATTTTCATTTTTGGATAAACTAACCCTTTTGAGAGTTTTCAAATAATTTAATACTGTATAATATGTGTGCTAATTTACAAGCTTTGCAGACACTTCTACATATCTAAAGCAAATTATGCAAATCATGAGTGATGAGAATCAACTTCACAAACAGCTACAAATTTGCGGTGAATTTTTACTCCTGAAACATCTTTCTACCAAAGCAACATGCAGTCACATAAATCAGAACAGCCACAATCTACATAATATGCAGATAAAATAAATAAACACTTAATTCATGATTTACTGACTAAAAAGAGAGAAAAAAAACCTTTTTGAATTAAATGCCAGTGTTGGAGATTTCTGCACTAAAAGAGATGAACTGGCCGTATTCTTATGTTGACTTGTCTAATGAATGTGCATGTCCCACAATCCATACTCAAAACCATAATCAGCAATGCAGTGACTGGATGGCAACATATTTATATTACAATACAAAGAATAAGTCATCATACTCTAAATTTTTGATATAGAGAGATGCCACAAGAATGAGCACAATTCCTCTCAATTAATATTAGAAAGTTCTAAATAATTTAAGTAACACTGCCCAAGCAACCAAAGCAAAATAAGTGTTTTTATATAAGGCCTATGCAAACTGTCAGCATTGTTGTTAATGAAACAACAACCCGACTTTTACAGCTAAAATAAGACTTTTTAGTTTGTTTCAGGGGCACCTGACACGACCAAATAACACAAAATGCTTATATAGTATAAGTAACACTCACAACCGTTCAAGAGTTTGGGGTCATTAAGATTTAAAATGTTACAAAATATTTTTATTTAAAATAAATGCTGTTCTTTTGAACTTTCTTCGTGGACTTTAGGGACTCTTTCTCAAAGATCACCGTTTCCATTAAAATATTTAGCATTATTAAAATATTTTCAACATTGATAATAGTAAATGTTTCTTGAGCGCAAAATCAGCATACAGTATTAGAATGGTTTCTGAACAACCATCACAAGAATACATTTTATATTAAAATAGAAAACAATTATTTTCAAATGTAATAACACAAATAAATGCTGCTTTGGTGAGCATAAAAGACTAAAAAGAACAAAAAGATAAAAGAAAAAAAAAATATCTTACCAACCCCAAACTTTTCAACGGAAGCGTATTATATAGCCTACATTTATATAATATGTGACCCTGGACAACAAAACCAGTCATAAGTAGCACGGGTATATTTGTAGCAATAGCCAACAATACATTGTATGGGTCAAAATTATCGATTTTTCTTTTATGCCAAAAATCATTAGGATATTAAGTAAAGATCATGTTCCATGAAGATATTTTGCAAATTTCCTACCATAAATATATAAAAACTTCATTTTTGATTAGTAATATGCATTGCTAAGGACTTCATTTGGACAACTTTAAAGGCGATTTTCTCAATATTTTGATTTTTTTGCACCCTCAGATTTCAGATTTTCAAATAGTTTCAAATATTGTCCTATTCTAACAAACCATACATCAATGGAAAGCTTATTTATTCAGCTTTCAGATGGTGTATAAATCTCAATTTCGAAAAATTGACACTTAAGACTGGTTTTGTGGTCCAGGGTCACATATAAAAGCTTATATAATCTACACACTAAGGTTTGCTAAATTAACTGGTGTTTCCAAACAGGTTTACCAAACATTTTTTTCAACAATTGTTACACTCTTCAAGACAAAAAACTTACAAAGTCCCTGCATTTTAAACTGAGATGGAAGAAAGTTCCTTAACATCAAACATTTTACACACATCTTTTATAAGATATCAGATTTCTGCAATGAAAGTTGAGGAGCAGTGAAAGGAGCTGATTGACACGGACTCACCACTCAGAGTCCACAGGTGTGATGTCAATGCGAGGGGGTGTAATGAAGGGCAGTGTAGTTGGTCTTGCCATGATCTCGTCATCTGGACTGCGGGACCTCTCTGTCTGCCGCCATGATAAAGGAGGCAACTGTAGGTTACCGGAGAAACGACGCCGCCTCCGCCGCAGGTCTACCCCCAGCGTGCAACCCGAAGATGTGAAAGATTCACTTAGTCTGCAGTCTGGAGGCTCTTTACTGTCCTGGAGTGAAAAAAAGAGAGGTAGGTAGGTAGTAAAAAAAATGTAATGCCATGTCAGCAGATGAGGTTATTTTGATGACAAGAGCTGTACTGTACATGTTCGGCCAGTTACATAGGAGTTGTATATTTACAATAAAATAAAAGCAAGTAAGAAAGAGAGAGAAATGAGAGGGCAACAAGGAAAATCGCTTTCAGTGGAATGGATAAAGATTTGAGTGAATGAGACAAATTAAGACATTGTAATGTATTTCATACCACTAGAGGGCGCCAAAGCATTTCACTCAACTTCTACGTTTCTTGAAAATGCATAAAAGGGCATTTAACAGAAGACTGTTGTACAGACAAAAGCTCTAGATTTGGGAAAGTCTAAATAAAACAGAAAATAGCTGTAATTAATATTTTAAATATTTGGATTAGACGTGTCAGATAAATCTGTCCAGTCTATACGAGTGCTGTTACAAATTTAAAACAAGCACAAAAACGTGATATCGTACAGTTTTTTTGTATGCAATATATTTTTAGATGAATATTAAAGTACTGATTAGCAACTACCACCTAAAAACAAACATATTA
The DNA here is from genome assembly GCF_001515605.1 of Sinocyclocheilus anshuiensis. NCBI lineage: Eukaryota > Metazoa > Chordata > Actinopteri > Cypriniformes > Cyprinidae > Sinocyclocheilus > Sinocyclocheilus anshuiensis. Next base: position 1,432,983 of record NW_015549606.1, read on the forward strand.
CCAAGATACTTCCATTGTACATTTTGTAAGGAAAGGGAAAGACAAAAACTCCCCCACAGAACTGAGATATGAGAAACTCTGCATTGATTGATATGCTGTAGTCGCTCTAATACATTTTCCATTACCGCTGTGTTCCGGTGTGCACGCTGTTCATTTGTGTGTACTGCAAAACCATGACAAGCAAAGAGTTCTTTCAATTTAGTCATCCTCACGAGGTGTGCACAAAAACAAACATACACACAACAAAACTAGTCAGATTCACCAACAAAATGACTAATATGCACTGGTTCTAGTTCAGTTTGAATCAGTGTCATGAGTCTTTCTCTGAGGTTACGCGAATAAAATATTTTCTCTTCCTTTATCACACACATACATGTAAACAGCAAACTTCTAAGACACCACACGCTCTCAAACATAAATCACACACATACATGTAAACAGCAAACTTCTAAGACACCACACGCTCTCAAACATAAAGTGATACCTTTCATAAGGTAATATGTACCTTTAAGGTACTAATATGTATAATTTAGGGTTAAATAAGGTAAAAATATGTACCTTTTAGCTTCTGTACCTTACAGTACCACCCCAGTGACAGCTTTCTACTTTTTGATTATTTTTGTTTTCTGCACTATTTCATTTGATATTTTATTGTATTTTATAAATATTAAAAGCATTTCATCTTACAAGCAAACAGACACATGCACATAATAATTTTTATATAATTTTTCATAATTGTTTTCATATAATCATTTTAATCATAATTTTAATTCATATAATTTTTCAAATTATTTTAAGCTCTAAAAAATATTGAACAGAAATTGCTAAGAAATGTATATTTGTGTGGGGGGGGGGTTAATTGCAACTGACTAAAAAAGAAATTTAAATTAAATAAAAAGTTTAAACCATGAAGAACATTCATTCAATTATTGAAACTTCTGGAAGTATAACATTTTCATTATTTATTATTATTTAAATTATTATTATTTAAAGGGGTCATATGATGCGATTTCAAGTTTTCCTTCCTCTTTGGAGTGTTACAAGCTGATTGTGCATAGATAAGATCCCTGAAGTTGCAAAGACTAAAGTCTCAAAACCAAAGAGATATTCTTTATCAAAGTTAAGACTCTGCCACGCCCCCCTAAAACGGCTCGTTCTAACACGCCCCCACATATCTACCTCACTATGTGGAAATATTTGCATAATGCGCCCAAATGTGCACGCAAAGAAAGAAGGCGTGGTTTCAGTAACCGCAGTTAGTGTTGAAGCAGCCATGTCAGGGAGACGCTGTGTGTTTCTAGGCGAAAGCAAAAGCACTTTATTTGGCCTTCCGAAAGTAGATGCATTTAGGAATCTTTAAGATTACTTACAACAGAACAGCAATGCATTTTATGGACGACCGTTTCGTGAACCTAGGAGAGGAGGTAATTCTGACTTTGCTATGACAATCTGGCGCTTCTGAATCAGCTACTGTTTTGTTACTAGTTTAAGTATTTGCTATTGACTGTTCAAATGTGGAGTTTTGCGCATCTTGTGTGCGCGCGTGTGTGTGCGCCCGTGCGCGTGTGTGTGTGAGAGAGAGAGAGAGAGAGAGAGAGAGATGGAGTCAGCTGTCTTAACCGCGGCTTGTGTACTGCACACATACCAGCTTCATCACTGTATCTGTCACACGACTCTGTTCCCCTTTCGGGCTCGGTCTTTACATTTATCTTGAAAGATGAAGCTCGCGATTATGGTAAAGGGCGTTACATTTCCGACGAGTGCTAGCGGTGTTCGCCCAATCACAATGCACTGGGTCAGCTGGCCAATCAGAGCAAACTGCGCTTGTCGGAAGGAAGGAAAAGCAGCTTTCTCATTACAGCAGAGCTACCAGAAAACATCTTGTAGGGCCTTCAAATATCGCATTTGACAATGAAGGGCCTTGTAGTCAAAAAAAGTTGAGAACTGCTGACAGACAAAAGAGCTAACCAATAGGACTGTGTTGCCCAGGTGGTTCGCTCAATCCTTTAAAATTGCAGTACTAAAATAAAATAAAATGTATTCATGTATTTACATACAGTGTCTTTATGCATTTATAAATGAATTTTCCTAATTTCAAATTGATTTATATACAGCATCCAATATATAAGTTCTAGCTTTGTGCATGTAAAACCATTCACACTATACTGTGTGCTGTGCTGTTCCAACACAGTGGTAGTGAGCATGATGGGAAGATATGCGGGCAGCTGAAGATGTTTGATAGCAGACCAACACTGGCTGGAAAGCAAAAGAAACTCACCAGCAACTGATATCATCAGTACACAGCTGAGAAAAGAAGAAGAGTGTTTCTGCATCATCTGTCAGGAACCACAAGAAAAAAACTCTCAGAAGTGAACAGAGCTCCATGTTATGAAGAAGAACACTGTTGACAGGAGCTGCCAAAAAGCTCATATAAACAGACAAAGCTGAAAAGCTCTGGATACTAAGACAAGAAAACACTCCTACACCCCTCTTTACTAGAACCAATTCAAGGAGAGCGATTCATTTGAAAACAGAGCAGGTGGAGGCTAAATGATGCCCTAACCTAATAGAAAATGCATTTCCACAGATCAGATCTCCATATGTCGCCAAATTGTAGAAATATCTGTACAAGTCTTCCACGCCACACCCCCACATAGATCTGATTTTTTTCCCCTTCAAGCCTTTCCTTCAAAAATCTCTTAATGTAGTTCCTTCAACAGGGACTTTCATGTGCTTTTGTCCTTAAATGCAATGCTCACTTTGACTGCTGGGAACAATCTGCTATCCTTCACATCACATCCTGGGTGGATGAATCATGCTCAGAGTCTCAGAGTTCATTTCAATATTTCAAAATACTCTGACATGGACGCTGCAGATAACTTCAAGGTTTGGTCTGTTCTCCAGTCCTTAAACAAGATGTTTCTGACAAAACGTGTCCTGGCTAGAGGTGACTATAAAGACAGATGTTACAGAGGCCTTCAAGCATCAAACTGATTTCAAAAGCACCATAGAAGTGCATCAGTTCCTTCAGCAGACCACTGGTCTATATGTAGCACCATGGTCCTGTGAGGCACGAACTTGAACTTAAAAAGCAATATAAAAACGATTTAAGCAACACATTTTCATTTTGGGGTGAAATATTACTGTGTCCTTTAAACACAGTGTTCAGATTCCCCTTCAGTCAAGGGCAAATATGAAGATATTTTGCAGCTTTAGATGCCTCTATGAGCTCATGTTGTCTGGCAAAGGACATAATCTGCATTTGACAGATCCAAACATTAGCTCATGGTAAATGTATCATGTTGTGATTGGACAGCGTTCTCCTAAGTTGATGTTATCTGGACCATTGGCTCAGCCCTGTCTGTGCAATTACAATGTTTTGTCCCCAAATGAGCTCAGAGGGAGAGCACAGGTGCATGACGGAGCAATCAGCCAGACCAGGGATGACCAAGGTGACCTCCTGAGATTCCCTGTGTCTGGAACACTCTGCGGTCAGCTCACAGCCAACGCCTGCAGTCACCCGAGACCACTTTCTTTTTTAATTCATTAGACTAATGCAGCAGCTCTCCGAGCTATAAAACAGCCCTGTGCTCTACGGACAACCTTTTCTCCTTCAAACTAAAATTACCCAAAGCACAGACACTCAAGCAAAATACCTTTGACTATATGATGCTTGACTCTCTTTGAAAGAAAAAAACTGTTTCATCAAACACAGAACATTTATGGACCAAACAGCATATGATGTGATTGTCAAAATATTAACATTTCAGTAGTCCAGCAGTTCTCATTTCTAGTCCTGGTGAACCCATCACTCTGCACATTTTGTATGTCTCTTTTATCTGACGCATTTAGTTCAGTTCATGGAGTTCAATAAAATTCTACAAAATGAACCACTGCTGTAGTCGATAACAATAAAAGTGTAGTTTAACAATATTCAACACCAGAACAAAAAACTAATAATATTAAACACTCTCCTATGTAATAAATTAAAATAACATTATTATTTATTAACCTCAAATAAAAAAAATATTATTATTATTAAATGCCGTTTTATTATTATTATTTTTACTATTAGTTTTATTATTACTTTTATTGCTTTTATTTTTGTTTAATACTTGTAGCGTCTGCGTAGAATCATGCATGATCTTTGGGGTTTTATGGCTTAAGAGAGCCTTTTAGCTTTTGACATTTGCATATAAATTACAGTCCTGGTAACAGACTTTACACTTATATGGGTGCTAAATGGCCAATGGTTCCCCCCCACTATCAAGGAGATGCTAAACAGTTTCACCACTCTCGTCTGACCATTGAATTTCAAACACATTCCAAAGAGACGAATATTTCCCGATTTACTACATACTAATATTAAATAATGGCAACTATTATTTATAATAATAATAATAATAATAATAATAGTTTTATTGCTTTTAATTTTAATACTGACAACTATTATTTATATTGTTGTTTAGTACTAAAATGTTTTATTTAAAGTTATAATAATAATATATATAAAAATTGTTGAATATATAAAAAATATATAAAGTTATTATTATTACTAGATAGCCTGTCAGGTTTTGAATCAAAGTGTGTTAGGAACCTTGGTGTTCTCTTAGACAGTCGGCTCACTCTAGAGAAACATGTCTCCTTGGTTGTTGCTTCTAGCTTTTTTCAGCTCCGCTTACTTTCTAAAATCAAAAATTTTCTGCCTGAAAAACCTCTTGAGACAGCTGTTCACACATTTATTTCCTCTCGATTGGACTATTGCAACTCTTTGTAATGTGGTATCTCAAAGTCCCAAGTAGCTCGTTTACAACTGGTCCAAAACACAGCAGCCAAATTTCTTAAAGGGGTCATATGATGCTGCTAAAAAGAACATTATTTTGTGTATTTGGTGTAATGAAATGTGTTTATGTGGTTTAAGGTTAAAAAACACATTATTTTCCACATACTGTACATTATTGTTTCTCCTCTATGCCCCGCCTTTCTGAAACGTGTCGATTTTTATCAAGCGTGTGACAGAAATGTTACGTCCCTTACCATATTGTGATGCCTGTGGCAACCACATGTGACGACCCCGGGCTGGACTCCGCTTCGTCCACGGTGAAAGCCGATCCGGCGATCCACAGCGCAAAGTTGATGTTTTTCCTCAGCGTCCAGCACGGATCAGCTCTAGGCATGACGAAGCGGATATCGTCCTCTTTTGGAAGACCAAACAAAGTAGTTTCGCTATCACAACGAAGCACACAACATCTTCAGGACATGGCTGCGGCGTCAACAAAACTACAGTGAGACTAAAAGTTACGCCTTCTTTCTTTGCGTGAACATTTGGGAGGCGTTATGCAAATCTTCCCAGATCGTGACGTAGGTATGTGGGGGCGTGTTAGAACGAGCCGTTTTAGGTAGGCGTGGTTAACTCTTAACTTTTATAAAGAATATCTCTTTGGTTTTGAGACTTTAGTGTTTGCAACTTTACAGATCTTCTTTATGCACCAAGAGCTTGTAACACTCCAAAGAGAAAGGAAAAATTGAAATCGCATCATATGACCCCTTTAAGAAAGGCCGCAAATTTGATCCTGCCACACCCTTTTTTGCGAGCTCTTCATTGGCTCCCTGTTCATTTTAGGATAAATTTTAAAATCCTCCTATTTGTTTATACACAACCTTGCCCCACGTTACTTATCGGAATTGCTGCATTCTTACAACGCTACCAGAGATTTAAGATCTGGTAATCAAAACCTACTTATGGTTCCTTCCACTAGGCTGGAATGCAGAGGAGATAAGAGCTTTTTCGGTGATGGGCCTTAGATTATGGAACAGCCTGCCAGCGCACCTCAGAGCTGCTCCGTCTTTATCGGTTTTTAAATCTCTTTTGAAAACTCCCTTGCTTTCTTTAGCTTTTGCAAATTGATGTTTGTTTGAATGTGTTTTTATCTTTGATCATTATGTTGTACAGCACATTTGTTCAGTCTTGTGACTGTTTTAAATGTGCTTTATAAATAAACGAACTAGAACTAGTGCTGTCAAACGATTAATCGCATACAAAATAAACGTTTTTGTTTGCATAATATATGTGTGTGTACTGTGTATATTTATTGTGTATAATCGCATACAAAATAAACGTTTTTGTTTGCATAATATATGTGTGTGTTCTGTGTATATTTATTATGTATACATAAATACACACACAGTATATATTTTGAAAATATTTACATGTATTTACATGTCTATATTCATATAATTTATATTATAAATAAATATATTTAATAAATAAATATAACCTATTTTTCTGAAATATATACATGCATGTGTGTGTATTTATATATTCATAATAAATATACACAGCACACATACATATATTATGTAAACAAAAACTTTTATTTTGGATGCGATTTATCGTTTGACAGCACTAATTATTATTATTATTATTATTATTGTTATTGTTATTGTTATTGTTATAATTATTATAAAATGCAGTTTTCAAGTATATCCCATTAGGTAAATAGTAATACTTAATATTGAGTAATGCTAATTAATGGTAATTATTATTAATATTGTCGGTTAATTCTAGTAATATACACATTGCTATTTGCTACCCATTACTACCACTCCTCGGGTACAGAACTGAGTCGGTACTGCACTGAATGAAGACTGCCATCGTTACTTTTTTTTTATCAACTTTTGAAATTCCTAGCATAAATCTACAGAAAAAATGATTCTATAGGCCCATACAAAACCCAAGTGAAAAGAAGACATGCTTTCACAACTAATTACATGTAATCCTATAACAAATCCTGTATAATGAGGAAGTAGCTTAACTATGTTTAGTACCTATCTGAATGACTATTAGTCCCATTATCCCAAAGTAGATAAAGAGGATCATTAAAGGTGACTGGAGAGACAGATGAGACACATCACACTATGGATGTGAGTTCAAGGGTTCACCTCATAAACCAAGAGTTCAATTAATTGGACAGACCCAACGGAGACTATGCAGGCAGAATTCTAAATAATGCCTGTAACAGAATAAGAATTGTATCCACTAATAACTGACAGTCAAAATATCCATTACATTCCATATGCTCTTATAATAGTGACAAAAAAACCTTCCATCACAAAGTTTTAAGCTTTCAAGGGCTTAGTCAAAGACATGGCTTAGCAATCCAAACTAAGTTGACCAAGCCAAACTATTGAAACACAAACAGAGAAATACCTCAAATATTGGACAGAAGCAACACCACAACAGAGTGCATTGGAAAGCTATTTATCCCTAAACAAAGAGTGCAAACTGGCGGAATATTTGAGCAGAGTGACTAGGAAAAGTATCCAAAGATACATGCAGACAGGGACAGGGACAGGCATGAAAGATGACAGACTGTGTCCCCACTGCACACAAATGAAGTGGAAACAGAAGTGCACATTTTGACCTCATTTTTGAACTACACAGACCAGGGACACTTTGTTTCACAGCCCACCCCAAAGACTTCTGAAAGCACACAAGGACAAACTCTCAGGCCTGCAAGGTGAAACTCTAGAAAGCTAAATGCTATCTGCAAGCTATGAGAAGCCCTGACATCACAAAAAGGCAGGAACCAGCAGGAAATACCAACCATAAAATGACATCAGGTATAAAATGTCTTGTTTGTTTAAAAGTCAAGCATACACCGCTCTGTATAGCCAAATCATTTGCGAAAATAAGTTTGGAACACCACTCTGTCAATCAAATTCAAGGGCCAGAATTAACTGTCATAAATAAATATTAATAATGAGTAATAGATGGGGACCCTTCTGCTGCAAAACAGAATTCTGTGCAAAATACTGCCATACATAATGTTAGCAATACTTTGCCAATATAAGCTTCTTTTTACCATTCCAGTAAAACTACTTGAATCTTATTCTGATAGTGAGAGAGAAAAAGAATCCTGCTGCTGCTTGACATTTATGTCACTGCTTCTGTGGCTTTATCAGATGAGCCCAACACGACTGCACAAACAGAACACATGTATTTTATCACATATCCAGCTGCTAACAAGAGGGTTTGTCAAACATCAATATGTGACAAGCAGGGAGCAAACAAAGAAGCAAGAGGCAAAGAAAGGAGAGAGCATAGAGGAAGGCTCAGTAGATCAAGAGTAGAGCACTCAAGCTGGATCTGTGCCCATCCCTCTCATGGCTGCCCAGTCAACACGTGAGATCATGCGATGATCACAGTGACATCAAACGATCCTCATACTGTGATCGTCACGGTGTGAGTAGTATATGAAATCATTGTGAGTTCACACGATCCTCATACTGTGATCCTCACGGTGTGAGTAGTATATGAAATCATTGTGAGTTCACACGATCCTCATACTGTGATCCTCACGGTGTGAGTAGTATATGAAATCATTGTGAGTTCACACGATCCTCATACTGTGATCCTCACGGTGTGAGTAGTATATGAAATCATTGTGAGTTCACACGATCCTCATACTGTGATCCTCACGGTGTGAGTAGTATATGAAATCATTGTGAGTTCACACGATCCTCATACTGTGATCCTCACGGTGTGAGTAGTATATGAAATCATTGTGAGTTCACACGATCCTCA
>NW_015549606.1:1441696-1452274 GCF_001515605.1 Sinocyclocheilus anshuiensis
CTCAATATGGGAGCAGACATCCTGTCGAGGCAGGGGCCGAGGCCCGGGGAATGGAGGCTTCACCCCGAGGTGATGGAGCAGATATGGAGAGTTTTTGGCCAGGTGGACTTGTTTGCGACTCAGACGACATCGCAATGTCCCCTCTGGTGCTCTCTGACTCATCCAGCTCCGCTGGGGCTGGATGCCATGGTACAAGCGTGGCCGAGGCTTCGCCTGTACGCCTTTTCAAGGAACTTAGAAAGGTGGGAGTGGAAGGAATAAAGCAAAAAATAAAAAAGTATAATCACTTATGGATTAGAGAGCTTAATCTCTCATTAAATAGGTACAGTAGAGTATAATGTTAAAAATATAGTAACATATGGAAATAGTGACCAAGGACGGAGATATTTGTTTAATTTTCTGCCAGGTACATGTGAGCCAGCCATCTTGCCAGCTGAGATTAGTTAAGTTAATTAGTTAAGCCAGGAACACACTACACAACTGTAAGGCTGGTTATGAATGTATATTGTAATTTGATACTTAAAACTGATCACACCCAAATGTGTCAGAGCCATTTGCGTTCAGTTGGTGTTTACAATCAGCATTTAAAATCATAAGTGTTTTCAGTTCAGTCTTAGTATGATTCAGTTAGTCGTTAAGTGTGTCCCTGGCTTTAGGTTGCATATCAGTATTTATGATTTGTTATACTTCCCAAATCAGATCATTACTAGACTACATTACTACCTCAGGATCAAATTTCAGTAACTATACAAGCATGTTTTGTGGAAGCATGGATGCATGATTACACACACATTGTGACCACACCATGAGAATCGTGTGAGCTCGTGGTGACATCGTTGTGAGATCAAATTGTTGACTGGGTGAGCAGGAAACCAGGAATACAACACCACACACAATACATAATAGGCAGTTCTATCTGGCAGCATCCTAACTGTACCTCATAAGTGACTAATTTGGAACGCTCTACATAGGCAGCAATCCTTGAACAACACAAATAGCATGCCACATGGGAGTGATAGTCTAATAAGCATAAAATACACATACAAATATTGGGTAAAATAACTAACTGTAGACTAAACTAGGTGATATGTATACTGCTTCAAAATATTAGCCAGTCCCATCAGGATTTCATGATTTTTGCTATTAAAATGTTTATATTTTGCGCTGGAAATTTGCAAAATGTTTTCGGGTGTGCGTCAGTCAGTGGGAATCGCATTAAATTAATAGTTCACCTAAAGATATAAATTCTGTCATTAATTACTCACCCTCATGTCGTTCCAAACCCGTAAGACAACAATGCAACTACCACGTTTAAGGCCCCGAAAAAATCGATAGAAAGGACATCGATAAAATAGTCCATGTGACATCAGTGGTTCAATGGTAATTTTATGAAGCTACAAGAATATTTTTGTGCGCAAAGAAAACAAATATAACAACTTTATTCAACATTTCTTCTTTTCTATGTCAGACTTTGACATGATACTCTTGTGAACGCGTGTCGACTGACACGGAAGAGAAGAGAAGTTATTTTTGTTTTCTTTGCACACAAAAAGTGTGACAAACTGACCAGGTCATGTGATTTCAGAAAACGAGGCTTACATCATATTTCGAAACGTAAACTGATCTCGATTCAGTTTAATCTTTTAGGTTATTAAATGTTGAGAGGACTTTTCTTTACGTTCCTTTAAGTTTAAGTTATTTAACATCTTTAATGATATTTCATGATATATTAGATCACACTTTGATGATGCATTTATCCCTATGCATCCTAACCCTAACCTATTCTCAATGCATTTACAGTACAATGCTTTAAATCAATCACTGTTGAGACTCGGTTTAATTAATTAGACGTTTCCCATCACTACTATTATAAATGTGTTTATTTCTAAAGATTTCTTTTGCCTTAACTGCCATTTTGGATTTATTTTTTCCACTGAACTTATCTCAATGATTCATACAGTAGGATTGCATTTTCTATAAAGGACATATACCACGCTGCCTTAGAATTTGGAAAACTGGGTATTTTAGGTGGCAGCATAATTAAAATACTTAGATATTAGATCAGCATTTGCATCCACGATGCCTTAAAATGCAACCCAAATAGGAAAATCACTAGGTTTTGGATCAAAGCATATGTTTACTCACTCCAAAACCAGAACAAATACTCCAAAACCAGAATTCTCTGCAATATAAATTCAAAAATATTTTGAGCTCAATGTAATGGGTTCAAGGCCACAGACCAGACTGCAGCACATTTAAAGAACAATCTCATCATAGAAAATAGACTGAAGAACGTTCAGGTGGAGAGTTACATCAGAGTGCTGATAAAGGATCAGCTTTACACTTACCATGTGCTGATAGAAAAAGTATGTGCTATATCTACTGGGATGGAGTGAATGGACTTGCACAGGAATTTTGAGATAGACAAAGGAGCACAGAAAGCAAGGAAAGTGTCAAAAAGTTTAAAAACGTTCAATGTTATACAAATGAGAGGTGGAAAAAACGCTGGCCAACAGTTAATAGTTGTGATGTAAAGGAGTGACATCAATCAAAAATGTTTCAAAATCTGAGTTTCTGATATATTCAGGCCTTACATCACATTGTTACATATTGCTAGTATTTGCACAATTTTACTCTAGCTAGGTTAGTAGTAATTAATCAAAAATAAAAAAACATGAACTTATGAAATTTTCATTTTAATCTCTGCTACAAATCAACAACAACAAAAAGTGACAATGAAGTGCACAATATCTTTAATGTGTGATGACAGTACACATTTGTCTTTGTGTGCATGCGAGAGTAAGAAGACTAATGTCATAATTTCCTTGAAAAGTCTCCTGCAAAAGACAAACGTCCTACTAAAATTTTTAATCTTCATGTCAAAAAGAGACCTTTGGTTACTTTGGTTACCTTTGTACTCCTTTGTAAGATGTATATGTTTGTTAGCTCAAGGTTAGTAATAATAAGGGCCATATAGTTCTAATATTTTATTATAGTAAATAGTGGTTTCTATGTGATGTAAAATGATGGTTATTAAACATTTACATTTGGTTAATCTTGAATATTTGGTTACTTCCTTTGTAATAAGGATAGTGTTTTGCAAGGTCAACTGACACGACACAAAAGACCACAAAGAAAAAAGCTGTTAAAAACACTACAAGACACATACAGGAAATCAGGCAGCATGCAAACCAAGAGGAAGCCAGAGATCATAAAGGGATCTGCACAGTCAAAAAAGAGTGTTGAACAAGTGAGGGGATGAGTAAGAGACATGAAGAAAATGCAGTATATATTCACTATTTATCTTTACAGACACACATCTTCCTACAGTCTGATTGTCAAGGAACACTTTGTATGGTTTGATCACTGACTCAGCTCTTATCTAGGGACAATTTCTCTGCACCTCTCCATCTCCTCTACATTCCTTTTTAAGTTTCCCCATTCCTTCCCACGTCATTTTCTTCCCTACCTCAGGGATATATATCCACTTTTTGACGTCCTTGTCTTCACATATGCTTGTAACAACCATTATAAAGCCATTTTAGGCAATAACCATCATATTTTAAGAGATGGAGTTCCTGAATTGACTAGTTGATTCAGTGACTCACCCATAATGACAGTCATATGCTTTGCTCCTGAATGAATGTTTGGAATGAGCCGGTTCAATGATTGACTCATTAGGTTCGTCCCAATTTGTGTAGTTAGGCAATATTCTGTGCCTTTTTGTAGTATAGATATTAAGAGTAGTATAGTTATTAAAGGGGTCATATGATGCGATTTCAATTTTTCCTTTCTCTTTTAAGTGATACAAGCTCTTGGTGCATAAAGAAGATCTGTAAAGTTGCAAAGACTAAAGTCTCAAATCCAAAGAGATATTCTTTATAAAAGTTAAGAGTCAACCACGCCTACCTAAAACGGCTCGTTCTAACACTCCCCCACATGTCTACAACACGATGTGGGAAGATTTGCATAACGCTGCCCAAATGTTCACGCAAAGAAAGAAGGCGTAACTTTTATTCTCGCTGTAGTATTGTTGCTGCTGCCATGTCGTGAAGACGCTGTGTGTTTCGTTGTGAAAGCAAAACTACTTTGTTTGGCCTTCCAAAAGAGGACGATATCCGCTTCATCATGCCTAGAGCTGATCCGTGCTGGTTGCTGAGGAAATACATCAACTTCGCGCTGTGGACAACTTTTTAGTGAATTGTTGGCCTTCTGGAAAGTATGTTCATTTACTGTACATGTACTCAATACTTGGTAGGGGCTCCTTTTGTACACGACTAGAAATCAGTGGTTAAGTTGTATTTACTACAATGCTACAATGACTACAATGCCAGCTGTTCTGACTCACAGACTGTAAGTACATTTTTTATATTAAAGAATTTGCCACTGACGATTCAAACGTGAGTTTTGAGCAGTGTAGAGTAGCGCTTGTTGTTTGTCATTTCTCCGACCACAAATGCAGACATGGTTTTATGTTTACGTGGCGCGTTATGTCATTATAATCCGTAATTATGTCCCCACTGGATGCAACGAATGCCTCATTTATAATGGGTTTTAATGTTTTCGTCTCGTCACTCCGGCCGGACAGGGCATCACAGTATGGTAAGGGACGTAACATTTCTGTCACACGCTTGAGGTATTCGGCCAATCACAACGCACTGGATAGCTGGCGAATCAGAGCACACCTCGCTTTTCAGACCGATGAGCTTTGTAAAAATCGACGCGTTTCAGAAAGGCGGGGCATAGAGGAGAAACAATAATGTACAGTATGTGGAAAATAATGTTTTTTGAACCTTAAACCGCATAAACACATTTCATTACACCAAATACACAAAATAATGTTATTTTTAGCAACATCATATGACCCCTTTAAATCTACTCATAAAGACAGTTACTTGTTGCCACCTAGAGGTGTAACGATGTAACCTTAATAAAGGGTAACTGAAAAATCCCCAACATCAATGCAAAGACTGACAGTTTTCTAAAACACGCAAACACAGACAAGCAGAGTGATACAAGTCATACAAGTGGACTAAATATCAGCCTTCCTGGTGCAGTGCACGGCCAATCACACAGTATGTCAGAATATAGCATTATAAATCAGCTCCCTTAAGTATATCCACAGGTGTCCCCAAGGATCTATTCTGGGTTCAATGCTTTTTACATTGTATATCAATGATCTTCCATCTGTTTGTCCCAACACTAACACCCAAATGTATGTGTACAACACTTGTTTATATTTTTGGAAATACATGATTCTGTATCGATAGTACTCACCTCATTAGGTGACACAGTCAGAACACTCCGGCTTTTCCTCATCTTCTGTGAAGTTTTCCTCTCCCTGTCTTGCACAGGCCTGCTCCGCTGACACTCCTGCACAAAGCATCAACACAAACCCACACAATCAACTCTCGCAGCAAAGACAGAAAGAACAGAAGAAAGAAAAGACATCTGACCTTGCTTGCTCGTGAGAGAGATGCCTCAGTGTAATGTTAAGATGGAGAGTATTTCGCTATTCTTCAGTGAGAGTGATAAAGAGAGCAGCACAGTTTGTCTGCAGTCTGACAGTGACAAGCATCTCTTAAACCCTCACAGCCACCTCTTTATCAGCTTTTGCGCTCAATATTTTTTCCAGCCTGTCTAAACTGACTTGCAAAAGTGATGTTAAGATATCCTTGTACAGAGACTGTTATGGAAGCATTTTTACATCCCTTGTGTATGATTCACTTCTGTAAAATTCAACCAGCAGGGATTTACACTCCAAAACCACATGGGTCAATATTATTTATTTAAAAAGCTGTACATAAGGGTGAAGTGTGTAATTTCTGGGCCACTAATGGTGCCAAACGAAACTGCAAAAATACCCTTTGTTAAGCCACACCCTAAAATTGTTAGTAACCAATCCCACCTTAGCAACTGTTGCCATGCACCATTTTGCACTTGTCTAATGCAAGTCTTTGAATGATGTGAATGCTTGAAAAATGTTATCAGTTCTACAGAAATTAACCAGAAATATTGTAAATCATTGCTGCTGGGTCATTTATTACTGCCAAAATGAAAATAATAAGAAAAATAGTTTTTTACACTAATGTTATTGTAATGTAATTGTAGTGAAAAGATGTTACCCTGATTTTGATTGTCTTAAGTTAAATGCATGTTATGTTGTGTTTCTTTCAAACAAAAAATGATAGATATATATACTTTGCAATATCATAATTGATTCCATCCCACATCTTAATAATTTTCAAGCAATTTTTACTGCTTGAATTATGCTATTTACATAAGTCTATAGTTGAGATTTTCTGGGTGGGTCATTCTGTAAACAGTGCAAGAGAAGGGTCATTTAGAGGATCCTGCTCTTCTATGACCGTGTACTGAATGAGAATTATTATACAGATGGGCTGGTTTTTATAGCTGAGCAAATATGTGACTCTGAATGAATGAAATATTGCAAACCAGTTTGAATGTGATTTTCAAAAAGCAACATTAACCAGCAGGAAAATAATACATTGACAATGTGCTGTTGCTGTAAATTGGAGCTGCTCAACTTTAAAGACACCAAACACTTTTGAAAATTCAATTTAAGGAACATTCTATGGAAGAAAAAAAACAAGCAAGAACACTGTCTGAATGAAGCATATCTACAGGTCAGAATGCATCAGATGTAGAAAAGAAATACATGTTTTTTCTGCACAATCTCTACAGTAGTTTACAGTCGGCTCAACTCAGGCCTGTCATCATGTGCCAGTCTCATTCCTCTCTCTTTTCCAAGGTCTTCTTGTCAATAATTTTTTATTCTATTGGCATATTCTATCTAGTGTCGTAAGAAGTGTTTTATTTCCCCCTAAGTAAACATTAATGAACTTTGCTGAACATGTTTTTTATTTAGTCGTCTTGAAGCATCTGTCTGCAGCCACTGCCAAGGTTTTCTCTTCAGTATCTCTTTAAGGTTGTGTTCTCTTGTCAATCTGTCAGCCACTTCTGTGCCTAGCTCAATCCAAAGCCACTGAATGCAACGGACAGTCCAGGCCGTGGGGAATTGGGAATTTGGCAGCTGTCTCTCAACAGCTGAAAGCCTGAAAAACATGACTCCATAACCACTTTCTATTGATTTGACCTCTGCTTTCTTACCCTGTCTGTTCAGTGTGCTCTCAGCATCCTGGCCATACTGACATTAACCAGAGAAGGAGTTAGATGGCCTGTCGAGTCTAATGGTAGGTAAGAGCTTGCTTTAAATATTGCCACTGTCACTGAATTCATGTAGCGTGTAAAGGTGTCTAGCGGCATGTGTGTCTTTTATATGAGTCACTCATCCTTAGACACTTACAAGGGGGAATTTAAATTTTTTTGACCAGTGAGCCACAAAAAGCATTATTTGAGAATTAAATTATTTTAGGTGGCTTTCAATGTGGAAATGTTCATTTTCAACTACCAATCACTTGATATCAACATTTCATTGTGTTTCTGAAATCTGTGAATGTCTTGCCATTTGATTTGTTCAGTACAAAAAAATACTTCACACAACTACGGAAACACATTTTTTAGTACAAAATAAAACCGGTAACTGAGAGATATAAAACAATATAAAAATATATATATATTTTATATATATAATATATATAAAATTGCAATTGTGACATATGAAGTCACATTTTTATGACAAATAAAAGCCAAAGTTCTGTCATGAAACTCTAGATGGTGAAGTCTGATTGGTTCTAACTCAGTCTGACATAATGACATCATTATTCACATGCCACAGCTGATTGGTTTCTTTTCATATCAGCAGCCAATGAGCTTGCTGCTTAACATTCAAATATTTGGCTAGTTCTTGCTTTAACAGTTGCAGCACTCTTCATAAACCATCCACCTTCCCCAGCTCCACCTGTAGATCAGCTACAAGGTAATTTTATGTATGTTATATATTGGGGTTATTTCATAAATGCGCAGAAGCAATATTTCTTACATGCTCACAGCAGCATGTTGTGGATGTATTGGCTGTAGCAAGTCTCGGTACTTGCTCTGCCGCAGCAGCCGCAGCGTAGCAGATCTATTCCGCCAAGACATCAATATTGTCAAGAAGTTAAAGCTTAAAGATAAAGCTGTAAAAAAAAATATCATCACCCTTTGAGCTTAGAGGTTCAAAGTGGTCTGCACTTTCAACTAGACTATTATCAGAAACTCTTGGAATTAAAGGCCCAGGAGTTTGATAAACCTCGCATATCCATTTAAAGAATGGATGCACATGCACTGCAGCATTAGGAAAAACATCAGCTTAACAGATACTCCACAGTCTGATGGCACAATTACCTATTTACCTATTCACCTCTCCCCATTCAAAGAGTAAATTAATGATAAATGTGTTCTAATGTAATACTGTAGCTGCTGCAATCTGCACAATCACCAGCCCACAAAAGAAATGGAGGTGAGTCACTGCCAGCTAATTTACCATTCCCATTAAATCAATATACGCCCCCCTACTAATTACAAAGTCTTGTACAGATGCAGAATAAATATGTCAGCATATGTAGATCTCAAATCCTGTTTTTCTTTATGTTCTCACATAGACCTTAAGCTCAATTTCACACTAGTTTGTTATCTGGTTTATTATACCAATATTTGCATTTTGCGTGGATTCTGATTGTATTGTCTTTGTATTTATATTCAGTTAAGCAATAAACTAGTTAATATTATCAATAATATTATGTGGCTGTATATATTTCTTCATCTTCTTCGTTTTTTGTAAAGCTGCTTTAGAATAACAAGTATTGTAAAAAGCACTTCATTGAATGGATTTTGAAATAAGACTTGGTTTTTCTTCAACATATAGGTCAAGTTCGTTGTTTCGCTCTTCGCTTGCTTTGCTCACTTTCCAACAACAATTTAGCTTTAAAACAGCCTTACATGCACTGACGAGTCTATTCTCATTAGACAATCACATGAAAGGGTTATAATATTTGATGCGTCCTTTGAGCAACAGCACAATCTGGTCCAACTGCTGTCTTTTTGCCGTTCTTCTGTGAAAGGCTCTGACATCCTGAAAATAATTACTGACTAAAGCTCTTCTTTTGCCAGATGTATTGACATACGACAGGCAGCATGTATAATGCCCCTTCAAGCAAACGTACATACTCTGAGACAGAATGTTTCAGTGGTTAAACACAATTAGTTACAGTCCGTTTGAATAAAGCAGAACCAGCAACAACTGAACAAAACTGTTTCTATGAGACAAAGTATTGATTTTCACCATTATTATCCATATATAAACAATATAAAATATTTTGAAGAAAAATAATGTTTTTGCATTCTGCTAAAAGAAGTTCTGGTAACACTTTACTTAAAGCCTTAATGTATAATGCATTATAAAAGTAGTTTTAATGCATTAATTATGCCTTGTAATGCATAATGCATTGTACAACCTCATAAATAATTGTAACCACAGTTAATACATTATAACACTTATCAATTCGTTACACTATGCATTTTAAATTCGGTTCTAATTATTTACGACAATATATTATGTATTACAACGCACATTATAAATAATTATAATGCATTTTACCTTTTAATAGCCCTTTATAGTGCATTATACATAAAGGCTTTAAGTGATGCAGAATTTCTTTTCTATTCTATCATTTACTGTATATTAAAAAAAAGTGTATTACCAATATATGATTCAATGATAAAGTAGAGTTTTTTTTGTATGTACTGTACTAAAATGCCAATACAGGTTTTATTATTTTCTATTATCTATCTGTTTTAGATTTTAAAAAAAAGTAAATAAAAATGAATAAACTTCACTGCTCTTTCTATCTCTTTTGAACCATAGAGTAAAGTAATCCACACACACCACTTTTTAAATATGCATTCATGGCAGTTTTAAGCAGGAATTATTAATTAAAATATGTATTAGCAAAACTCCTTATATACATATATACATCTTTTCAGTAATCTAGACTTTCCTTCATTGCTCCAATAATCTTGATCTTGGAAGTGAGTTTGACATTTATACTATGTTCAATTTGTAGCTTTGTAGAGTTACAACAATAAAATTAAAACCATAAAATGACAGCAGGATGTTCTTTGCATGAAATATTTGTTTTAGGGACACTGCTAAGCTGTAGCTATTTCTAAACTGCAGTTTTCTGAGTCACCAACAGTTGGCCAATCATTGTGTGAAAGTTCATTGAGGAAACCTAAATATACTTCCCAGACCAGATGAGGGTTAAAGCATTTGGACTTAAAGGCACAATATGTAAGATTTTTTTATTAAAATATCCAAAAACCACTAGAACAGTGTTATATATTTTGCTGACTTGTGTACTTACATTATCCCAAATGTTTCGAAGAATGTTTAAATCCAGAGAAATAAGCAATTTTACCTAGTGCCACAGACCGTGTCCATAGTGTCATTCTGTCGCCTGCCAATGACGTCATAACCCCTCGATTTCCGGTTTTGTTTTGTAGAAAACATGGAAACACCAAAGACACCCTTTAATATGTTATGCATTTTATTAGACAGGTGACGACCACACAGAGTAGCATTATAACAGAACTTTCAAATGTATCTAGTATGATAAA
>NW_015549606.1:1452561-1453468 GCF_001515605.1 Sinocyclocheilus anshuiensis
AAATCATTAGCTCATCCATGAACATGATTTCTGCCCGAGCCCCGTCGGATTGCATCGGCTGTGGGGATGAAGACCACAACTCCCATGATTCCACACTCAGTCACGGCGTCATCAAACTATGGCTTTGTCTATTTGTTTATTTTAAATACGCGCCCTCTAGCGGCAAAAATTACATGTTGTGCCTTTAAGTAAAGGAAATTGCTGATATACCACAACAGTTTTGACAATTAATAAAAAATACTTGATTCGAAATTCACATGTCATGGTATAGTCACAAACTCAGAGAAATATTTTGTTGCTATGCTGTACTTCCTTGTTGCTTTGTGTATTTTTAACATGGGGAACATTACCATGGGAATGCTTAGTCAGAGTTACGCACACCCATTTGGACATCAAACCAAACAGATAATGATTACAGTTGGATAAAGGGTCTTTAGTGTTTAATCTGCCCTAATGATCAAGACTCAATGAAAATGACTTCATAGTCACTGGGCTGCTCTCCCCTCCAGTGAGGCAATTTAGGTTTCCTTAATAACCTGTGTCTGTAGCAGGGGATTTCTTCTCTCCTTCTCCAGTATAGCAATAATCCAGAGTGTAAGAGGGGAAAGGCTTGCGTGTATCAGGAAATACCAGCATTTCTATTGAGCTTCAAAACTAAGAGGGAACCCAGAGATATATATAAAGAGTCAGCCATTAGTTCCCATATTAAAATTGACTTTTTTTAGGTAAATGAGCCCAAATTTGCTTACAACAAGTGAACACAGCAACACTAGTTAAAGGCATAGTTCACCAAAAAATTATGTCATTATTTACTCACCCTCATGTCGTTCCACACCTGTAAGACCTCCGTTCATCTTTGGAACACAAATTAAGATATTTTTGACGGAATCTGAGAGCTTTCTGACCC
>NW_015549606.1:1453484-1455354 GCF_001515605.1 Sinocyclocheilus anshuiensis
TAATCCATGTGACATCAGTGGTTCAACCGTAATTTTACGAAGCTACGAGAATACTTTTTGTGCGCAAAAGAAAAAAAAAACGACTTTATTCAACAATTCGTCTCCTCCGCGTCACCCTAGCGCCATTTTGGACAGTATCCACTGAACGTAAATTGCGTATGCTGTTCTGTGTCACCTCACCACGCGGATACGCTGTTTATGTCGTTTACGCTTTGATTTGAATGAAAACAACGTATCCGCATGGCGCAGCTGACACAAAACAACATACGCTGTTTGCGATTAGTGGATACTCTCCAAAATGGCGCTAGGGTGACGTGGAGGAGAGGAATTGTTGAATAAAGTCGTTATTTTATTTTTTTTGCGCACAAAAAGTATTCTCGTAGGGAGGGTCAGAGAGCTCTTAGATTGCATCAAAAATATCTTAATTTGTGTTCCAAAGATGAACGGAGGTCTTACGGGTTTGGAACAACATGAGGGTGAGTAATTAATGACAGAATTTTTTTGGGTGAACTATCCCTTTAATTTGAAACACCTCTGCTCAATTATTATCATGACAGGTGGTAAAGAGAACAGAACACCTCCAGAGAGAAGCAAACAGGTGGTGAAAGGACATCTTTTCCCTACAAGCCGTAATGTTCCTCCATTAACAGTTTGCAAAGCTCATCTGAACTGATACAAGATACACACAGCAAACTTTAACAGGGCCAGGGGCATCATACAAGTTTGGTAAAGTATTATTAGGCTGATTAGACATTAGTGCTAAGAAGTGAGTGAGTGGCAATAAACCCCACCTTGTGAATATTAGATATTTGCTTCACAAAAAAAAAAACAGAGTTTCAGTAAAAAATATACATTTTCAAACATTTATTTTCCAAATATTCCCATAATCTGGTGAGATTTTTGTATGAGCAAGTCCTGCAACAGATGGTATGACCCACACAGAGCCCTGATCTCAACCTCATCGAGTCTGTTTGGAATTACATGAAGAGACTAGGTGAGAAAAATTCCAGCCAAAATCCATAGATGAACTATAGCAACATTTACAGGATGCTACTGTAACAACCAACCTGCAAACTACCTTAAAAACTATGTTAATGTGTACTGTTTTGGAGGCACCAACAAGGCTGTTATCGTCAACTAAAACGAAAACTATAAAAAAAAAAATTCTTAACTGAAATAAGCATGAAATAGAATAAAATATAATATTATATAAAACACTTTAAACAAAAATGATAAATTATTAAATGGAAATACAGTAAATAAAAACTAAGGGACATATTTACTAAACAGCGCAAATTAGCGTTAGATCGCAATTCCATAAAAGCGCAGATGGGAGGGGAAAATTCTGCAGGTGATTTACTAACAAAGAACACAGATCATTTCCATAATGACCAGCACAATCTACCAAGAGCAGCGCAAATTACCGCTTGCTTTAAGACATGCTTTTTTCGGCGTTAAATAATGGCGCAAATACCAGTAATTTGACGAGCGCAAACGTTAGCAAATCGCATTGCGTGATTCATTTTAATACTCTACTCCCATAAATTTTGCATCCGAAACGGAAACTCCTACAAATGCATATTTAATACGGTCAGGCACAAAAATATGTGTTCACTTCAAAAGACGGTTTGCGCTAGCGCAAGCTGTTAGTAAATCTGGCCCTAAAACTGAAAATAATATAAAAAAAATTATCATAATAATAAATAAATAACAAAAGCACATAAAAATGTATTAAATGGGTCATATGATGCTGCTAAAAAGAACATTATTTTGTGTATTTGGTGTAATGAAATGTATTTATGCGGTTTAAGTTTCAAAAAACACATTATTTTCCACATACTGTACATTATTGTTTCTCCTCTATGCCCCG
>NW_015549606.1:1458388-1459624 GCF_001515605.1 Sinocyclocheilus anshuiensis
TGATTGGCCGAATACCTCAAGCGTGTGACGGAAATGTTACGCCCCTCACCATATTGTGATGATGCCCTGTCAGGCCGGAGCGATGATTCAAAAGCATGAAAACCCATTATAAATGAGGCATTCGTTGCATCCAGTGGGGACATAATTATGGATTATAATGACTTGTACAGTCTTTTAACGCATTGCGTTGCATCGCGCCGCGTAAACATAAAACCATGTCTGCATTTGTGATCGGAGAAATGACAAACAACAAGCCCTACTCTACACTGCCCAAAAAACTCGCTTTAAATATATAAAATATAAAAACTCTTTAAATCTAAAAAACTTACTTACAGTCTTTGAGTCAGAACAGCCGGCATTGTAGTCTACTCTACCAGGATCAGTAAACAGTCCTCCATAAAATGTGCTGCACACATCTGAATATTTGGGTTGAAGTGTTCTGGAACAGTGTTGTAAATACAACTTAACCACTGATTTCTAATTGTGTCCATTTTTGGAAGGCCAAACAAAGTAGTTTCGCTTTCACAACGTAACACAGCGTCACACACGGCGGCCTTGAGTGAGCAGAGGCCGGGGGATAAAGTGAGGAACGGACGAGTTTTGAAAACTCTTTCAAAAATATGAAAACTATTATAGCCTAGTATATAAATAATACAAAAAAAACATTATTTGGGCCATTTTTTTTAAACATCTTCATTTGCAGCAAAAAACAATTGCACAGTACTGTGCTTCTTTTCTACTTATGGCTGACTTCTGAATGAGAATACAAAATGAGAATGTTTCTTTAAAAAACTACATCACACAGCTCAAACCTGACATCTGCTGAAAGTGAAAATAACTTACTATTTTATCAAGTATCAATGCCATTACATTCCTCTAAGCAATTTACATTTACATTACATTTAGTCATTTAGCAGATGCTTTTATCCAAAGCGACTTACAAATGAGGACAATAAAAGCAGTCAAAACTAACAAAAGAGCAACAATATATAAGTGCAAATGACAAGTCTCGGTCAGCCTAACGCAGTGTAGCAAGGTGTGTATATATATATATATACATATATACATATAGATAAAATATAATTAAAATAGAATAGAAAGTGCTTGAGTTAGAGGGTCAAATAAAGATGGAACAGATGTGTTTTAAGTCGTTTTTTGAAGATGGTTAAGGACTCAGCTGCTCGGATTGAGTTGGCCAGGTCATTCCACCAGGAGGGAACAGTTAATGAAAAAGTC
>NW_015549606.1:1460393-1470877 GCF_001515605.1 Sinocyclocheilus anshuiensis
GATGTGGGCATGTCATTCCACCAGGAGGGAACAGTTAATGAAAAAGCCAGTTTCAGTGATTTTGTGCCTCTGAGATGGCACAATAATGCGTCGTTCACTTGCAGAACGCAAGCTTCTAGAGGGCACATAACTCTGAAGTAATGAATTTAGGTAAATCGGTGCAGAGCCAGTGGTGGTTTTGTAGGCAAACATTAATGCCTTGAATTTTATGCGAGCAGCTACTGGTAGCCAGTGCAAATTGATGACCAGATTGACATGCGTTCTTTTCGGATCATTAAAGATTAATCTTGCAGCGGCATTTTGGATTAATTGTAGAGGTTTGATAGAAGTGGCTGGAAGACCTGCCAAGAGAGGATTTATCCAGGTAACTGAAGTCCCTTAACTTCCCGATTAGAAAGGCTCTTTCAGTCAAAGTTGCTACTTTGCTTTGCATCTTGCTTAGATTTAAAAGTGTGGTTGATGGTCAGCCATTTAACCGAGCCCAGATAACATCCCTCAAAGGAAGCCTGACATCAGAAACTCCAGTCTGCAAATTATGCTTGTGGCAAATGCTTTTGCATCACACAGTGTGAGCGGTGTGCCAACACCAAATCAAAGAACAAGAAAAAAGCAGCAGCAAGGAACAGATGCTGCACTGTTGTGTGAGCAAAACGCATCATTAAAAAAGTAAAGCTTTTTTTTTTAAATAAGTGACAAGGATTGGAAAGGCAGAACTTTTTTGTCACTCAGTAGTCTGCGAACTTAATACCTGAATACAGGAGGAGGTGCAGACATCAATTACAGAGCACCAGCAACAACAGTGAAACAGCACAGGAGCTTGTTAAACACACAAAGGGCTCCAGGACTCAGGAGGAAATAAGTTTGTGAAAGCAGTTCCAGAGCGTATTTAAAGCTTATCAAATTTTTAAGGTGTCATCATCTGATCTGTGATCTTGGATCATGATATTTTGGTAGTATTATATGTGAGTGCATATAAGCACAGTTTGTTATTTCCTTTTGGGATCTGATATACCATACAGTGACTTGTATATGCTATATACTTACTATTTTAATCAAATCCTCTAATTCTATTACAAAAAAATCTAAATTAAATAAGTGTGTGCATCAATTTTCTTCTTCTGTGCAGCTGCCTTTTCTCCATGCTCAGCTGACTACAGTGAGTATGCAGGTTGGCTAGGCAGTTACTCACCTCTTTCTTATTATTCTACATACTAACCTCCAATTTTTGTCTCATAATAGAGTGAAGACTGGTAATTAACCTAATTACACATTAAATACTGTTGAAGGGCTGAATATTTGACACTTTACGTCAGGGGCGCGGGAAGATGCTTTCGGTTGGGGGTGCTGTGTGTGTCCGTGTTGGGGGGGGTTGGGGGCACTAGCGTCAGGTGTTCATGAGGATTAGGCTAATCATCCCATATAGAAAACATCACAAGTAAAATTAATCATGTTTATAAAGATACATGGGTTTATTATAGCACACTTACAATTTACATTTCAGAGATCATTACAAATAGATTATTAAATGCTAAAACTGAATAAATTTAAATGAACAAACCTGGTGTTGCATTTGCAACCATGTGAAAACAGGGGGTGCTGCAGCCCCCTCAGCACCCCTACTTCCCGCGTCCCTGCTTTACGTAACGTAACCCTGCATAAGGAGGAGGGTCAATAGAACTGAGCCTGTAACTGTGCAATGAGACTAAATTGAATCAATGAGTCAATGTAGCCTAATCAAATGGACAGGCAGACCAAATTAATTATATAATATTGACATAAAAATATTGACCCTAAGTGTTATTAGCACTTTATTATATGTGATTATTTAAATCATTATTTATTATAAACTTCAAAATGAAAATTAGCAATAGGTGTGGAAGATAGGATCTAATTCCTTTGATTCACCTGAACACGAGTAGAAATGGTGAAAAGCACAAGCAGACAAAGACAGAAAGTGGTAATATAGGGAAGAAGTTCACCTGGTGATGTTTATTTCATTAAAAACTAAGGTTATTTAATGCATGATAATAATAATAAAAAACTATAAATGGCTATACTTACCTTAGAAATCATACAAACTGGCCTTTTAACAGAGGTATTGATAACTGGCAATACTGACAGTGTTAGTAGGTGGTATGAGAAAAAAGAAAAACAAGTTACATTCTTACTCTTTTTCTAAGAAATCTTGTCATTTTATGCACAAACTTGACTTTACTGTTCCTGTATTTGTGTGTCTGCTTTACTCATTTTTTTTTTTTGCTTTAAAATGACGAAAGACTTGTTATTGTATCTATTAATTGGAAGCTGTGAAGCATGGCATTCACAATGAATACTAAAAAGGAAAACACTGTGAATGGGCTTCTTTTCGATCTATTCAACTTACAGCATTCAACTGTTGATAGCATGAATTATTTAAGCACGAATGCAACATGTTCTGTTGAATGCAGTCAAACATGAATCAGGTCAGGTTCTGCGATGAACCTTAAAGACCATTACAATGTCTAGTCAGTTTTAGACAGCAAACACTGACATGAAAAGCCATCCAGAAACAGTTTAGCAGAAGTGATGACTGAATGAGTTCAATTTTCCTCTAAACATCTTCTAGTTATATCCGAGTGAGGAGGCACAGGCAGATATTGTGAGCAAATGGTAAGCACAATGACACGTCTTTAATGAGATTTAACCCTTAGAGACCCAAATATTATTATTGATGAGTAAATAAATTTCATTCTTAAATCTCAAATCTGACTTTTTTTTCTCCAAATTATACAAGTACAAATGCTTTCTTATTCTTAAAAATATATCCCAGCAAGCTAAGAGGCTTAAATTTGTATATTTTTATAACAGTGAAATATTCCTCCAGATTTCTGACCCCACTGTAAAGTACACTGAAAATGCATGTTTAGACAGAGGCCCACAGCAGATGCTTTGACCTTTATAATGGTCCTCTCAGTAAGCTAAAATGCTGAAAGTTCAGTGAGTTCAACTCACACCAGACCTCTGACACTCTCTAGGGTTTCCTGATCTTTGGACATTTCCACACCTCACTGACCTATGGTATAAAACCTAAAAAAAGCATATTTAGAGTTGCAGTTGTTATGACCTGTAGAAAGAGCCTTTCCAGAGCGCAGTCTCTGTATAGTCTTTGGACTACACAATATCTATGACTGAACTCTAAATTAATCATTTTATTTAATTTCAATATACAGTTTAATAAAATAAAACTCAAATACTTATATATATATTTACACATAAATTTGATTCATAACAGTTAGCAATAGTGACCACTGGCATTGACCATCACTTGGCAGTGACCACATTGTGTAGGCGATAGGATTGTAAATATGATCCTGCCAAAACTGTTGATGTGATACATTTAATGTGTGTGAGCTGTTTTTATTTCTTTATTTATTTATATTAAATTAAGGGCATCCGGCGTAAAACATCATGCCAAATCGGTTGTGTGGATCACTGATCCCTGATAAAAAAAAAGGGAGCAAGCCGAAGGGAGAGAGAGAGATTTATTTATATTAAATTATTTATTCAAAAATAATATTTAATCACTACGCAACTTGGTCTCTGAGGGTTAATGATGAAGAAATTAGTATGCACTGTTATATACATTCAAACGTGAATATGCCTCCCACTGAAAAGTGCCAAAAATCTGAAATGCAGATTACTTACTTGAAAACCAGGCATAAATCTATATCTATACCATATCAATCTATAGATCACTCTCAAATTAAACATCCAGAGGCTAAACTTCTACAGTACGTGCAAAGCTGATGTAGCCTCTGCCCCAAAATGACACCAACTTGTTTATTGACATCTAGTCATGCAAGTAATGCCTTTAGGGCTGTATTTAATTGCATTTCTGAATCATAGTTTCTCTGCATATTACATCTGTCATTAGAAGCTATTTGTGCATATATATTAGCTGAGGCAGATGAAAGGTCAAACGAACATTGAAATAATTGTGTAAAAATTGCTCATAACATCCTGAACACTAGAAAATGCTTGCTGCCTGAAAAACATTTTCAAACAATAAAGAAAAATACATAGCCTGAGTTATCATTACAATAGTCTTTCAGTCATCAAGTTCATTGTGTTGTCCAAGGTTTGTTTATTTTAGGCATCAATTTAACTAAAAAAATATAACTTGGTAATACAAGTGTTCCTAAACAAAATTATAGAGCACTTAAGAAAAAGGATCTATTTAAAGAGTTGGCCTTCTCCATATCTTGCTTCCATTCTATAGTTGCATTTTCATGTAAATGTACAGCGGATGCAGCTGAAGGGAAGGCTGATTTCAAAGGACAAAGCTTTAGTCAGCTTTTACGAGTTGAAACGGAACCAAGCTGCCATGCTGAATGGAAGAATTATGGCTGCTGTCATAAACTCATTCCAAAAAGACCAGTGCCACCTCATCCACAACTAAGATTACATGTTGAGAAACACATATATTATAAATACTTTTCTTTGTGTGTGCATATATTTATGTGCATGTTCGTGTGGGCATGTGTTTGTGGGTGGTTGACAGGGCACGGTTATTTAAATGTCCAGATTTTTTAAATGAACATCATTATGAGCATATGGTGTGACAGAATGGCTTCTCTCAGAATTACACTGAAATAAATGCAATGAAAACAAATTCCAATTTAGGCTGAAAATATCTTGAAGGAAGATACAGAGTTAAACACAAGTCAAGCTCTATCGACGCTATCTGTGGTCTGCTGTCAATTAGCGAAGAGAATAATGTCGACTCGCTAGTGTTGTCTAAAATCTTCCCATCCAATTACGAGACTTGGCTGGTCAGCAGCAATAAATCAACACAAATTGAAGATTCATGGATGAGTGTTTGAGGATTCAACTGTGTTAAAATGGGTTTCTCACAAGAGAAGAAACAACTCTTGAGGATTATTAAGATAAATGAAAGAATAAGGCAGACATTAATTCACAATTATCCCTAACAGATGAGAGACTAAAAAACAAAACCTTTTCATATTTTCTGTATTCAAGCCTAATGAGTAAATACGTATATTTCTAGGTAGCAGGGCTGGGAGGAGTTAAAATATTATATTATCTCAATAGTCTTTTGATGAGATTTGATATATATATATATATATATATATATTATGAATGAATCAACTATAATGTAATATTTTTAACTGTAATATATTTTAATAGATAATTTAGATAGATAACATATACTTTTGTAACTGCACACAACAGAAGATATTCTGAAGAATGATGAAGCCCACTGACATTCATTGCATGGGAAAAAAAAAAAACAAGACATTTTTCTAAATATCTTCTGTCATGTTGAATTGAAATAAAGTCATACAGGTTTAGAAGGCCATAAGAATGAGTAAATAATAACAATTTTCATTTATGGATGTACTATCCCCCTTCAATGACCAAATAAAAAAAATGATTTAAATCCATTATATTGCTAGTGTGAATATACACTATCTTGACCAGCCCTATGTACCATAGATAGCACAGAAAAGAAGACTGATGAATGTAGTTAGAGACAACAGACAGGCATTCTGCTGCTACTGTGTGTAATGGAAAGAAAATAGCCAGACAATATCCCAGAGGAGACCATTTCTGGGGTTTCTACACCTCTCTGTCAGTGATTTCATTCTCTTTTTCATTCTCTCCCAACTTCCGTCATACACTGTCTTCTTACATTTCTGTGAAAAACACATGCGGTTTTCTTTTTGTCCAGCCATTTCATGTAATCTCTCCCACTTGCTTCCATTGTTTCCAGCCCAATTTCCCTCTCTTATCCTCCCACTCTCCTTTTCTATCCATCACCTTCTCTCGTTATTTGCTCAGAAAGTGTATGGTGAAACATAAAAGCAGAGACACGGCAAACAGAAGGTCCCTGGAGCAGCGCTTCTTCCACAACAAATATTCTGAGATCATTACCTTTGAGCCAGCTGCTCCACCAATTTTAAGTCACCAGTGACTGGGAAAAGGACGAGGTGCTTTGAAACTGCGCTTTCCAACTAATTACAAGGTGTTTTCTGAAAATCCTCCCAAGTGGAATTGTCTGTCATCCATGCATTTTACTGCCTCCTACCTACTCTTTCAAATCCACCCAAGTATTTCTGTCCCTTTCATCACATGTGCTTTTCTAATCCTGTTCTCTATTAAACTTACTGACGTTTCATCTCATGTACTGGTGAACACCAGATGGTGCAAGTTGGCATATCTGACTGTATGAAAAAAAGCACATTTAATACAACACTTAGAAATTCTTGCCATCATACCAGGGGTCTTCAACAGGGGGTCTGCTGCAGTACTGCTAGGGGTCTGCCAATTATTTTTTGCAAAAACATGTGTTTAAAAAATAGAACATTAAGCTGACTTCAACCATAGGATTATAAAGCTAAAGTTTAACTTTTTTATTGTAAAGCTGAAATGTTATGTACAAGTATAGGACCCTCCTCTTCAAGAATAATTAATTGATGTAAAATTTATATTATATTATATTATATTATATTATATTATATTATATTATATTATATTATATTATATTATATTATATTATGATAGACTGAAATATCCAGCTTTTACACAATATGTAAGAGATACCCTATTCCTGATCTGTCTCTCTATCCAAAAAATAAATAAATAAATAAATAATAAAAAAACATTCACACCACTATATGAAAACCCAAAGCCACCGCCTGACAACAACATGAAATATTCATCACAGCTAGGGCACGATTTCCATAGACATCTCAGAATGACACACTAGGTACACCTGGGAACAGCATGCCAAGCTCTTGGCTCTTGCCAGCAATTGACATTGTGATATAGTGAAATGGCTGGCAGAGAAGCATTCAACATCTGGCCCAGCAGAACCTGCATTGGCTAGATTTTGGGCAGACCGCAAACGTTCAGATCAAATGTGCTGTCACAAAGGAATAGTCACAAAGGCCCTAACTGTGTTTCCTACAAATTTTCAGTGAATGGCTTTAAATGCAGTATTTAATTTGTCGGTTTAGGTTGTTCTGCATAGTTGCCACAAGTTTTACTATCCTAGACAAAACTGCACTCTTAAAAATAAAGGTGCTTTCTTTACAGCGATGCCATTGAAGAACCATTTTTGGTTCCACAAAGAACCATTCAGTCAAAGGTTCTTTAAAGAACCGTCTCTTTCTTAACTTTTTATAATCTGAAGAACCTTCTTTCGTGACAAAGAACCTTTTGTGAAACAGAAAGGTTCTTCAGATGTTAAAGGTTCTTTATGAAACCATTTAGACAAAAAGGTTCTTCTATGGTATCGTGAAGCACCTTTATTTTTAAGAGTGTGCATAGTGACATTTACAGTGTTTGCACTCTTATTCAGTGATGAGCTCTCTTAGGTCACTAAGGGACTTTAAAGGTATCTACAGTATCTATCTATCTATCTATCTATCTAAATTTTAAACTAATTTTAGATATAGCCTTGGGGTCAGTAAGATTTTTTTTAACATATACTTTTATTCACAAAGGGCGCATGAAATTGATCAAATGTGACAGGACATTTCTAATGTTGTTTTGAACTTTCTATTCATCAAAAAAACAATGTTTTATGGTTTCCACAAAAATATTAGGCAGCACAACTGTTTTCAGTATTGATAATAATAGGAAATATTTCCTGAGCACCAAATCAGCATATTGATTTCACCAAATCTGCATATTGATCAGAATGATTTCTAGGATCATGTGACATGATTTTTCATTTTGTTTTTGATTTATTGTAACATATAAAAACATTGATATAAATGTATCAACTTATTTTTTATTGTAATAACAGAATAATATAATGTAACAATAATACACTGTATACTATACTGTATACCTTTTACTGTATTTTTGATCAAATAAATGCAGCCTTGGTGTGCATAACAGACTTATCAACATTAAGCATTTAAAAGGTAAGGTGTTTGTGTATTATGTGTAACATATTCATTTAGTATACAGTTTACTGTACTATGACTTATACTTGTGGCCATCCACAGCCTATGTATTAATGAGAGAAATGGTACTTTTATAACATATGTACATAATTCCCCACAATAACCACAATTCCCCAATAAACCACCTCAGAGCAATTTTCTTATTCAATAATCTATTAAAGGTTATAATAGCAGAGCTGAAACCAGATAAAGATTCTCAAAAAAAAACAAAAAAAAAAACAGATTCTCAAAGGCCACACATGCGGGCATCAAACGGAGCAGCTTGGCCAGCCTCATCATGATGTATTAGCTCCTTCCAGACACCCTGTGGAAAAAAAATGGTTTCCTCTCCACACACACACACACACAAGCCTATAATTCACCACAGAGTAAAACATGACACAGCCTCTACACACCACATTATGTGCCCTCCTCCATTTTCTCTATGATTAAAAAGCTAAGTGGATGGATTTTGGATTCAGTTAATTATCCACATGCAGGATCTGAAGCTTTAATGGAATACACTGTTTACTATTTACATCATGCAGTCTCCTAAATACCTCATTGATTTAACTATAGACCTTCAATGAAAACAAAGTGTGTCAGCCTTTTAGAATCCAATCACTGCTGCCATTTCACGGTGAATTTTTTTTTCTTTTAAACATCCACCTTGGTCTTTTTGGTTTCATAATATTCTCAGGGCCACGGATTAGATTTTCTTAAACTTTAGCTTAATTCTGCACATCCAGTCTCTGCTTCTCTCTGCATTTATCATTTTAGAACAAAGATGATTTAAGCCAAACTGTGAACCTAGGATTTTATTTTAATTTTTAATCTGAATAATTGGTGTCCTAATTCAGGGGTTGCCAAACCACAGTAAATTCAGACTTTCTGCTTGTTAAAACACTTCCATGCATTAAAATCTAAAGAGATAATCTGACTTCAGCCATGCGTCTGAAGCGGAGATCACGACAAGTCATCTCAACAGCAGCTTTTCAAATCACTGTCACTGTTAATGCCATGGTGAATCAGGTCAAATTTTTTGCATGTATTTTTTAGACAATTAAAATTAGTAATTTCAAACAGTAGCATAGAAATTCACATAACACATACTGTAAATGTCAGTCAATGATGCAAAACATTCTCTTTAATACAAGTTAACGTGTATTGAGACATATTGTGACAACATACTCAGATTTTTTTTTCATGTGAATGGTGACAGCCAGAGGCACACAGGCACAGATCAACCCTCATGCGCTCATACTCTATCTGGGTTCTCTCTGTTTGAGAGCCAACCACCCTGACTAACTTGCTAATACATGCAAACACACTAAACACATTCTAAAATACACTAGATCCTACAATTCCATATGCAATCATCTCCAATCACTACTGCGTTATAAAGGTTCTGCATTTATAACATGACCTGCCAAAACTAAATATTAAATGAGCTGCATATTGCCCAAAAGATAGGATTGCATAAAACCTCCAGTAGGCAAATAAAATAGATTAATCTTGACGTGAAGAATGATCCAATCATTCTGTCTAGAGTAGACAAATGAAAATGCCACTCAAACAGAGGCAAATTCGCAGTTGACAAAATGCATCTATCTCATCAAAAGTGAATAAAAATCAGCCTTTGTTACCATTATAGATTTATTGAACTGTGTCACATAAAACCAGGGCAATCTAAACATGTCTGAATGAGAAATCATTGATAGAAACATTCATCATAATATGTTTGTCATTGTTTATCCTTTCAATTACTTCTGTGGATCAGTTTAGCGGTTCAAGACGATGAACATGGACATAGTATGACAATCTTCAGTAGAACAAATACATTTTATATTCAGTGCAATTGGGGTCAAATTTAAAACCTGTACTACAGCAATAACAGAAAGTTTCATAACTTTTGACCTCATGGTCATACAGTTTAGAAAAAAAAGAAAAGAAAAAAGAATATTAAGAACATGAAAACGTGAGTGAATGAGTGTTTTCAGAAACAGTAGACCATAGTTGCCTCATTAAAAGGGTCATGACATAGATTTCTTTTATTATTTTAAAATGTCCCTTGAGGCTCGCTTTAAATGTTAATGAAGTTTTTTGCACAAGAGTAATATATTCACAAATTCTGAAAATATCCATTTTAAGGCCTGTCAGTTGTCACGAATCCGGTCCATGAACTTCCGTCTGCTAGCCATCAGAGGTCACCCTTTCCATTTTCATTGACTCTCGCACTACACACTGTTGCATATCATCCCGGACTACATATCCCATCATTCATTGCACTGATTGCACACAGCTGTTTCACTAATTGCACACAGCACTGATTGCACACAGCTGTTTCACTAATTGCACACAGCACTGACTGCACACAGCTGTTTCATATCACTCACTCACTATTTAACACTCACTCTGATCCCTTCCCGCCGCCGAGTATTGTTTAGCACTTATCAATTGATAGCTACACTACAGAGCCTTCGTTAGCCTTGCCTTGCCTTGCCTTGCCTTGCCTTGCCTTGCCTTGCC
>NW_015549606.1:1470893-1513309 GCF_001515605.1 Sinocyclocheilus anshuiensis
CACAGCACTGATTGCACACAGCTGTTTCATATCACTCACTCACTATTTAACGCTCACTCTGATCCCTTCCCGGCGCCGAGTATTGTTTAGCACTTATCAGTTGATAGCTACACTACAGAGCCCTCGTTAGCCTCCTAGCCTAGCCTAGTCTTGCCTGTTTTCTCGGTTTCTGATCTTTGCCTGTTTTCCTGGATTTACCCCTTTAGTCTTGCCCCTTTTGACTCTGTTCGCTGTTCGTTGACCTTCGCTAGCCCTAGGATTATTCGTGTCTTGCCCGCCATATTCCTGTTTGCCCTTGTTCGACCCTGCCTGTGTTTCTGACCTCTCTGCTTAATAAAGCCTGCACATGGATCCGCATGTCTCACGTCTTGTCAGCCCCGTTACATCAGTAAACAGTCACTGTTATGAATGCCTAACATAACTGCATAGGAAAAAGTATCAACACCCTCGGCTATTGCAAAACTGTCATTGACATAAAAAACACTATGAAATCCTTTACTTATGATTTGTGATGTAGCTGCTGTCAGAATCGATATTTTAACGTTTCTGTTCCTGCGTTCCTCTGATATTATTACCGTTCCGAAACCGGTTCGAGAAGAAGAAATACCAGTTAATAACGTTATTTAAAAAAAAAACATTTTCTTGCATTTTCTTTGCCTATAATATGCCTAATAATAATAATAAAGTACAGCATTTTCTTTACTCAAAAAGAAAAGGAAAAAAGAGAGATCTGGTAACGTTAGCCTATAACCCGCTGCGCTTAGTCACAGCCAATACAGCATCATCTTTTCTAGATTTTGGCCAAATGTAGGCTACTAAACAAAAGAAAAAAATCAGTGGTGGACAGTAACGAAGTAGTTTTACTTCGTTACTGTACTTAAGTACATTTTTCAAGTATCTGTACTTTACTGGAGTAGTTTTATTTTGAGTAACTTTTACTTTTACTTCACTACATTCCAAAGCATAAGATCGTACTTTTTACTTCACTACATTTCATAAAACTTATCGTTACTCCTTATAATATATCACGTGCTCCGAGACGCAGAAGCCGTGTCTGATTCATGAACAAACTGATTCTTTTCAATGAACCCGTTAAATCGGTTCGCAAAACGCACCAAATGATTCATTCACGAATTGGAATGATCCGATTGCAGCTGTTCTTGAGTCGACAACTCACTGATTCAAATGATCCGTTTAGTGCGAGTCTCCAGTGAACTGAATTCACAAGTAAGAACCGGGAGATCTTGTGAGCGCTCGCGCGTCTGATGCTGTTAAAAGTAAGTTACTAATGTTGAATTTTAGGATTAATTATAAGTCAATGTTAGCTGATGCTAACTGTCTAGCTAAGCTTGCTGTCACTAAATTTATTTATTTATTTATTTTTTTAATAGTCCAAATATTTTTATTCAACCACCTAGATAGATTACATCTGAGGGAAAAAGAAAGGATGTGATGTTCAGAACATGGTAACTACAGTAATTATCAAAGTGGGAAGTGATGCCCTCTGGGGGCATTTGGCCAGGGGTGTTTTTACACCACAGACAAGGTTTGAGAAGAAAAAAATCATTATGAAAATATAATTATATTTTCCTTATTATATTATTTATTTCCTTATTGGTTATTTTGGGAAAACCCAGGTATTTTGAGCAGTAGGATTATAAAAAAAATATATATGCTAATATAAAATTATAAAAGTAGCCTGTTTGTAAAACTGCAAAATAAACATTCATCTATCGGTACTTTTTACTTAAGTACATAAAAAATCAAGTACTTTTGTACTTTAACTCGAGTAAAATTGAAAACTGAGTACTTTTACTTTTACTGGAGTAATATTTTATTATACGGATCTGTACTTTTACTCAAGTACTTGATTTGTTTACTTCGTCCACCACTGGAAAAAAATCTATCAACACTTTAAAGCAATTATTTTATATAATAAAAGTATTTTTAAGATATTTAAAAATGTTTGCTGCATTGTAAAAAAACAACAACACTTGTATAAGATTGGGTTTTGAGAGTGAAAAAAACATAAGTCGCGGCTCACGCCGCATTTTATTAGCCCTATTAGCCTACATTCCGAAATAATGAAGGCTAAAATGCCTGTAGGCTAAAGCAAAATGTTTACAAACATTATAAACACAGTTATTAGTTTCTCTCCAAAACGAATCCTCTAAAGTTTAGGCTATAAAAACATCAATCAACAAATTAATTTAAGGTGAAATTGATGCCTATAACTCTATGTTTCCATATTCGCGACGTATCTGGATGCTAAAATATTATTTATTATAGGCTTTGTAGCCTACTTTCATCGACGTAAAACATCATCCTTCACATCGGCTATATCAGCACAGTGAGGTGCGGTCACGCTGAACGCAACAAATTTTGTACAACGGAGCACTTTTTATTTATTTCTTTAACTGTATTTTATTTTGATATTGAACAGGCTGCAATGTTGCAAAAATATGTTGTGTGTGTGCGTAAGGCGCCGGCTCGATGGTCATACCAACGCTGGTCGGTTATACAGAAGCAAGACATTATTCAAAGCTGTCAAGCTTTGCAAAATAAATAAAACTGTAAAGCTTTTGCAAAATAAAGAAAACTACTTTCTGCTGTCTCATTTTCCTTTCCGAGAACTTTGGAACGCGTCACAATGAACCGTAACTCAACACATTTTTTTCTTTCATTTCGTTAATCTGTCAATGATTTCAGTGAAATATATTGCGTGTATATGCCTATATTCCTTTTTATGTAAGCCTATAGTTTTTCTGTTTTCTCCTTTCACAGAAGCGCTGCAGGTGCATGTAATCTGTTGAATCCATCTTACACTATCCTCGGATAAACTCCGGTGCATTGCCATTGCGACTTACCTATGATGAGTTCACAGCTGAGAAGACATTTCACTCGTTGGCTTCAGCATCACATTTGCATAGGCCGTACTACTGGAATTCGTGATTGGTTGACAGCAAATTTCAAATATTAAATGGAACGATAAAATAACGTTATTAGCCGGTTAATGGCCATTTCAAATTTTCAATTCTGTTCGGAACTATAAAATTTGATTTCGTTTCTGTTTCTTGTTCTGCTCCTGTCAAAATTTTGTTCGTTTCCAGTTTTCGTTCCTTGAACCGGTTCAGAGCCCTGACCCTGACCCTCCTCTCATCAGCCCATGGCCAAGCTCACAATAGGAGTCGGTGGCAATGAGGAAGTGCATGAGTGCTGCTGGCAGAGAGTAATGAGACGCACCTGCTGCTTATTGCACCTTGTCACCACTGCCAGAACCCCTCCATCTCAATCTCTGCACCAGTTCTGGCCCAGTGGTAGAAGGTGCCCTGACTTGACAAGGCCCTAAACCTACCCTTAACTAACCATATTGAGCCTATATGGCTGATCAGCCTGTTGGGCCCAAGGCAGTGTGTATATCATGCTAATTCTGTGTAGGAAGAGCTTGTCCTTGAGGTCCAAAAAAGCACAACATAACTGGAAAGCCACTTAACCAATGACCACCTGGCCCTGCTCCTCTGGACCAACAGCACAACCATTATGTCTTGTACATGGAGGTCATCATACCCGACTTCTGTGTGAGCTTTACAGCCACTCTCAAGAGACTTTCTACCTTTATATTTGTATTTTTGGCAAATAAAGACTCTCTGAGGCATGAAACGGACAATTTCTTTGTGTCCTTCTTAAATCCCTACCACGAAATAAACAAGAAACTAATCCATATTTGAAGAATAAAGAGGTTTATTCAGTATTCTAGATCATTTTTTCCAACAATGGACCGAAGTAATGAAATGTATGGTTTTCATTAGCCAAAGTAAACGAACAATCAGGGAGATTGATGACAACTGCCATGTGCTGGGGTCTAACAGATGAGGTACTGTGTAGGTTCTGTACCAACAATTATACATGAGAAATCATAGCACACAGTACAAACTACAAGAAAATCCCTTGGGAAAGCAACACATTCAAATTCACCAAGCCTGTTACAAATACACAGACCTCGTAACATAAACGCACATGCTCACAACACACATTCAGTTGAGTAGGATGGCAATCCCCCACACTCACACATAAAAACATACACATTCCTGCAAGCCAAGCAGTGAATGTGTTATTCGGGTATGAAATTCATCAGGCAAACCCTTTATCCTGTGTCACTGAGGGTCCATCTGTTCAACCAAGGTCTGATTGATTGTTCATGAGATGATGGAAGCAAACATGATTGTCTCAACAGGGCAAGAAATTATGAGGAAAGCCTCAGAATAGGAGAAAAGCCAAGTAGCTTTATGAGGGCAAACTAAATCACATATAATCTCTCTCATATATATACACTCATTCTTTTGGACTTTTGTGAGATCTTTAATTTTTGCATCAGTGGTCTATTCTGTCATAATATAACACAGTAGTTGCCTTTTCAAAATCCTTAGAGCAATGTGCACATTAAGAGACAAAAATATTTTTTGTATGAATTAGCCTCACATAAATCAATTTAGGGATCTTCCAATTCTAAAAACGAAAACAAAAAAAATATTGAAAACTAAAGTTACTAAGGTTGCGATGATTAGGCCTAGAAAATAATATTATTATTAATAAGGAGTATCTTGGCTCTAATGTGAACAGTGATAATAATTACAAGGAAATGTGATTATTTCATCTAGATTAACTACTGAAGGAACTTAATTTTAGTAAATTATTTTAGCTGGTTAAAAAACTACAATGAGAACAAAATTGAACCCATAACAGCTCCTTGTGGAACACCATAAAAATGCCATGATAAGAATGTATCAGACTTGTTTGCCATTTCTACAATTCTATTTGAGAAATGACCTTAATACTGCTGAACCGGACGGCTTTTTTATTATGTTTAGGCACAAGATATGTAAATATTTTATATGTCAAGAATACAGATCTTCTTATTAGTTGTGTCAGATGTGATATATATTGACAACAATACATGGTGCAGATAATGTGTGAAATAAATGTGACAGGATGGAAGGGGAAAACTAAAATTATTCAAAACACAAACAGTCTAATGTGGTCATATTTAAAACACACACACACACACACACACCAAATTACTACAGAGAAAACAAAGATAGAAATATAATGTCGTTATGTGGAGATGGATGGTGGCATTTCCCAGGGCTCACTGCCTTGCCAGCTAACAGCACTTCAGTCTGCTGTTGTTGGCCGAGCAATGAAGACTTCAAACAAGCAAACTTCTTTCTACTATCATCATCGTCATTTTCTTGCAAGGATAACTGCACTTTAAACAAACATTTTGCATGGATCAGTAAGTCAAACTGAAAGCCAGTACAACTGAATACTGAGTGCATGCAACAGCTTAAAAGCTAAATCTGACAGATAAATATTTCTGGTGCTTCAGATGAATTCCTAAGGCAATAAATACACTATAATTAGACAATTTTGTATGAAAAGTGTAATTACCCCCATAACAGTAATTTACCTATTCAAGCATGTAATGTTTTAATGGTTGTTTTAAGTAAATGATTCAAATCCATTTACTTAAGCAAACTTCCATTCAGCTACAGTGTGTCCTTTCACTTTACTTGGTAATAAAGTCATCATAATAAAGCATAATCACACTGAAGGTGTTGAAATTTTTTAAAATAGCTATTTTTTATCACTTTTCATAAGGGTTTGACATGAACAAGATAATCTGTCATGCTGATATTCAGTAAAACACATGCAGGTTTCATTGTTTTTATGCAACAGTTCAATAATTAAAAACTGATATTAAGTAATTGGTAAATAATAATATATCTATATTGATTAACATACATTTCAGAGATACATTGGCCAGTTATTTGGTGTGCATCTTGGCTGTTTTGCATAAAACAAACTTGCATTCTTCTGGAGATCGGTCTTGGAAGGCTACCTTGAAAGAATTCGGAAGGACACAAGGACACAGAACACATCTTTGTCAGACTGACCATGTGATCTTTTTATTTTACGGCATGTATTCACGTAAATGAGTAGGCCTGTGTACATGTACAGTAATATTACTTATGCTTTGTAAATGTTAAGATTCTTCTTAAAATGCCAATAAAAACGGCAGGATTTCTCCAAGTCTTTATCACTTTATTAAAATTACACCAAACAAAATGTCAAATGTTTACTTTTACAAGCCACCACGTATTTACGAACTTGGAGTGAGAAGTTTAAAGCTAGAAGTTTAAAGCTTAGGCTTCCGTAGGTCATCTGCCCTGGGAGTTCTGGGATTTCTAATGGTTTGATTCTCTCAAATCTGCATTCATTGCATCCTTAATATCAAGAACACATTAGGGTAGTCTACTTTCATGCATCCTCTGAACGTGAACTTGTGTTCTTGAATATTGGTATTGAACTTCGATGGCGTAGTATGAAGACACAAGATTGCATAAGAATGCACATTAAGAATTTGGCCCTTTTGTGTCTACAGAGATTTTCTCTATCTTCTCTGTAACCATCCGGTTCCAGCTCCACCCCGGGTTTTCCATGTCTCGCGTAGGAAACCCACTCCGAGTGATCGTAAAACGGCAAAACACCGAAGCTCCGACTTTCGAAAAACCCTTTACTTGCGGCTGGCAAAACCAACAACTACGTTTCCTTTGATAGGAGAAAACACCGAATTTACAGATAAATTCATTTAAAATCGTTCTATTTACAACGGCTGTCAACTGGTCTTCTTTAGGCTAGCCAACTTGAAATCCCCGTGTCATCCCTGCTTTTCCATTATGAATTAACACTTTTGATTCATAACACTTGCTTACAAAGACTAACGCTGCTGTACAAACAAACTGAAAAATCTCGTTCATGGTACTTTTTCTTAATATATGGTGTTTGTTGTAAATAAAACCCGCTGGTATGAGCGTTGGTATCAAATCTAGTAGAGCAACTTAATCAGACATCCCTGAATAATCCTGATGAACAGCCCCTCAGCATCCCAACGGAGAATATCCGGAGATGTAAACACACACTCACATATCAAAACAGAACACTCTAATATCAAAAATAAAGGCAACAGTGTAAACAATAGAACAAAAGCAGGAACAAGCATCTGAGAATCACATCCTCACCTCAAATGCGGATCCACTTTCTTGCACGTGGGAGACAAAAGAGGCACAAAAGGAACCCGTTTTAAACTCGTGATCAAGAACACGAGTGTTGTGCCATTGTGTTTTTGTGTGTATAACCCATGAGGTTGACCAGAGCCGTCAATGAAGAAGCAGCAGCAGCATCTTCTGTCCCGCTATAGAAACCCTCTCCGCTTCTGTCCTTCAACACCGCTGCTCTCAGACAGTCTGAACTGGTACACGGAGTCCGTGCAGAAACGAGCTCTCCAACCACATTAAAAAAGATGCTGGGATTTGGTTTCGGTGTCGTTTTGGCAAGATGCAGGCGGTTTTCACGCGTACCAGGCTCGCACTTTCGTTTCTAGATGCTGAGCGTTCACTGTGCCTGTCAAAGCAGAGGAGGATCTCCAGTACAAGAGCGCTTATAAACACTGAGACGTGGGATGCGTGTGATTAAGTCACTGGATGAAAGGACGAGTGCTCAATTTACTGCATTTATTTTATGTTCGTCTCCAGGCATTGGTTCAAATAGGACATTTGTCCATTCCTGCATGAGTCATTTAGGCTGGAAATTGGGGCAAGTTGTCACTTTTTTTTTAGGGTGGGTGGTTTCTGAAAGTCGATTATATTATAGGTGGATACATTTAAGCATTGGCTGCAAAAAAAAAAAAAAAAAAGTTATTTCTTGAACATTTCCACCATTATTGCTCAAGAAAAGAGATAGTTCATTTAACACACATTTGATATAAAAATTATAACAATTATAAAAAACTAAATGTATTAAACCAAAAATTTTAGTCAACAAAAAATATATTATATTATATTATTATGTGACAACTCCCCATCCTGAAAATACTTGTCTTGAGAAGACGGTTCAGATTTTTGGTTAAAATACGATTGACTTTACCTAAATAGGCTATATGTCAGTGTGTGTGTTGTTGTGTTCACTTAGAAAACTAATCAGAACTAGAAAAAAAAAGATATTTAAAAAAGAAAGAAAGAAAATAAATCAATAGTAAAAAATATATTGATTTGAAACGGACGTTTAAAACCAACACTAGAAAAAACAAGTTTTGACTTTCGACTCAAAACCTTTGTGAGACTGTCCTTGTGACACACTTCCCCATGTGACAGCTAGCCCTGATTCACAATGTAGAGTCATGTGATGAGCAGTGCTGGTCTTGTCACAGTTTTTCCAAGAGCTTTTATAAATCAACTTGGCAGAAACGGACACTTTGTTGAATATACTGTAGCCTACTTATACAAACACAGTGGTCAAAAAGACAACAATGCAACACATGATATGAAGAGGATGTCAGTTTCCATACTCTGTTGATTCCAGCTGTCAAGCTGACATAGTTTAATTACACTGATTCTCATAATTGTTTAAATTATTTAACCCCAAGTACTGCAGTGTTTAGTTTACCTCATCTTATCTCAAGTGAATTTTTATGACAAATTTATTGTTGTTTTCACACATTACTATATACTAAATCTCTTATTTGTATGGTGGTTGTTGGCCAGTACATTACCTACTATTACAGCAACTGTAAGTTTTTACCTTGAAATGCCAGTTTCAAAATCATGTTCTGATAATACACTGACGAATGACGAATAAGGCGAATGGCTTCTGTTTCTTTCCCATGCTTGCCCATAAATGTCTGTTCTTGTAGAATGTTCTTGGAGTTTAGTGAGCGGGTACGAAATTGCTTTACGGCAACATCAAATGCACGTGAGCAGCTATCCACTGTAATTACAAAAAATAATGACTTAACTTTAGGGACCTCTAAAGTTGCACAAATGAACAAAAGTAAATTAAAGTTTGAATTCTGTAACTTGTGAATGTCCAATTAGGCTAATGTACAAGTATATAAAACATCTAACAACAACAGTCATCTTAAACTATACACCATGCAATGTCAGATTATTAGAAGGATTTGAATGTCTACATATATAAAATATACAGCTGAATACAGAAGAAACAGTCTGGACAGTTTTAAATGCTGATGACGAAATGAATGAACAACTGAATGATCCACATGATTATGAGCCTATTATTCAATTATGCAAGGTCATGCATTAGAAATTTCATCATGAGCGTTTAATTTGGCAGACAAGACACTAAGGAATCTTCCAGACGTTGAAAGCACACAGTAATTGCAAGGTAGTTAAACCTTTATGAATGTTTTTCACTAATCATTTCCATAATCGGCTTTGGAATCACTCTACTTAGCAATAAAGCATTGATACTTATGGCTGAAAATCCCCAATAACGGCTGAAGACGACGAGGTCGGGGTGACCACTCAGGGAATTGGGACAAGGCCAGGGAATGTGTCAGTAACTAAAGGCGGGTCTTTGAGGTGGTCAGGCAAAGCCTAAAGCTAAAGCCTGGTTGCATTGTTCCACTGAGGATTTAGAGCTTAAGCACCATGACCATGATTAAGAAACAAGACCATCTGCTATCCTGTGTCCGAATGACAGGGTTTTTCACATGCGCACTCTCTTTCTCTCATGCACACACATTCATTCAAAACTCAGATGACAAAATGGCACACAGATGTTTCATATGGTCAAGATTTCATGCATAAACATTTATGGCCCACATTTTACTAAAGCATCTATTTTAGTGGCAATGCGAAAATGGTACAATAAATGATATTGTAACAAAGTTCATAGATCGGGAAGAAGGAGGTGGGAACCGGCGAACATTTAAACACAAATCTTTAATAATAAAATAAACACAAAACTGAAAATAGAGCGACAGCCCCTCACGGACGACTGCCGCGCACAAACAGAAACAAAACAACATAAAATCCAGGCCTCTCATCCTTTACTGTCGTTACTTCTCCTTTTATCCTTCCGGAGCTCCTTCGTGGGACTCGAGACCGATGAGTGGCGCAGGTGGCGCTCATTATCATTCACTCCACCGGCCTCGCTCCGCTCCCACGGCTCTCGGCCCCGCCCTACTCGTCACAGATATGTTTGTGTATTGTCCATCTAAACTTCAAGTACACTTATACATTTTTGTGGACAAGAACATTTATTCAGAAATCTTCTCACCCCGTGGCACACTGGCATTGTAGACAGATGGAGCTTGACAAATAAGACAGCATTCGATTTCTCAGACACATCACATTAACTCTAGACAGAGCAGGAGGATATCAGGGTCCCCGAGGTCACAATTACACACACTGTAACACCAGCACTGTCTTCTCATTAGTAACCAACCAGCAATTAGCCTAGCGATTAATCACCCCCACAGAGGCCTTGTTTAGATTAGAAATCAAGATTTGTTTTTACATGTGTTTACAAAGTTCACTGAAATAGCAGTAGAACATACTGTAGATCATAGCAAAATACCGATGCATTTCTTAAATCTTTCTGAAAACTAAAGAAGGAAAATGCTTTTTTCAGAAAACATTATTTCTGTCTTGAAGTGATGAAAACTTTACTGAAATACACACTCATGCATGGCTAAATGGGGCATTCTATAGACTTCTATTGTTTATTCAGCATAGCGTTAGTTCAGGCAGGCCACGTCAGTCAAGCTTGCATCAGCCGACAGTCAGCTGTTCCTGACGTGTACCAATCCAGTCTTGACACCTATCACAAGCGGTCTATTTAAATTCCCATTCGTCAGCGTCTCTTCCATCGCATCACTGCTTGCAATTAACTCCCTCCTCCAACCCCAACTCCACCTAACTGAACCTGTAATTCGATCTGACTTTTGTTTCTTCCTTACAGTCACTTCATTGGAAGCATTCTCTATCACATATTGTTTACAACTCATGTAATTGTGAATTGTAATTATGTATGCATATAATGGTTCTGTTCTGTACCCCGGGGGGGTTTGTCTTGCTGCTCTCCAAACATGGCTGCATGGACAGGCGTGTGGAGTGTTGCCCAGAACATAACCATGCGCCAACACTAACTGTATGCAATATAATTGTAATAAATATACTTGACGAAAGTGGTCCT
Organism: Sinocyclocheilus anshuiensis; assembly: GCF_001515605.1. Lineage (NCBI taxonomy): Eukaryota > Metazoa > Chordata > Actinopteri > Cypriniformes > Cyprinidae > Sinocyclocheilus > Sinocyclocheilus anshuiensis. Next base: position 1,481,949 of record NW_015549606.1, read on the forward strand.
GATTGATTTATACATCTAGTTATAAATACTATAATCTAACCCTAAACCAAAACAGAAAACCTTCTACACTTTTACAATAAAAAAAAACTAATAAATACTTTATTTTTATAACATTTTTAAAAATGAGGACATATTCAAAAGAAGGTTTTGTCCAACCCAGGCTCACTGGGGGAAAATATCATGTCAGTGGTGACCTTTCTGCAAAACAATATGTTGTTTCATGCACTTTTCATGTCACTTCCGAAGTAAAATGTCCAATGAGTGGCACTAAAAGCAGTTTTATCCAAAACAGATGATCATGAATGTGGCAACATATTATTACGTTGGTTGTTGTATTGCAGCAGATCGGAAATTATATGTCCAGTAAGTGGCACTGAATGCTCTATCACATTAAAAATAACATATCACCTAAACTAAAACCTTTCTTAAATGTAACCAATAGTGTTAACAAAAACAAATGTGAGATAAAATGCTTGTAAAGGAACCATGCCTCATTGAGCTCTTATTGTGACTGAAGTGCAATGCTGTACAAGGTGAGCTACTGAGCAAGTTTACTACATCAGAAAAGCCATACATATGAAGTTGACTATGCAATGCAAATGTCCAAATGTGTTATGGTAATGGTAAAGGTATGGTAAAAGTGTTTTGAGGTAATGGCATAGGTACCTAGGTACAAAAATGTAGATACATGCATGTTTTTCCTGAAAGAAAGTCAGCCACTGTTGTTTTGGACCCCATTGACTTTGGATCTAATTGTATAGACAAAACAAAACATCCTTATTGTGTTCCACAGAAGACAGTAATAGATAGGAACCACATTTAGGTGAGTAAATTATGACAGAATTTTGCTTTTTGGTGAACTATCAGTCATTTGCCTTGTGGAGACTGTCGACATTTGGTCCCCAGACTCCCCACAATGTAAGCAAAAAATGACACACACACATACACACTTGCCTAATGCTGGTGTAACGGGGCTGACGAGACGTGAGACGTGTGGATCCATCTGCAGGCTTTATTAAAGAGAAGGAACAAAACAGACAGAGAGTTCATTGACGGCCTCCTTGGCTAGAACAGGACAGGCAGAGAGTTCATTGACGGCCTCCTTGGCCGGAACAGGACAGACAGAGAGTTCATAGGCGGCCTCTCAGCTGGGACTTGACTGGACTCGGGAAGGTCAGCTGGGACTTGACTGGACTCGGGAAGGTCAGCTGGGACTTGACTGGACTCGGGAAGGTCAGCTGGGACTTGACTGGACTCGGGAAGGTCAGCTGGGACTTGACTGGACTCGGGAAGGTCAGCTGGGACTTGACTGGACTCGGGAAGGTCAGCTGGGACTTGACTGGACTCGGGAAGGTCAGCTGGGACTTGACTGGACTCGGGAAGGTCAGCTGGGACTTGACTGGACTCGGGAAGGTCAGCTGGGACTTGACTGGACTCGGGAAGGTCAGCTGGGACTTGACTGGACTCGGGAAGGTCAGCTGGGACTTGACTGGACTCGGGAAGGTCAGCTGGGACTTGACTGGACTCGGGAAGGTCAGCTGGGACTTGACTGGACTCGGGAAGGTCAGCTGGGACTTGACTGGACTCGGGAAGGTCAGCTGGGACTTGACTGGACTCGGGAAGGTCAGCTGGGACTTGACTGGACTCGGGAAGGTCAGCTGGGACTTGACTGGACTCGGGAAGGTCAGCTGGGACTTGACTGGACTCGGGAAGGTCAGCTGGGACTTGACTGGACTCGGGAAGGTCAGCTGGGACTTGACTGGACTCGGGAAGGTCAGCTGGGACTTGACTGGACTCGGGAAGGTCAGCTGGGACTTGACTGGACTCGGGAAGGTCAGCTGGGACTTGACTGGACTCGGGAAGGTCAGCTGGGACTTGACTGGACTCGGGAAGGTCAGCTGGGACTTGACTGGACTCGGGAAGGTCAGCTGGGACTTGACTGGACTCGGGAAGGTCAGCTGGGACTTGACTGGACTCGGGAAGGTCAGCTGGGACTTGACTGGACTCGGGAAGGTCAGCTGGGACTTGACTGGACTCGGGAAGGTCAGCTGGGACTTGACTGGACTCGGGAAGGTCAGCTGGGACTTGACTGGACTCGGGAAGGTCAGCTGGGACTTGACTGGACTCGGGAAGGTCAGCTGGGACTTGACTGGACTCGGGAAGGTCAGCTGGGACTTGACTGGACTCGGGAAGGTCAGCTGGGACTTGACTGGACTCGGGAAGGTCAGCTGGGACTTGACTGGACTCGGGAAGGTCAGCTGGGACTTGACTGGACTCGGGAAGGTCAGCTGGGACTTGACTGGACTCGGGAAGGTCAGCTGGGACTTGACTGGACTCGGGAAGGTCAGCTGGGACTTGACTGGACTCGGGAAGGTCAGCTGGGACTTGACTGGACTCGGGAAGGTCAGCTGGGACTTGACTGGACTCGGGAAGGTCAGCTGGGACTTGACTGGACTCGGGAAGGTCAGCTGGGACTTGACTGGACTCGGGAAGGTCAGCTGGGACTTGACTGGACTCGGGAAGGTCAGCTGGGACTTGACTGGACTCGGGAAGGTCAGCTGGGACTTGACTGGACTCGGGAAGGTCAGCTGGGACTTGACTGGACTCGGGAAGGTCAGCTGGGACTTGACTGGACTCGGGAAGGTCAGCTGGGACTTGACTGGACTCGGGAAGGTCAGCTGGGACTTGACTGGACTCGGGAAGGTCAGCTGGGACTTGACTGGACTCGGGAAGGTCAGCTGGGACTTGACTGGACTCGGGAAGGTCAGCTGGGACTTGACTGGACTCGGGAAGGTCAGCTGGGACTTGACTGGACTCGGGAAGGTCAGCTGGGACTTGACTGGACTCGGGAAGGTCAGCTGGGACTTGACTGGACTCGGGAAGGTCAGCTGGGACTTGACTGGACTCGGGAAGGTCAGCTGGGACTTGACTGGACTCGGGAAGGTCAGCTGGGACTTGACTGGACTCGGGAAGGTCAGCTGGGACTTGACTGGACTCGGGAAGGTCAGCTGGGACTTGACTGGACTCGGGAAGGTCAGCTGGGACTTGACTGGACTCGGGAAGGTCAGCTGGGACTTGACTGGACTCGGGAAGGTCAGCTGGGACTTGACTGGACTCGGGAAGGTCAGCTGGGACTTGACTGGACTCGGGAAGGTCAGCTGGGACTTGACTGGACTCGGGAAGGTCAGCTGGGACTTGACTGGACTCGGGAAGGTCAGCTGGGACTTGACTGGACTCGGGAAGGTCAGCTGGGACTTGACTGGACTCGGGAAGGTCAGCTGGGACTTGACTGGACTCGGGAAGGTCAGCTGGGACTTGACTGGACTCGGGAAGGTCAGCTGGGACTTGACTGGACTCGGGAAGGTCAGCTGGGACTTGACTGGACTCGGGAAGGTCAGCTGGGACTTGACTGGACTCGGGAAGGTCAGCTGGGACTTGACTGGACTCGGGAAGGTCAGCTGGGACTTGACTGGACTCGGGAAGGTCAGCTGGGACTTGACTGGACTCGGGAAGGTCAGCTGGGACTTGACTGGACTCGGGAAGGTCAGCTGGGACTTGACTGGACTCGGGAAGGTCAGCTGGGACTTGACTGGACTCGGGAAGGTCAGCTGGGACTTGACTGGACTCGGGAAGGTCAGCTGGGACTTGACTGGACTCGGGAAGGTCAGCTGGGACTTGACTGGACTCGGGAAGGTCAGCTGGGACTTGACTGGACTCGGGAAGGTCAGCTGGGACTTGACTGGACTCGGGAAGGTCAGCTGGGACTTGACTGGACTCGGGAAGGTCAGCTGGGACTTGACTGGACTCGGGAAGGTCAGCTGGGACTTGACTGGACTCGGGAAGGTCAGCTGGGACTTGACTGGACTCGGGAAGGTCAGCTGGGACTTGACTGGACTCGGGAAGGTCAGCTGGGACTTGACTGGACTCGGGAAGGTCAGCTGGGACTTGACTGGACTCGGGAAGGTCAGCTGGGACTTGACTGGACTCGGGAAGGTCAGCTGGGACTTGACTGGACTCGGGAAGGTCAGCTGGGACTTGACTGGACTCGGGAAGGTCAGCTGGGACTTGACTGGACTCGGGAAGGTCAGCTGGGACTTGACTGGACTCGGGAAGGTCAGCTGGGACTTGACTGGACTCGGGAAGGTCAGCTGGGACTTGACTGGACTCGGGAAGGTCAGCTGGGACTTGACTGGACTCGGGAAGGTCAGCTGGGACTTGACTGGACTCGGGAAGGTCAGCTGGGACTTGACTGGACTCGGGAAGGTCAGCTGGGACTTGACTGGACTCGGGAAGGTCAGCTGGGACTTGACTGGACTCGGGAAGGTCAGCTGGGACTTGACTGGACTCGGGAAGGTCAGCTGGGACTTGACTGGACTCGGGAAGGTCAGCTGGGACTTGACTGGACTCGGGAAGGTCAGCTGGGACTTGACTGGACTCGGGAAGGTCAGCTGGGACTTGACTGGACTCGGGAAGGTCAGCTGGGACTTGACTGGACTCGGGAAGGTCAGCTGGGACTTGACTGGACTCGGGAAGGTCAGCTGGGACTTGACTGGACTCGGGAAGGTCAGCTGGGACTTGACTGGACTCGGGAAGGTCAGCTGGGACTTGACTGGACTCGGGAAGGTCAGCTGGGACTTGACTGGACTCGGGAAGGTCAGCTGGGACTTGACTGGACTCGGGAAGGTCAGCTGGGACTTGACTGGACTCGGGAAGGTCAGCTGGGACTTGACTGGACTCGGGAAGGTCAGCTGGGACTTGACTGGACTCGGGAAGGTCAGCTGGGACTTGACTGGACTCGGGAAGGTCAGCTGGGACTTGACTGGACTCGGGAAGGTCAGCTGGGACTTGACTGGACTCGGGAAGGTCAGCTGGGACTTGACTGGACTCGGGAAGGTCAGCTGGGACTTGACTGGACTCGGGAAGGTCAGCTGGGACTTGACTGGACTCGGGAAGGTCAGCTGGGACTTGACTGGACTCGGGAAGGTCAGCTGGGACTTGACTGGACTCGGGAAGGTCAGCTGGGACTTGACTGGACTCGGGAAGGTCAGCTGGGACTTGACTGGACTCGGGAAGGTCAGCTGGGACTTGACTGGACTCGGGAAGGTCAGCTGGGACTTGACTGGACTCGGGAAGGTCAGCTGGGACTTGACTGGACTCGGGAAGGTCAGCTGGGACTTGACTGGACTCGGGAAGGTCAGCTGGGACTTGACTGGACTCGGGAAGGTCAGCTGGGACTTGACTGGACTCGGGAAGGTCAGCTGGGACTTGACTGGACTCGGGAAGGTCAGCTGGGACTTGACTGGACTCGGGAAGGTCAGCTGGGACTTGACTGGACTCGGGAAGGTCAGCTGGGACTTGACTGGACTCGGGAAGGTCAGCTGGGACTTGACTGGACTCGGGAAGGTCAGCTGGGACTTGACTGGACTCGGGAAGGTCAGCTGGGACTTGACTGGACTCGGGAAGGTCAGCTGGGACTTGACTGGACTCGGGAAGGTCAGCTGGGACTTGACTGGACTCGGGAAGGTCAGCTGGGACTTGACTGGACTCGGGAAGGTCAGCTGGGACTTGACTGGACTCGGGAAGGTCAGCTGGGACTTGACTGGACTCGGGAAGGTCAGCTGGGACTTGACTGGACTCGGGAAGGTCAGCTGGGACTTGACTGGACTCGGGAAGGTCAGCTGGGACTTGACTGGACTCGGGAAGGTCAGCTGGGACTTGACTGGACTCGGGAAGGTCAGCTGGGACTTGACTGGACTCGGGAAGGTCAGCTGGGACTTGACTGGACTCGGGAAGGTCAGCTGGGACTTGACTGGACTCGGGAAGGTCAGCTGGGACTTGACTGGACTCGGGAAGGTCAGCTGGGACTTGACTGGACTCGGGAAGGTCAGCTGTGACTTGACTGGACTCGGGAAGGTCAGCTGTGACTTGACTGGACTCGGGAAGCAGAAAAACAGGCAAAGATCAGAAACCGCGAAAACAGGCAAGGCAAGGCAAAAACAAGGAAAACTCAGAGACTCGGAATGGGGTACGGGCTAAACAATACTCAGCCGAGAAAGGTGGTTAGAGTGGGTGTTATATAGTGAGTGAGGTGATTAGAAACAGCTGTGTGCAATGAGTGCAATCAGTGCAGTGTGCAAATCGTGCAAAGAATGATGGGATATGTAGTCCGGGGTGCTATGCAACAGTTTGTGTTGTGCGAGAGTCAATGTAATGGAAAGGGTGACCTCTGGTGGTGAATAAACGGAAGTCCATGGACCGAATTCGTGACAGCTGGGAGGTGACCTTCAGTGTCTTTTTATTAAATCTCCATTTTGGATTTTAACTCTGAGGACTGCATTACAATGAGTCGATAACTGTAGGTTTACTTCACTAGAGCTTCTTGGCATCCACTGAAGCAGTTGTACTTGAGCATCAGTACTATTCACCCAGTGGGGTGGTGTTACTCATCTAATGGAAGAGGCGTGAGCAGCCACAGTACAGCCTCCCACCCAAATCAGAGGCAATCACCGCAACAACTGCTCGCTCGACCCTGAGGCATGACTCATCACTCTTACATCACCATGCATCAGTCTCCGTTTAGTGCTACTATCATTTACATATTCAAACGCGTACCAGGCAATGCCTAAGGAGCATTCATTTTGAGCTGCTAAACAGGGCATAATAGTAAATGCTATACTTGCTTATGCACCCGAATGAGTAATTGCACTTTTTATTCTAAATATGTGGTTTGAAAGAAAAATGCTTGCATGCAAACATATGGAAAGCCAACCAAAAAAACAAAGAATCTCTAAAGCACAGCTGCTACAGTGGTAAAATCCAGATGTGGTCTTTCCAAACTTTGACTTAATGTGATTGGTTTCACCGTAATGGTGTAAAAAAAGTCAAAAATATGATTTAACACTTAAACAGGAAAATAATAATAATAATAATAATAATAATAATAATAATAATAGTGAAATTACACAAAGTTTCATGTTTTTCTTCCAAAGAAATAGTTTTTATTTAAATTTTTATACAACTGCTTAAAAGGAATTTCCCTTAACAGAAATATAAAAAAGAAAGAAAAATATTTCGAAAACAAACTAAAAAAAAAGTAATGTTTTTGTAATGTTGTAATGTAATATTTTGTTTTAATTTGTATCTTTGCTGCCATATTACTGCTGATGCCCGGGTTTAATACTAAGTCACTTGATCATGTTTTTAATACATTTCTTAAAAATCATGCATTGTCCCTTCCTAAATATCTCATAAAATATAAAAAAATTTAAAAATAAAATAAAAAAACACACATTTAGGGGTTAATATGAATCAACCAACAAATAATATGTGAGGGTCAGATGAAATTTCGATTAGCTCCTTAACTGCACATTTACATTTCTACACTTCCTGAAATATTCAACAGCATAAACAAGTGGGATGACTTTAAAATTACAGAGTCCCCTCCCTTACACAAATTTCATGACATACCATCATTTATAAGGACACTTAAGGCTAGGAAATCTCCAACCTCACTCAGCCTGCCAAACTATTAAAAAAAGCCTTCAAAGTAGCAAGTGTTTCCTGATGTCAGAAGAAAGCACTAATGTAATAAGCCCTGGCATGCCACTGTGATTAATAATGAATAATCATCCTAGGAGCACACACTTGAGGAAAAAGTGTGAGAGGGGATAATATTTAATATGATGACAAAGAAATAATAAAATGGAATTTTGTAGTGCCATATTCCACGTCTTGTTAAAAAAAAAAACAGTGTAGCTTGAGGTGTGAAGTCTCAGCCTGCTGATTAAGTTAATTAATAGAACTGAGAGAGAAGCAGATTGCACATCAGGACAAGGGTAATTAACATCATTTGGTAAACAGAATGTTCTATTAGCGTGGGATGCACCTCGGCAAAGAGTGATTCCCCAGCATCCCCCTCCCCCAGCCCTTATCATCTGCCAGCCATGTGTGTCTTTGACATGTAGGAATCCGAATTATGTTTATGAAATGGAAGGAAAATCCAATTGTTTACCATGCCTCATCATAGCTCAGAGTAAAGTATGTGAAAACATGCATAAATGATGAATTCATCCAATATGAATACATATGATTGGTAATATTATATATATTCCAACTGGGGGTGGGCGATGCACTGGTAAACATGATTAACCGGTAGAAATTTGTCAACCGGTAGAGATTTTCGACTATCGTCTCTATCACGGTTACATGCTCACGTGACGTTGCTATGTATTATTAAGCATTGTGGTTTAAAAACAAGTGATTTTAAGCGATTTAAGCGATTTGGATTTTGAAACGGCATCAGCCGCAAAAGATAACTAATTTCGTTATATATGCGTGGTGCTGTCTGCGTTTCTAAACGCTGTCAGAGAGGCGCGCGGCATGTGAAGACGGTGCTCATAGGAGTATTTAACGGAGCTATTTTTGCCACTTTATAGGCCTTGAACAGTTAAATACACATGCTTATGTGTCAAAATGCCTGCCTTTGCAAGCGTCCTCGTAAACACAGTAGGTCTTAAAGGGTTAGTTCACCCAAAAATGAAAATTACCCCATGATTTACTTACCCTCAAGCCATCCTAGATGTATATGACTTTCTTTTCTAATTTCAGACGAATACAATCGGAGTTATATTAAAAAAACATCCTGGCTCTTCCAAGCTTTATAATGGGAGTGGATGGTAGCCAAAAATTTGAAGTCCAAAAAATGTAACCAATCCATTATAAAAGAAGTCCACACGGCTCCGGGGGGTTAATAAAGCCCTCCCGAAGCGAATCGATGCATTTGTGTAAGAAAAATATCCATATTTACAACTTTATAAACCTTAATCTCTAACTTCTGCTAACTGTCGTACGCGCGAGAGAGTGGCGTCCAGCAGATGACGTAGGCCTAGTATAAACTCCGGTGAGAATATGCTAGTCTTGCGAGAAACAAGTTTTGTTTACAGCAAAGGAAAACCAGTGTCCTCTTGGCTTATATTGAAATCCTCCGACATTTTTCTTTACAAATCCTCGTTTTGTACTACTAATTCGTGACCGGTGTTTTGTTTTGCTCTCTCCTCTGCGCTTCCACGTTCGTCACTTCCGCGTTCATCACCGCGTTTGCCTACGTCCTACATCATCCACTGGACGCCACTCTCTCATGAATGCGTGTATGACAGTTAGCGGAAGCTAGAGATTAAGGTTTATAAAGTTGTAAATATGGATATTTTTCTTACACAAATGCATCGCGTTGCTTCAGAATGCCTTTATTAACCCCCCGGAGCCGTGTGGACTTCTTTTATAATGGATTGGTTCAATTTTTTGGACTTCAAATTTTGTAAATTATAAAGCTTGGAAGAGCCAGGATGTTTTTTAATATAACTCTGATTGTATTCGTCTGAAAGAAGAATGTCATATACACCTAGGATGGCTTGAAGGTGAGTAAATCATGGGGTAATTTTTGGGTGAACTATCCCTTTAAGTGAAAGCAAACGAAGAAAACGTGTAACAGTATACTGGGCAGCTCTTAAAGTGACAGCAGTGTCTGTCATTCATGTTAATCAAATAACAAAAGACAGAAAATCTTATTTAATCGCTGACAGTTTACTTGTCTTCAGCGAGCTTGAGTTTTTTTTTTTTTTTTTTTTGTATTAGTTTTTTGTGATATTGACACTGGAGACATATTTTATCATAAAGACCTTGCTAAAAGCAACAAAATAAAAAAATATATATTGTGATATATATAGTTACCATGAAATAAAATTACTCATTTCATGATATAATATTTTGATCATATCGCCCACCCCTAAAACCATTCCTCCTCAATATATATACCCACCTTTCTCTTATTCCTTTCAAACAGCTTCTTTTAGATTTAGATTCTATTCACATCTGTCCACCACATTCCTTTTTGAAACACGTTCAATTACTTCCACTAGAGCTGTCAAATACCACTCGTCTTTCCAATATCACTCTCCTCCTTACATTCACATACTTAAACCTCAGTCTCAACTGTATCTCCTGCTTCTCTACTTTCTTTATACCACTTGTCTCCCTTTCTTCACTCCCTCTCCTTCTCCTCATTGGAACTTCTCCTCTTATCCTTTTATCCTCTCATGATCCTGTTCTCTTCCAACTATACGCCTTTTTTTCATCCACATACACCCTGGAATAATTTATTCATCTTATTTTGTTAATAAGCCATTTTGCTGTTCTTGCCATCCTCTCCATTTCCTTTCCCCCTTCATAAGTCACCCTCCTTTTGTTCTGTCTATCATTTATTCTTGCACTTGAGCTAACCACTGTGCGGTGCGGGTGCGGTCATCATTAATGAGTCATTTGGCTGCCCAAACACGGCCATTTAATCATATCATGCTGATATTATTCACCCCAGTGGCAGAATCTAATGAATATGAATGGGAGTCCTAGTGTTAGAGACTCTTCAAAGGATTCAAGCTTCAGTGGCCAGTTAAAAAAAACAGAAAGTAGACTCAGTTTAATAGAAGTCTACACTCAGGTAGTTCGAACAAGAGGTTTCAGACTGTTTGGTGCCAAAGACCCCAGAATATAATGATCCCCTTTTCAAAGGGACCTCCGTTCCTAAAATATAAAGGTTGCTATATATGATAAGACCAATTTATACACTGTAAGAAAGAAAAATGGAAGAAAAACAGATGATGTTTTGGGGGGAAATTACCATTACCTTTTACATTATGTTTACAGACATTTCATTAAAAACACAATGCAATGCGTAATGCAAAATACAGATACAACACCTTGAAAATGAATACAGAAAATTCCTTCATGTTAACATGGTACATGGGGCAGTATTTTTACTTTTCTTAGAGTGTTAGAAAAAAAGCATGAAATTAAATGGACAATATGTTTAAAAAATAATTAATTGGTTTTTGTATTGTAAACCCAAATTAAGTGATTACAATATTATCTGGGAAATATTTACTTAATTAAGCTGCTATTGTTTTATTTATTTATTTATTTATTGTAACTTACTATCATAGTACTGTCTGTAAAATGTACAAATCTGAAGAGAAAAATAAAACTATATGGATTTTAATAAAATATTTATATGATAAAATATTATTTATCTGTTTTTCAAACAGCAAAATGAAACAGTAATAATGTCAAAATCTATTTTTAATAAGATGTTATTTGAAAAAGTAAACATTGATTTATTTGTATTATTTATTTAAGTATTGTTATTAATTCCTTAATATTTTAAATACATGCATTGTTATTTTATTATTATTATTATTATTATTATTTGTATATGGCAAAGAACGTTTTTAAAAAAGTAGTAAAATTAAAATAATAATAATATTAAAATAATAACAATAATAATTGCTGTAAATGATCCTGCTCCATTAACACAGTCAAATCACATTCTAAAGATAAATTCCTCCCTCAGCATGATGTAATCGGTCACGAGACACACCAGAGCCAATGGCATTTTCACAATCAAATCTGACATAATGCTTCTTTAGGAGGCAATTTTTGAATGTGTTTGCGATTTGAGCATTATGTTGGATGGAGATGGTGATCTATTTTGTTTCTGTTCCTCACACAAAGCAATCGTTTAGCTGAATAGATGTCATTTGTGAATAAATTGTGACTGATGCATCTGCTTTGTTTTATATTGATAAATGTTTAGTTTTATGGGCAAAGGTCAGGTTAGGCGCTCAAAAATAGTCTAATGTAAATGAAATTATTGTGGCTGTTTAAATTGGGAATCTTTCCCCAACATACAAGTCATAATGACAAAATTATACTCCAATATATAAATTCATCATGATAAAATTCCCTTGCCCTTCACATAATGTGTAAGCAATGGAGCTCCGATTTTGTAAATATAGGTATATGTTTTTGATGTCTTGGGAGTGAGAATGAGTTATGGTATTATGGGAAATGTTAGTGAGTTTTTGCTTTTATATTCCATTTATTTTTCATGTAACCTTGAAGCCTATGAGTAACTGTCTTCTTGTCCTTCAATTACTGTAAGCTGGGCACAAATGTGTTCCTATATGTCAAGTTATGTAATGTGTTTCCCAGCCCTGAGGAAAATAACCTTGACCGATCAGTCAACCTTCTGATTTGTTCCATGATTTCTTCCTTCTATTTCTGTTCTGCTAGTTTTGAACCACCAATCCCATCTGCTCCTCAAACACTTTGCTGTATAGAAAGCAGCTATCATACACACACACACACACACAAATAAATAAAAAAGAAATACATAAAGATCAACGTTATTCTTTTCTTTCTCATCCCTATCCACGTTCCCATTTCCTATACACTTTCCAATATCTATTTGGATACTATTCCAGTGCTTATGCTTCAGAAGATAATGATAATAATTTCTTCTACTACCCACAATACTGATGATGACACTTTGCATCAGAGGCTCTCAATATGAAAGCATTAGAGCTCCTGTGCAGTCTAATTGAGGTCCATCGGATGTAACCTAATGGAATATCTCATATGAAATGCCGATTCCTGCAGGAGTCGAGTCCAATTTTTGGACTGTTTGCTGGATGAAAGAGCCACTTAGCGGCACTTACTGGTACCTGTACAAGCGCAGCACAATCTGATTCCATTTCAACCCATTTAGTCCTCTCTACCCTGCACAGATTTTCCACTGAGCTGTTTAGTGTCTCATATTTGATCTGGCTTTATGAAAGCTTCAGAGTTACTGGCCATAAAGGTTGAGCAGAGGATTATTCCCAAATCACCAAGACACATTTAGGCCTACCGGTAATAAGACAAGGTGAACACAGGGTTATCTATGGAGGAAACTTTTTGTCTAAACATTAGTTTTTGGGTCTGCTTTGAAACATCTCTGTACATTCAGACTTCCAACCATTAGGGTGAGCCAAAATAGATATGACATAAATCTCTAAGATTATTACACCATTTTTTGGTTGAACGTTGCCTCAAGGAATACAATCATCTTATGTAATAAAATATCCTTCCCAATAGTTTGACTGGGCTGTAACAAGCATGTTTTGCTTCTAAATCTTGAGACATAGGGTTATTTTTAGGGGCCAAGCTATTTATCTATTGGTTTTCTTTTGATTTCTTTGTGTTCTGGCTGGGAGTCCATGGCAGCTGTGAAAATGTTTTGGCAGACAGATTAGGCTGGATGGATATCCCTGAATATCTTGCGAACCCTCTAGCACCACCAACAGTTAAAAAATGTTTTAATGTACATTATATGTAACAAAAGGCCTTAACAAAATATAATAATGTAATTCCTTGGCATATATCAAGTTGAAAAAAAAAGTGTTTTTTAAACTCCGTCCATCTGCAATGTCTAAGTTATTCACATGTAAGGCTTCAACATATGTGGCGTGAGAATGCCATATCATTTACTAGATGATAGGTGACAGACACTAGTCAAAATATCGTAAAATCCTAGAAACAATTGCATACACTGATGTATACCTGTCAGATATTGAAGTTGGACAACAGAAACAACATTAATTGTTACTCAATTAAGTTCATCAATCGGCCAAATAATCAATGTTGGTGCTTTTTGTAAATTATAATTAATAGTTTTTATTTATATCTATTTTTTCATGGACCACAGATTTGACAGTATATAAAAAAAACGAAATTGCACTGTACACTACTGTCAAATGTTTGGGCTCAGTAAGATATTTCTTTAAAGAAATAGATACTTTTATTCAGCAAGAATTCAATGAATTAATCAAAAGCAACACAAGAGACTTTTAGATTGTTCTCTAAAAGTCTATTTCAAATAAATGCCGTTCTTTTGAACTTCAGAATCATCAGAGAATCCCTACAAAAATTTAAATATTTCCACAGAAATTTGAATAATAAAATAAATGTTTCTTGTTCCTTCAGAAATCATCCTGATTTGGTGCTTATGTGACACTGAAGACTGGAGTATAGGCTGCTGAAAATTCAGCTTTGCCATCACAGGAATGAATAACATTTGGAAATACATGTATATTAAAACAGTTATCTAAAATTGTACTATATTGCACAATACTACTGTTTTCAATGTATTTTTTATCAAATAAATGTGGCCTTGGTGAACATAAGAGACTTCTTTCAAAGGATTGGATTGGATGGTGCTGAGGGATTCTTTAAAGCACAGATGTGTCTATTAGTTGAGCTGGATAAGCAGGATATAAGAATGAGTGAGTGTATGACCAGTTGACCTGTCTCTAATGAGATCGTTAAAGCGGTCTTAAGTAGGCCTAGATTACAGAGCGTTTTCATAAAGTATCAGACACGAGGAGTGCACTCAAACCTGTTGATAAACCATTATTGGATTTTGGCCCATTTTTGGGGGGGAAGCTGAAAACAGAACAAATTTGAACGAGATACAACTATTTGAAAATCTGGAATCTGAGGGTGCAAAAAAATCAAAATATTGAGAAAATCGCATTTATAGTTGTCCAAATGAATTTCTTAGCAATGCATATTACTAATCAAAAATTAAGTTTTTATATATTTATGGTAGGAAATTTACAATATATCTTCATGGAACATGATCTTTACTTAATATCCTAATGATTTTTGGCATAAAAGAAAAATCAATAATTTTGACCCATACAATGTATGTATTTTTGGCTATTGCAAATATACCCATGCTACTTATGACTGGATTTATGGTCCAGGGTCACACACACACACACACACACACACACACACACACACACATATACAGGTGCATCTCAATAAATTAGAATGTCGTGGAAAAGTTCATTTATTTCAGTAATTCAATTCAAATTGTGAAACTCGTGTATTAAATAAATTCAATGCACACAGACTGAAGTAGTTTAAGTCTTTGGTTCTTTTAATTGTGATGATTTTGGCTCACATTTAACAAAAACCCACCAATTCACTATCTCAACAAATTAGAATACTTCATAAGACCAATAAAAAAAAAACATTTTTAGTGAATTGTTGGCCTTCTGGAAAGTATGTTCATTTACTGTACATGTACTCAGTACTATATGTGTGTGTGTGTGTGTGTGTGTGTGTGTGTGTGTTTTATATGTAGCGTTATATGTATTATTTCACAGTCATAGCCGGCAAATATTCAAGGCAGAAAATATGCAGTTGAATAACTGAGCTGTATTATTGTAAATACTGCTCTGAAAGGTGTATGTTGGCATTTAACAGTGTTAAAGTGCCATCTGTTGGTCAGAAGCAAATAAATGTCTCTCTATTCACAGAAAAAAAGAAAAAAAGAAAGTATTTTTGAGTATTTTTCACTCAATGTGTGCCGTCAACTGTAAACATGAACTCGACAACGTTTACATTAATTCAGCTTAAATCTGGATAGTTTCACATACGCACTTTCTGTAATCTGATAGTGCTAAAGAAACGACCTCTGTTCGGATTTTCGAAGTTTTTTTTTTTTTATTAACTCTGAACTGAAATGAATGAATTTACTGAGATTAAGTGAGGACGCGCGCCGGAAGAGACGCTTTCCAGTTGGCTGTGCTCCATTCATTCACGAAGGTCAACTGTCCTTCCGCAACCACAGACGCAGAAAATCTTGCTACGACGATTATGCGCGGAAACAGAAACTCGCATAGATTTGGTAGCCTAAATGGAAATTGCCAACATATTAACCCATAGCGCCCTCTTCTGGACAATTAATAATACAAGAACACATTCTGCAGCAGGATTGTTGGGTTCATTCGTAAATTTGATATCTTAATCAAATTATGTCGTCTCGAAATAAATCAGCCAATCTGTTGGTATTCTCAGTGCTGTTTAAGGCGGCATGCCTAGTTTATATAAACAGTAAGATGAATAACAAGCTTTATTATTTATTAAAAGAATATGCAGGACTATTGTAACTATTTTAAGAACAAACACTGAGCCATAACTGCAATAAATAGTTTATTCTGACCAGAAAAATAGACAAGAAAAACGTGTTTACTGTACACACATTCTTACTGATACTCTGACATAACCAGTTTTATTCATTGAGTTACATTCAACCCTCATTTCATCAAAAAAATACAATACACTGAAAATAGATGACATTTTGTAGACTCAAAATATTTGAGTTTCCAAAGAACACAGACCTCACTGATAAAATATACATTCATATTGAATGAATAAGCCCAATGTAAATACACACATGAGAGGCTATTTCTTCACAAAGCTGATATTTTGATGGACGCCTCTTCAAAAGCCCCTTCACTTATGATAACCTGGACTCGATGAAGCACCTGAAATGCACAAACAGCCACTAAACCAGGACTGTGACCACCACACTTCAGACTCTTTCTTGCTTCATTCCAGTTAGTGGTCTTTACAAGAATTTACTTCAGTCTTCGAAAGGTTCCATGTGATGAAGATGGAAAGCAGCGAGTTGCGATCATCAACCCATCACTGAGACATTCAGAGTTTAAACTGTGCTTGGATGCCCTTATCAAATGAGCCTGGGAAATCTGGCTGTAATCCCTAAAAGGTATAATGTATTAGGGACACGTCAAATGGATCATAAAAGAGTCATTTGAAACACTGGGTAGGAGGAGAATTGTAAAAAAAAAAAAAATAATAATTTTTTAATCAAAGGTTGAGGGTGGAAAATAGGGCTGCACAATTAATCAAAATAAAAACAAAATAGCGAAATGGCTTAGTGCGATTATCAAGTCGAGAAGGCTGTGATTTAAATAAAACATATGCACTGCACATTTCAGAGTGAAGTGCGGCACTGTTTTCTTTTACATGTGAATTGGTTCCAAATAAATGCTGCTTCACATAAACTCATCTCTGCAATCTGATAATGCGCATTGTGCAAAAACGCAACATGCGTCAATCATCTTCACAAACTGGTAATGAGAAGCTGGATGTTGTCAACAAAAGAGAAGCTTTAAAGGCTCCCTGCAGTTTTCTCTGCAGCTGATAGTTTAAATTAAGAAATTAAGACAGCCATAAATATTAGTACTGTAATTTTACAGTTGTGATCTAAAATAAAAATTATTATAGTATTTATTTAAATAGACCATTCTGTATTTTACAGTTATTCTATTATTTTCCATTTAGCAATACTAATAATACAAATTTTAATAATATTAATCATGATTTTATAGTCATATTGATACATAATCACATTTCTGTCAGGACCACTATCGTCAAAGATGATTGACAATTAGCATACAGTTTGGATTGGCGGTATGGTTCTGTTCTGGGTAAGAACTCCCTGCGCATCCATGAGAGCAGGGAGAGCAGCGATAACACCCCCACCCCCCCAGGGTAAACAGAACAGAACCAACATAAATGTATTGCAGATATAGTTAAAGTTCAATAATTTTATGTACACATTTTAGAATTAGTCTGATTCAAAGGAGAGTCAGAAGGCTGAATCCTGACTGACAGAGGAGGAGTTGGGGATGGAGGAGGGTAATTAGCTATTGAGCAATGCGAAAACTGCTGATAATACTGAGGGATCTTATATATGAATTCTTAGATAGGTGTCGTATTCCTATAGGTAGATGGGGATCAGCTGAGAGTCAGCTGATGCGAGCTTGACTAACGTGACCTGCCAGATCTAACGCTACGCTTGATTTTTGGCCAAATTCTGCAGCCCTACAAACAAGCACAGAAAACCTGGAGCTAAAAGATAATTTAATTGTGATATTTAAAATCACAATTTTTATCAGGAAAAAAATTGTAATTAGATTTTTTTTTCCAAGATCATGCAGCCTTGCCCTTAAAAAAATAATAATAAAATAAACATTTTAAATTGAATTCACAATTTTTATTTAAAAAAAAAATTTTTTTTCTCAAATTGTGCAGCCCTAATGGAAAATGCCCTAAAGGTTTGTGGACCTCCATCCAATGAAGAAAAACATTATCCCATGTTACCACCAAGTGGTGCTGTTGTTATTATTTCAGGGTGGATTAATGCATTCAGTCCGAAACTGAGGCAGATAAAGAGGAATGCTGTGAGATACATTGGAAGCGACGGCTGTGGAATTTTTGCCTTCTAGAAGAGCCCTGGTGTCCTCCTTCATAACCATTTCATTATTTTCCTGTTCACTCTGCGTTTCCTCAATCTCCTCTTCATCTTCTTCCTCCTCCTCTTCGTTCACCTCGAGGTAGTAGAGGTCTTTGGCTACACCTGTGCTTTCTGATGCTTCATAATCTTGATCTGATGTTTCCGAGAACTCTTCCACGGAGTTATAGGAGCTGGAATGGCGGGGATTGGCACTGTCAGAGCACACATGGTTCTCCAGGTCCCAGAGTCCTCCAGGCTGCTTTCGAAGGAGACTGGGCTGATGGGAGAGGAGAACGGTCGAGTACGTCACTGAGGACTGGCCTGATGTTTCTGGAGTAGCAGCAGCAGTGGAAGCCTCCAGAGACAGAGGTTCAGAGGAGTCTGCTAGAAGGGCAGAATCGGTAGTTGTTTTGTCTCCAGATTTATAAATGGGTACTTCATTGTCTTTTTCAAGTTCAAGTGTAACAGGATGAGTTTTCTCGATGATTTCCACCTCACAGATGCTCTCAGAGACCAGCAGCAGTGGACAGGCAGTGAGACCCTCTGAGTGAGGGAACAGGTTCTCTATGGTGTCAATCTGCAAGGAGAAAGAAACAGATATGTTGTGGAAATGTACTAACCAATATGTACTGAATGTGTTAAAACTCTTTCTCCTCCCAGCATAACATGCAGCATATTTTATTTACCCATATATCATGTACATGATTAAATTCCTTATGTTTTCATTTATCAATTAAACAATGGTCCTATATTTGAATCTGGAATGGATCTACTCCATTTTTAGGTAGAAAAAAATGGTTTTAATGGTTGGTCACACTGACCTGCCTGAAGTCCATTCCTTTGGCCCAGGAGCAGTTGTTAGGGTTTGGAACATCCTTCCACATGAGTTTTCTCATCCTGTAAGAAATATGCACAGGTCAAACACTGTTTGCAGGCCACAACTCTTCTAAACAAATATGCTGGTGGATTTTTGATGTGAGAGGACAACAGGGGATGGACCTTCTTTACTAGAAAAATCATTCTTGTTAAATATAGACTTTTCTGTTTTGTTTCTTACAAACACGTAGATGTTTATTTTACATGAAGTTAACTGATGGACTGGAGTCATGTGGATTAGTTATGGATTATCATGACGTTTTTATCAGTTGTTTGGACTCATTCTGACGGCACCCATTCACTGCATAGGATCCACTGGTGAGTAAATGATATAATGCCAAACCTGTTCTGATGAAGAAACAAACTCATCTACATTTTGAATGGCCTGAGGGTGAGTAAATTTTAAGCAAATATTAATTTTGTTGTTAACTATTGCTTAATCAAAATCTAGAGTAGATTCAGATTTCATCACCCACATTGCAAAATCCAAACTTTAAAATCAATTTGCACTTTTGCCACTCCTTACAAGAGCAAAATAGACATGTCTTTTTTGTAAGTCACAATATTACCTGAGAATCAAGTCTAAGCAGATGATAAAGTTATTATATTTGTTACCTTAGTAAGTATCTCTGGCAGAACTTGTGAAATATTTACCCTCAAGTAAACTACTCTATTGCTAGGAATGAGCAATATTGCAATTTATGTACATTTCATACTGTAAACCAATTTGTATTTTAAAAAAAATGTATTTTATATCTGACATTCATTACAACCAAAAAATCCCATACAAATCAGCTTACAATGCCTTACTTTAATTCAAACAACTGGCCTTACAAAATCAATATATATTGTAGCTTCCAAAAACATCTTTAAAAGGTAATCCAGGTAGATAAACAGGAGGTCTGTGATTTTTTAATATGATTCGACTGTTTTCCAAGAATTTTTCTTTCAGGCCATTTTTAGCCTTGGGTTTATTCTCTAGATTAACCCATTTACCACTGGTACAGTAAATACAGTGGTAGAGCAGGGACCTCCAGTTTTAATGTGAACAAATAACAGCAATAAGCATTTAAACTATTTTGACATAATGGTACTGTAACTATATTTATTTTTACTGGAAGAGGATAGTTGTAAGTCTTACTGGTTTTGAGACATCAGAAGAGTGACAAACAGCACCACTGACAGGAACGCAATGATCAGTAGAAGTATGTATGCTGCAGGGTCGCCCCTAGTAGCTGGATGACAAAACCAAAGAAAAACACATTTATCTATCAAATCAACACGATTTTCATATAATATTTTTAGACAGCCATTTGCAAAATGCGTACTTCACAAAATGAATAAATGTTCTAGATAATACTGCAATGTTTGTAAACCAGAGTCCACTGGCCAAGCACCAAATGCACATAAAAATGTCTTCAGGGGTTTAATTGATCACATGATGACGTCAATGCATTACTTGATGTCACTGCTGTAAAACCCACCAGTGCATCGCACCGGCTCCCCTTCACCATCCACAAACACTGGATACAAGGTGAACTCTTCTGAGCCATAAAAACGACCTGTACAAAAACAAATTACACTGTCAAAGATCATTTACACTGCTAAGGATAAACCTTTTTTTGTTTTTGTCATGTACTGATATGCAAATGTGAGGAATATGTGAAGAATATCAAGCAAAATATCCTACGGCAAAGGGAGAGATCTCTTGATGCGGACTGAACTCTGACCCACTGCAGCCTCTCAGTCAAAGACATGTCCTGTTCAGGGTCTTTTTTCAGGTCTAGCCATTCGATGACAAATGACTGAGGCACTGAATGATCAGATAACAGGCTCCAGGAAAGATACACACAGCTAGAATTTGCAACTGCGCTGAATGAACGTACACATCGTCCTAGAAAAGGAAAGAAGGACATGATTAATTCATACAAATAGGGGAATCTATATCATTTCTATGTGAAAAACACTTAACAACAGATAATAACAAGCAGGAACAAAATATCTGAGTACCTTGCTGTTATTATGTTTCATTGAATATGTGTAATAACTCAATCAAATCTCCATCCCAAACAACCCTTTCACCAAACAAACAACACCAAGCTTCTATCAAAACAATTACCCGGAAAAATTAGGGCTGGATGAATTAAAGCACCATCAATAGGCACATAAATAGACATGTTTTGTTTGAAGGCAAACAAAACTTTTTGTGCGTCAAACGAAAACATTGATAACATTAGAAAGTGAAAGAATTTCGCGTGATGTTCCAGGAAGGGTATGAAGCAAGTCAGCTCACGTTTGGGTTGATGCAACAACGTCATGTTTCGATTCCGTGTAGAGATGCCCAAAGCATTGCGAGACATTACGGTGACTGTGTGCGCTTCCTTCCTCCACGGGAATGAGTAAAACTGAGCCAGTGTTGTTTCATTTGACCACATGGCTCTGCCTGAGGCCTGGTGTTCAATCACCAGACCCTCCACACAACTATATGGATCTCCTGCTAGGACAGGCTGCTAAAAGTGACAAAAAAACATTCAAGCTCAAACTTTTTATATCTTATACTTTATATTTATTTTGTTGCTAGAGTAAATCAATCAAGTCAGTCTTTACCAACCTTAATAATAAGTGTGACGTTTGTCACACTCCTAACAGGATCCTCTTGTATAGCACGCCAGAAGTCTGGTCCCATCTCTGGAGCTGAAATGACACACCATACAGTCATGATGATCTCTTATGTTCAAAAAGATATATTAAAAAAGGTTTAGGGATATAGGCTGGGATATAGGGATACATTTTTAAAAATTCTCTCATACCCATCAAGGCTGCATTTATTTGATCAAACATGCAGTAAAAAAGAGGAACACTGTAAAATATTCCAATTTAAAAAAACATGATCCTTCGGAAATCATTCTAATATGCTGATTTGGTGGTCAAGAAACATTATTTATTATTAATGTTATAAATTTATTTATTTAACACCATGCCAGTATCAAGGCTATTTTCATGGCGATCTCTGAATAAATTACACAAGGTATACAATTAACAAAAAGTTATAAAAGACATTTCAGATCTACACTAGACAAAAATTCTTCATGTTATAAATAGTTGTGCTACTTAATATATTTACTAATACAGTAATATAATACTTCATATTTCATAACATAACTGTGAAGTTAACAAAGGCCTTCTGTAGCGAATCGATGCGTTTTTGTAAGAAAAATATCCATATTCAAAACGTAATAATCACTTTAATGTAGCTTGCGCTCACTGTTGTACACTGGAAGCAGTTCCGGGCGGATGACGTATGGAGGTCGGCTTTGCGCATACGCCGCTCAGAAGTGACGCACGCGGAAACGCAGCGGAGAGATCAAAACAAAACAACAGTCACTAATTAGAAGTACAAAACGAGGATTTGTAAAGAAGAATGTCAGAGGATTTCGATATAAGCCAAGAGGAGACTGGTTTTCCTTTGCTAAAGTAAGGAAACGTTGCTTCCTTTACTCCTGTAAAACAAAAGCAGCACTGACCTCATACGTCATCCGCCCGGAACTGCTTCCAGTGTACAACAGTGAGCGCAAGCTAGATTAAAGTGATTATTAACACCGGTGTGGTGACTGACTGCCACACATACTCTTCAGAACATTAGATTAATCCGCGCTGGAGCCGTGCCGACCCACATCCCACGCAAACTAGGTAATTCCGCACACAGCTGCAATTCCAGGTTTTCAAACAGAGATGGCGACAAAGAGGCAAAACTTACGGACTGCAGCTTTAACTTAAAAGTAGTTTTTTTTTCTTCTTTTTATTGATCTGGAGGTAACAAAAGCTACTTCTTAACCAAGGACTCAAGCTGAAAAATCTCTGATATTTGAGAAAGAGTCTACAACCATATCGTAACACTATAGTCGCTCTCAACATGTTTTCAATTTCATATAACCAAAAAAAAGATGCAAAATAATGCATACATCATAGGGCTTCTGGAATATATAGGCTAAGTAATAGTAAAACAACTATATTGATAATGTTACCTTTCCTGTTGTAAACAACTGAAGTGTAACTCATGCTCCAGTCACTCCAGTATCCAGAACCATTCAGTCTTCTGCAGCGAACTTCTACTTTGAACTGAACACAGGACTCTTCAAGCTGAATCTCTGCCTGTGGTTCCAGAAGAGGACCGATGACCTGTAAGGGACATAACACTCATCTGTAAATGCCACAGAAAATTGCAGACCTCATACCTGAGTACTGAGTGTAACCATCTTCCTTCTGATATCTAAAAAGGATAAATTGAAAATGAAGTGCTATGAAGTTTAGTGGGCACAGTAAGAGGAAAATATTTTAATTTAGGATCAATTTAGCTTGTCATTTCAATTCCAAACATCTCAATTATACAGATAAACAGATCAGACCACAGTAATTCATTGCCTGCCCACTGTGATTAAACACTATGCATGAAGCATTTACTTAAATATATTTTATTCAGCTTTCTGGTTTCATTGTCCACCTGAGACCCCAGCTTCCAGAAACTTCTTACTACCTTCCACTGTGTATTTGCCATCCCACGCAAAGCCACAAAGTGCAGCTCGTACTGCATGTCGTATACTGGTAAATGGGGGCGTCTCCAGCTTACACTCAAGGTTTTATTCGGCAAAGTGGTTGCTTCCAGGACTGAGGGAGGAGATGGTTTCACTGAAAAAAAAAAAAAACCCACAGGGGGAACTCATTGAATATTGTTTTTTTTTCTTTTTACTTTCAAAACATTTCACAATGATCAATAATATACTGTACACTAGCATTCAAAATATTTTTTTTAAGAAATTAATACTTTCATTCAGCAAGGACACATTAAATTGATCTAAATTGAATGCAAATTAATGGTGTTCTCCAAAACAATAAGCATACCAGCTGTCTTTAACTGTGAAAATACAGTAATAAGAAATGCTTCTTGAGCACCAACTCAACATATTAGAATGAGTTCTGATGGATCATATGACACTGAAGACTGAGTAAAACAAAATGTATTAAAATAAAAAAAATATTTTAAATTGTAATAATACTTCACAATATTACTGTTTTACTATATTTTTGATTAAATAAATCCAGCCTGAATGAGCATAAGAGACTTTCAAAAACATTCAAAAAAATCTTACAAATTCCAAACTTTTAAACAGTAGTGTATGTTTATAGATATATTTCATTATATTTACTTCTATATTCAAAATCAACAGAATTCCAAATGGAATGCTGCTGAAAAAACTTTGGAACTCACCATAGTCAATGGGTGCAACATAGACAGGAAATGACCTCACTTTTCCACGCCCTCCTTCCACTTCCAACCAGATTTTGTAGCAGGAGAACAGACTAAGGTTTTTTAAAGTGCACTCTCTGTGGTCTCCTGCTCCAGATGGACACTCCATGTT
This sequence comes from Sinocyclocheilus anshuiensis, assembly GCF_001515605.1. NCBI lineage: Eukaryota > Metazoa > Chordata > Actinopteri > Cypriniformes > Cyprinidae > Sinocyclocheilus > Sinocyclocheilus anshuiensis. The sequence goes on from NW_015549606.1 coordinate 1,506,225, forward strand.
TTCTTCAGCTTCTTCGCTGCCCGCCATCTCTGATATGGTCTCACACATTGATGTATATTGTCTACAACAAAAAGTAATATCTTTACCATCTTTGCAATAAACAATCTGGCTGGAATAGAAATGGATGAACTATGACTGTGTTCATACCTGTAAAGTAGTCTGACTTGTGCCCAAGCGCTCTTATTCCACTCACAGCTCATGGTGTCCACCTCTGAATTCTTGCTCTGGCAGGTAATATCTGCATTAAACATCCCTGAAAAAAAGAGCCAATTTGACATTTTGTAGATTTTTAAAAAAGCAAAAATTTTTAAATTTCTGTTTAGAGATGTCCTCCATAATTCAAAGCTTACCTTCGGTGTATATTTTGGCATAGGCGATGATGCACTTGAACCTCTCTCCCCACTGATGGCAGCACATCAGAGTATCAAACCCTGGTTCATCTACCGTCACAGTGACTGCGCTAACCTGCTCGTCGATTACCCTGTACTGGCTTTCCGGAATCTTCACCTGCCCATTAAGCATCCACACAGCTTTACTAGCGCTCCAGCTGCGGTTGTGGAAGACGGCATAAACCGTTACCTCTGACCCTGGTGTCGTGAAGATTTCAGCAGGGATGTAACTGACTTTAAGGAGCAGAGAAAGATAGAGAAAAATTTAAAGCAGGCGTTTTGTGCAGTAAACATGCAAATAAATAAACCAGACTTAAAGGGATAGTTGACCCCAAAATGAAAATTCTGTCATTTATTTCTCACCCTCATTTCGTTCCAAAATCGTAAGACCTTCATTCACCTTCGGAACACAAATTAAGTTTTTTTATGAAATCCGAGAGCTTTCTGACCCTGCATAGACAGCAATGCAACTATCACGTTCAAGGCCCAGAAAGGTAGTAGGGACATTGTTAAAATAGCCCATGTGACATCAGTGGTTCAAGTTACATTAGTAGTTATGTTGCTGTCTATGCATGGTCAGAAAACTCAGGTTTCATAAAAAAAAAATCTTAATTTGTGTTCCGAAGATGAACGAAGGTCTTACAGGTTTGGAATGACATGAGGGTGAGTAATTAATGACAGAATTTTCATTTTGGGTTAACTATCCCTTTAAGAATAGCATGTGGCATATCAGCAAGTAGGCGAATCTCTTGACAAAATGTCTGGTTCAATTTTCATCCCAAAAAAAAAAAGTCAGAAATTATATTGCATGAAGAAAATTAAGCCTATTTTTGTACCATTAAGATTTATACCATTGTGACCTTATTTTCATAAAAACCAAGCATATTTCTCCCAAAATTAACAATATCATAATACAGCTGAAAATTTTACTTAATTTACATTTTTCATTCTTAATCTTTTATTTACATCTTTCATTCTCATCATTATTCTTAATTATGATTTTCATTAGATTTTCAACACTGTAAAACAGTAGTTTGCTTTTAGGATGAAATATGAGACTAGACATGCTTCTGACAGGTGTTGAGATTCACCCTTGTATTGCTTTTTATTTTCCCTCGTTCCCATCTTGGTCCCTTGCAGCAAAAAGAAAGTGGGTTTATTTTAATGCTAGTGAACAACCTGAAGCTTAGTTGCTATGGTGACTTGCGCAGCATGGATTCTGAAAATATACAACCCAACTGGCATATCAGAAAAACAATGCATGGTCCTCCTTGAAAAAGCTTACAAACACAAACAAAATGACAGGTGCTACATGAGTAATGCATCAAAGTAGGAAAACAGAGACATAATCAAGTCTCTCGTGATGTTAAATCAAGCTGAAACAGTTGAAACATTAACTAATATGCAGACAGCCCAAAGTGCAGATAAGTGCAGCATTAGTTGGCAGCAGTATTTCAGACTGGCTACTGCACTAAACTAATATATTTTTTCAAACTTATCCTTATATTACTCATGGATACTGCTGTGGTGCGGGCATTTGAAAGCAAATAAAAAAAAAAAAAGAATAAGAAATAAATAAGCACCCACCTGATTAGTGTCAGTATTCAGCTAAGATAATAAATAAAGCTCTATTCTACCACAGGACAGTGTTTATATGTTACGGTTTATCTCTAGTAAGATTTTTTTTAGAAGTTGCTTCATGCTTCAAAAAAATGCTAATTTTATACTAAATAACCACTAAAGATAGATACAGTGCTCACATTCAACTTCAACGAATTTAAGAATCTTTTATTGGCCTGAGACTGAACATGATGCCAAGCAAAATACTTTTAATATGCAAACTGGTGTTTCGTTTGAATTATGAAGGCTTTTAACAAAAACAAAAAAAATGTTTACAAGGAGGAATCTAAACCTCATTAATAAACCCAACAATGACAAGGTAAAAGAACTCAAGGACAGTACATACACTGGCCTCATAAACATTTACAACACATACAATACGCTATTGTCATTAAGAATGAATCTAAATATTTTATTGTATTTTTAAATTGGTAATTATGGGCATGAAAAATTGGTTATTTTATGTAAATGTGTGCACAACCCCTATTGTAGTGTAGATCTGGTTTAAAAATATATAACATATACCTTGCGAATGCAATGTTTGACCTCAGTTAGCAAGCAAATGGCATATTAATGCTTTCTCAAAACATTAGAAAACTGACTGTTTAGCATTGTAATTAATTCTGAAAATGAACAGTGAATTGGATGCATCTTCTAGAGGACAAATCAAAGAGATATTGTGCCAAAGCACCATACAGATGCAAAGTAGCAAAGTATATACAGTATGAATGTAATTATCAAACGTCAAACTCTTAAGTAGTGGAGGCTTAGGGAAGACAATGGATCTCTCTGAAAGATAAATATAACAGGAACAGCAAAAGCACTCATTTGCATGAAGTTTGACGTACACTAAAAGCCACTTTTAGACTGAATGATGTTAGGTTAAATGTGTCCACCTGTGCACTCTGTTGTTGAGAACAGAAGGCTGTCAGTCATGGGAACATGAGCATACCAGGCAGCAATATTTTGAGTACCCTATCATAAATGTCAGTATTTGCATATATTTACTTATTCACTATACCTTACGAGTCATTAAATGGGAGGAGGTCTTTGATTCTGGAACTATATTAATTAATTACCTAAATGTACACGCATACCCCATAAACAGAATTAGTACGTAAAATTCATGAATTGGAGATCCTTACCATCCAGTGTGAAATAGAAGGGTTGGCTCCATTCACTCCAGTAGTTGATGTGGCTTTGGCAGCACACTTGGACCATGTATCTGATCCCAGAACTCAGCTCATTCAGAGAGACCCAGGAACGACCTTTGACCTTCACCACCTAAAAGAGCCATAGTTCAAACAGATTCATTCACACTGTGTAGTAGGGCTGTGCGATATTGAAAAAAAAATGTGATACGCGATACCTTGTTAAAAAATGCGATATTCGATATGCGATACGATTTTGCTTAAAGTGTGAAAAATCTATTTAAATTATATTTTAAAATATTTAAAAATGAAAATTATATAACCAATTTGTTTCACATTCTTTCTTGGAAAAGAAAGAATCACTACAACTTCTGAAAGTGACCAGCAGTGTTTTAGCAGTACATAAAAAGTAATGTCACAAATCAGAAAATGTAATTTTAACATCAATGTGAACATACAAACAAAAAATTGAATGACACTAATTTTATATCATTGTGACTTTGCTTTCCATACACTTTAAGTACTTCTTCATATACCACAGCAAAAACTATAGTCTGAGAAAGTTCAAACATGTTAAAAGGCAAGTGAACAGTCAGTAAAAAAAGAAAGAAAAAGAACAAATACACAATTTACAAGCATAGATAAAATAAACAGTAGTATTCAGGTACAGAAATGTAATAATTAAGTGTAAAATAACACTGAATTGTGTTCACTATATGAATTAAATTTAGATTAATCTTTGTTATAGCTGTTTTGTTGTTTGATTAATATTAGGGACATATTCAGCTGCACGTATTTATAGGCTGCTGTCCCTTTAAAACCGACTGCACGGATCCAGTATAATGATACACATAAGATTTCTTTCTCAGCTGTTTACATTAATTTAAAACATAACTGTGTTTACGAGAATGATCGTCGAGACGGGTACTATTGACATAATTCTGTGTGTATGTGTCTGTTCAAACATGAGGAGATGCGAAAGACGAATCAACGCGGTGTTCGCGCGCTATCTGAAACGCGTCTGTGTGTGTGTGTGCGTGCGCTTTGCACGTGTGCGGCAGAAGAGACGCTGTGCGAGATGCGGCTTGTGCGCGCGTGTCAGGTGTGAGTCAGACAGCAAGAGGAGACGGCAAAGTGTTGTTTTCTGCAACTTATTGCACTTAATAACTCTTTTTAAGGTCAAGCAATTCTCTGCTATATGCGTCGAACTAAAACTTTGACCTTTTGCAATGTTTTGATTTAAGTAGCCTATTATTAAAATGATTCAGATATCACACGCCATTGCAATATGCATATCGCGATATTTACATTTGCGATATTTCGATAATTTCGATATATCGTGCAGCCCTACTGTGTAGGTTAAACAAATAACTATAGCTAGCAGAAGATGTGAGTAATAGTCCAAATATTTTTATAAAGGTCAATTATAAAACCCTTTCACATTTTCTTTAACAATTATGTGGGAAAATCTGCAGAAACTTGCTCATTTGAATATGTTAGATTAATTTAATTGAGATTTAAGAGTCATTAAAACAGTATTCATATTCATAGTTTTTTTTTGATACATACTATGGATATATGATGATATAATATGTTGATATTATACATTTCTGTAAACCCTTTTAGTTTGAGATGTACAAATCGATTAAAATCCCCTGGAGACTGGTTGGAACTAAAAAAAAAAAAGTGTTCATATGTAAAAGGGTTTACATTTTAGATGCTGTCAATATGTTGAAATTGTATATTTTAGAGTCTATCCAAATATACAAAAATGTATGCGAGTTAAAAATCACACTTTTGAGACAAATACAAAATGCAATGAGATCATTGGATAAAGATAGCTGTTTTTGTCAGGTGAAAGGTACATTTAAATCCCTTTAATCATCAACCATGCAAGAACTTATGCATGTATAGAATAGTGTGTATTACAGTAATTCTGATTCTGTGGAAACCTGCAAAGCTTTCTGTGGAATTCTCTGGGAGCCTGTTACAGTTCTCACAAATATTACTTTGTAATGTTATTACAAAACATTCATCACACCAACAAATGAGTTCAATTACCTCCCACTGCTGAAGTGAGGAATTGGATGCGTATCGGATCTCATAGTTTATGGCATCACTGTTAGGTTGTGCATCACTCCATCTGAATATTACTTCACCTTCAGTCGTCACATCGTAATGCAGATTGATAGGTGGCTCTGGTCTTCCTGTGAAAGGAGGATATGTACAAAATATTTATAAATACCTGTAAGAGTAATCATGATTAACCAAAATGACCATAAAAAAGCCCAAAATCCCAAAAGGTAGGACACAGTCTCATAACGATAATAAGTCTCATAATTTTTTTAATGATCTTTATGAGATGTTGTTTTTGACATTTCACCATTCATGAGAGTGTCTTCAACGGCTGTTATTAGAGGGTGGGGAATCGCCTGCATTATGTAAAAAAGTGGTGGAGGGTGTGAATAAGACAAAAATCACCAGTTTAACATCTTCACATGAAATAGTTTCACAGGGGAATCCCCATTCTTGAAGACTGGCAAAACATCTTTAGCCAATGGAAAACCAAGACAGATGCCTCCAATTAAATTTATTCATTCTACAAAGGTCAGATGGTGAACAATTTAGAGAAATTAAGAGAGTATGTGAGCAAAATTGAGAACTCCATTTCCAGGTTGTCCATTCACGGTTGTCTTGTGCCTTTTGATGGTATTTTGAAGTTTAAAAACATACGTATATATCTGTTATCCACATTCAAGTATTATCTGCACAAAGTATTTATGTCTGCCTAGAACAAGATGGCCTCAGCAGCCACTGCTTTGTAAAAAAAAAGGCAAAGCAATTTGCTTTATTTTAATAATAGCAATACCATTAATACTAATCAGTTGAGGCAGTCTTTATTAACAGACTAACATTATCTTTTAAAACCCCAACCTCAATGACACTAACACATTATAAAATAAATGGCTCCCTGCTGTTGCAATTAATACAAATAGGCTTACACTGATTGGACTTTTTATTCATTTACTGTCATTTAGTTTCGTCTTTTCCAACAAGCGTTCAATGTACTTCAAAGAAAAGAAGGAAGTGAAAATGTCAGAACAAATTGTTTACTTAAAATCAAACCTAAAGTAATCATTAATTTACAAAAAGATAAATCTAATATAATTTACTCATTATGTAATTCCAAACCCCTGACTTTCTTTGCTCCATGGAACACAAAAGGGGTTATTTTTCAGAATGTCCAGACTGCTCTTATCCATGCAATGAAAGTAAATGGTGACCATGTCTGATTTTCAGATTTTTAGTGAATAACACTTACATTTCTTTTTTCTTACAAAAAAACGATTTGTAAGTCCTCAGAAGACTTGTAATATAGTGAAAGTGTCACATTAAGTACTTTAATTATGTTTTTTTTATTATGTTTTTATAAAGTTTTTTTCATTATCTTTTTTGTCCTTTCTGGAGTTTGACAGCTGCTGGTTTGGATATTTCACTAAAGCTTGGAACGACATGAAGGCAAGTAAATGTTGACAGAGTCTTAATTTATTTGCTGAGTATCCCTTTAATCTCACTAATCTTACTAAAATGTTACACAATCTTGCTTTGTTAAACTATTTTGTTGTACCTGTATAATGACTAAAAAAGAGCTTGACTTAAGGTTTGGACCTGGTGAGTCGTTTAACCATGCCATTGTGAAATTCCATTTCAATCCACTGCCTGGAAAAACACTTGAGAGACAGATGTGTATTCTTTAGCCTCCAGTCCCAAAGAACAAACACACCCTAATAAAACACCTGTTGCCCTGGCATCAGTCTCCATGATCTCACGGGCTACAGTCATCTATTTACAGGTTACTGTGAAGATTAATTTTAGTTAAAGGGGTCCTATTATGCTTTTTCACTTTTTTAATTTTAGTCAGTGT
>NW_015549606.1:1513330-1514260 GCF_001515605.1 Sinocyclocheilus anshuiensis
GTTTTTCGAACCACCAAGCATGAGAGCATGTTCTAGTACACCCCCAAAACAAAATCAAGACTTTGTAAAAGAGCATAATAGGACCCCTTTAATAATATATATTCACAAATTTAAAAAAAAATAACATGCTACAAGCTGTATTTGTATTCGTCATTTTTGCGAATGTATCACTGTGATATTTTACATTGGTCAGTAAATGAAGGAAACTTATGATATTATATACTATATTATATAAATATTATATTATTATAAACAATATACAAAATGTTTGGCCATTTCTACTTGAGTTATCAAACTAAAACAACAGTTTAACTCAATCAACAACACTTCAAATCAATCATGAACAAAAAAATGTAGCAGTTTTCCCTGAGAAAGGTTTGTGTTATGAGACCATGTTTAAGACCTATACGTAAAAAAAAATAAATAAATAAAAATAAAGGAAATAACTAAATCTGCAGCACATTTTTGCCAAAAGGAAACTCAGCACTTCTAGGAACTTTACAGCCCTCAAAGTAAACATGGGCGGGAATGAAGGAAATTAAATAGCTGGTTGCACTTTGATAACATAAGACTAACAAAATCAGCATTATTCGCAGAACTGTTCTGGAACTCGCTTACCATTCAGTCAGCCGAAGCTAAGCAATCAGATTCCAGTTTTTACTTAATGATTTCACAATGACAGAGCGATAGAATGATAGAACAACAGATAGAACAACAGACAGACTGACAGAATGGTATGATAGATCTAACAATAAAACAATAGAATGATAGAACAATAGACAGAACAATACAACAATAGACAGACAGACAGACAGATAGATAGATAGATAGTGTAGCGAATCAGCTCAAAGGGGAAATATGAATAATTAATCCTAACTAGTTATAATTAATTATAAATATTTAGATCCGCTGTAAGTATTTACTTGACTT
>NW_015549606.1:1515822-1532734 GCF_001515605.1 Sinocyclocheilus anshuiensis
GTACCCGCGATGTGGAACAGTCGGGTTAGACTCTCACTGGTGAGAGTGCAGGTGGTTCCAGGGATTGCAGGGAACTGCTATGGAGATTCTGTAGTGTGCAGAGAATTTCAGACGGACCTAGTGATGATGGCAGGAGAGCAGCAGATGGTTGTTAGCCCTCAGTTTTGCTCGAACGTCACTAGAAGTATGATGTTAACGGTGTCGCTTTGCTCTTGTGGCGGCAACGACTGGAGAGTTCCCGAGTTGTGTTGGTAGAGGTTTCGCTGTTGGGCATGTGGGCCCGTTGCTCGAGCAGATCAATATGTATACAATGATACGTAACACATAATAAGGCCTTAAATCAGTGAAAATGAGGAGCATCGATCAGATCACCAACAACAGTGCTGAAAAACGGGATTTCTTCGCCCAAGATCAGACCGATTTATTCTGGTACCATTTATATGGGGTTGCTAATCTGAGATTCCTTCGTCAGAAAAGGCGTACCCTCTACTAACAACAGAAATTAGGATTTCTTCGCTAAAATCAGGTTAGTTTCTTATCGTACGATTTAAACACATTATAGCACTGAAAACTTTCTACTGAATGTGGTGCTTTCAGTCCTTCAAGACTTGCTGCATTAAATAAGCACTTCTGTGAGTGCTTCTCTCATTTAACAATACACTTCTTGCACTTGTTTAAAGAATTAAAAAAACAGGTTTACTGTAAGTTAAAGCCGGTTTAAGCATATGTAGTTATGTGTGCCTCACACATGAATACTGACGTACAGTATTACACCTTTAGTTTCACTCAACGAGTGAAACACAGTAATGACCACCAGGTTGCTAGGCTTGTATATATTCAGTCAAAGTGTAGATGAATTGCCACGATGATTAAGGGACTCCGGTTATGAGCAAACAATGAACAACGTCAAGTGTGATACAAGTAAGACTTTATTAACTGCATAAACACTTAAACTAGTCTAACATACACATATACACACACACACACACACACGCATACAGGAACAGGATTAAAGCTTAGGCAGTAAAGAGAAGAGAAATAGAAAGCATGAAGCTATGGGACCAATGGATATTCAGCAGATCTACAGCCTGAAGGAAACATCAGCTTCTTAGTTCAAACACACCTTTGTAAAAAGGTGCAAATGATACTTAATGTATCAATTAATAAGACTAAGTTTGAATATATATTGTGTGTCTGATTGGTCCAGACGCTACAAATATATAGATAGATAGATAGATAGATAGATAGACAGAGAGACAGACAGACAGACCAGAGATAAAGCTTTAAATAAAACTGTAAATCATAATGCAGTTCTTACGCAGATTATGTGTGCTGACTTGCATCTTGGGTGACAGTGCAGTACTCCCATTTAAAGATATACTGATGTTCAATGAGACAGTTGCATCATTGCCATGAAGAGAAATGGAGCACATGGCAGTATCTTCCCCGGCACACTGAGCAGCGTGGTTTGCTTCATCTGAAAGTACATTCATCTGTACACTAAAATGAAAAAAAAAAAAAGTTAATATAAAATAAATTTTAAAACTTAATATCCATAACATTAGATTAAGCCTCTAAGGAACTAATGCAAACAAAAATATTTATCATTTGGTGTCCTAAGTTTGGGATCAATACAGGCTAATTATTATCACAGGGGAAATAATCACAAAGTTAGAATCGTTATATACAACAGAGAAAACGTAAATAATATTAATTAAATAATAAAGATAATTTAAAAGGTGACCAGTAATAATATAGTATAGAGTCTAGATGCATTATATAATCTACTTAATCCCCCCACCCCCACATACACACTTAATTTGTCCTGAATCCGATTTAAGCACAAATAGGCACAAGAGCCAATCAGTAGTCTGTGGAGAGCAGAATGAAAACAGAGGACTCACACTAATTGAGGTCTAACGGTGAGCAGACTTGCAGCGGCTGCTGCTCTGTGGCTCTTTGCATTACAAATCAAATTTGTCCGTTCACCTTCAAGCCAGCACAGGATGTCCAAACAGTTTCCTGAAATGAGATTGCATTCCGTTGTTAGCTTCTTTCATCACAGCCTATCGCAATTAGAAGCCTCTAGAAAAAACATCTGCAAATTATTCCTATCAGAACACAGCCTCATTACATGGTGTGCAAATAACATGAAAGATACGAACACGATGCTTTGACTCAACATAAAATATAAATTATTCATAGTCTAGTTGAAATTCTGTAGGATTGTTTTTAAGTTTAGACTTGCACCATTGCAGGAGTCCGATAAAAGTAGATGGGGAATGTTTTTTCTTTAAGTTTTATGAATGCTTTATAATGTTAGGGGAAAAAATAAGCATCCACCTCTGAGTATTTGTAGTGATTGCTTTTCTGTTTTTGCAGAGCCACTTCACACTTTAATAGGATTGCAAACCTTAATTTATTTTGCATTTAAATGCTATAAATTTATTTGTAGACTTTAATTATTGTCCTGAGGCCTACCGCAGAGAAGAGAAAGTAATGAGAATTGATTAGCATGTGTAATGGCACCCATCTACTTGTCTGGAGAGGTCAATCCTCTGAATTTCTCTGGTTCACAGCTGTAGCTAAGACCTCTTCACCTAACAGATAAGGTCATCTAATGCAAATACAAACATAACTGCTTTTTTGAGACCTTAAAATGGCAAGACTAAGTCATAAATTGCCTTTCATTTATTTTGGACACTACTGTTCAAAGGTTTAGAGTTATGTAATTTTTTATGTTTTTGAAAGAAGTCTCTAATGCTCACCAATGCTGCATTTATTTGATCATAAACAACAGTAATAATGTAAACTATTATTACAATTTAAAATAATTGTTTTCCTTTTGAATAAAAAGCCATTACTCCAGTCGTCAGTGTCACGTGGTCCTTCAGAAATCATTCTAATATGCTTAATTTATCAGCTTAATTAGAAAATAAACAACACTGTGACTAACAATGTTTTTGACAAATATTACTACTTCAACATTTTACAAACATGAAAAACTGTGCTTTACATGATCTTTCTTCATTCCGAAAGCAATGATTGTAATATCACACAGATTGATTTTACCAGAAAGGGTGGGTGATTTACTTGAGAATTCTGGTTTTGTAGCATTTAGTAGCTGACACTGTCCTACAGGTGGGTGTTCTGAAAGACCATCATCAAGTGTCTGAGCAAAGGGCAGCTCACAACATAGCAGAGCCTTCCACTTCAGGTCTTCATAAACACCTCCCCTGCCATCAGAAGGACTCAAAGCAGCAAGACCTGGAACACGAGGATCTCAATGTGAGTGACACTGATTTGCAATACTATTCAAATTTAACAAACAGTGGGAAATAAAAACTCAGGGGACACACAGACCTTACGTATAAAAGAAAAATCTATTGACAGATTCAATTCCCAGAATTGCTCAGAATTGAACGTTCATCTGAAAGCTACTCAAGGACGACTGTGTAGGACTGCAACATAAGCAAGCCATCATACAGTATATTTCCAAACAAAGATTTAGTACTTCTGAGTTTAAAAAAGTGTGTTACTCAAGAAAATCTTAACATTTCAATTTCATTTTAAATAAAGAGCACAATTAATTTATTAAATGTAGTGTGTTAACTTTCCGCACCACTAGATTTACCACATGGAATTGCAAAAATAACGACTATTTTGAAACAAGTTTCCCAAACACTCCCCCAACTTCCATTGGTTGTAAGACAGATGACCCCGCCCCCAAATAAATGCCAATAATTGTGTTACTGTGTCTGGCTGGCCAGGATGATCCAACAGAGCAATAGTGACACAGTATTTACATTTTATATCAAATGGCATGCTCACAGTTGTCCCTGCATATTATGCTAGGATAAATATTTTGGCATCAAAATGTATACATTTCTGGCCAAATTATGTTTGTGATAAATGGCTGATATTACTATTTTCCTAAATAAATTAACTAAAAATAAAAACTAAAATAGTTCAATAATTTCAATAATTTTCAATTTAGGCATCACAACAATATATCTTATGGTTCAATATGGATATATATTATATATATTATAAATATAGATATTAATTTTGAGATTTTCTAAAGATTATAGCAATGTTATCAAATTATTTTTTAAAGAGTAACTTTAAGTTATTGTGTTAAAGTGTTAGATGATGGAAAAAGTAATCTAAATGTAAATGGGCAAAATGCATATTCAGTTTATGTTATATAAACACTGATCAATACTAATAATTTTTTTTTTAATTACCAATATCATCTGATAATCGATGTGGCACTGATATATTGTCCATCCCTATTCATTTAAATAATTACAATAATATCCATTTTAATTTAACATTATTCAAAGCGACAACACATATCATCTTCAGTTACCAACTGCACTGTTACCCTGAAGGCCAACGCCCTTTCTCATCTGTACATCTGTCTATATGTGAGGCCCCTAGGCGACCGTTAAAAGTTTATAGTCTGATTCATGATGTGGGTGTAATCAATCACCTCCCTCCTACACCCCTTACTTTCAATCTACCTCTCTCTCTCTCACTACCTCTCTGTCTTCTTCTATCTCTCTGTCCATTTATCAGCCTCCTGCACTCTGTGCGCTCAACCATAACCCACAATAATGCATCTCTAAGGTGGGCAGAGGGACTGCTGACAGCTGGTGGGTATCCAGCATGCTATGTAGGTCTTTGCTTCGACAGCAAATAGGAAATGGAAAACAATGAAAAGACGCTAGATACAGAATTTGCATGAAAACAGGAAGTGTAATTTTAGCTTAATGCATCAACGACTCACCTTGTAAAATGGTAATGAAATTCACAAGAAGCGCAAGCATGATAAACAGAGACCTGCGGGAAAGAGAGGACATCTGTAAAATGGTTCAGTATCGATATGACTCACTATCTTCTTCCACAATGGAATAGTCAAATCTTCAAGCTCAAACAGCATGACAGCGTTTAGTTTACTCATTATATGACAAAGTCCCATTCCAGTGCTGCCTGAGTCAAAAGCACTTCTGTTGATGTTGTTGTTTTGTTTTGGTTTTTTTTTAATGCTTTGAGCTAAATTAACTAGATTTTTACATTTTCTTATTAAATTCTGAATGCAGCCTAAATAACATCAGCATCACAATGCTAGCTTGTTGCTATTGATTAGTATGATTTACATATGAATACTTTTTATTAAGGCAGTGGCTATTTGACTAAGTGTAAATAGCGATAGAGGCCATTTACACTAAGTGCAAAGAGCAATTAGATGCTATTTACACTAAGTGAACATAGGGCTGGACAATGATTCAATATCAATATGTATCGCGATATAATTTTTTTCAATAACGGTGATATGATTTTTAAACACATTTCCGATATTTCGATATACATTACCAGTGTTTCCCATACATTGATTTATTTGTGGCGTTGAATAAACATGAGCACTGCACGTTTCAAAATCAAAACGCGTCGCGGGTGTTTTATATGAATGTATCTCTGAAGGGAACCGACTGTCTTCAGAATAGTTTAGATGGCATTTTTATCTGATGAAGTAGTGTTCATGAGCGGAGCTGCTTTGTTTACAGCCATTACTGAAGAAACCGTTAGTTCCACCGTTCTCACAGCGCCTCCTGCTGGCAGACAATCAGTTTGCATTTTCAGTAATAAACCCATTTCCAGCAACATGCTTTTGTTGTTGCTCTATTTTTTTGTTTTCTGAAGCAACTCGGAGCATGTTTCATACTCGTTATCCTGGTTAAAGCACGTTTCAATCTATAAGAATAATCAGCCTACACTAACAGTCAAAGGTTTTTGAACTGCAAGATTTTTAATGTTTCTTAAAGAATATAAATTTTGGCCATATCGTCCAGCCCTAAGTGAACATAGCAATGGATTCTATTTACACTAAGTGAACATAGCAGTATTTTTTAGCGATATGCTATTTACACTATGAGCAAATAGCTAGAGATTCTATTTACACTATGTTAAAATAGCAGGATTTTCTGCTATTTAAACTACTTAATGAAAATAGTGGCAATTATCTGCACCTCAGTATCGTAGTACATTATAACACATTATGCAATAATAATGTATTGAGTGTAAATTTATTTAAAATTTTATTTTATTTCAAATTATTAAATGGATGCCACCGTACTGGGACAATAAAGCCCTCCCTACACCTAACCTATTTTAAACTTTTTAATTACTTCCTTCATTTTTATTGAAAATAAATGCCTTTCCGATGTGGTATGAGATTTTAAAGAGAGGAAAAAAAAGTTTTGCAAAAGGTGGGTTCGAACTCGGGTCGATCGCGCCGAAAAGACTGCAGAACGTGCTTTACCATCTACGCCACTGGAGCTGACGATTGCCAGCCGTCTTTTGTAAGTGTTGCCTATCCCAATCACAAGTTGGTGGGCGGAGTTAGTGTAAATAGCCTCTGCCAACAAGGCATTTTAATTTTTTTTGAGTTTTAGTAATTTTATGTGCTTGATTTTTTTTATGTGTTTATGTACTCTAGCAAAAAACTTCTGGTCCCCATTGACTTCCATAGTATTTTTTCAACACTATAAAAGTCACTGGGGACCAACAACTGTTTGGTTACCCACATTCTTTAAAACATTTTTTTTTTAACAAAAGATAGAAAGTCATGCAGGTTTATAACAACTTGAGGGTGAGTAAACGATGACGGTTTTAATTTTTGGGTGAACTACCCCTCTAAATGTGGTTCACGAGTTTGCCCGCCCATCCAGTCCTGATGGTTAATGGTAAACGAACTTGGTTTGCTGTCCTCAATGAAAACTCGAACCCAATGCTCCGCTTAAGCTCCAAGTTTAAATCCCCACTGCAGTACTACATAGAGGGAGAATAACAGAAATAGAGGAGGAGATGGGGAGGTGGAAGGATGCCAGAAGAATTGTCGCTGGGACAGCACAATGATTGCTGCTTATATAGACTCGTAGTGATGACTGACAGGACTGAATGATTAGGCTCCTCCCGAACCTACGTTTGGAACTTCATTTGAGGACAAATAAAGCAATAAGTCCCAAGAAGCCGTGGTTTACAAAGTGAACTCCGCTTCGTGTCGTGCCTAACAACGCCCCTTAGCTGTTATAAATTCACTGTAAACCACGGCTTCACAGGGCTTATTGCTTTTATAAATGGTTATTCCATATATGTAGTAAGGTTTCACAAAATAAAACAAAGCAAATAAAGTGCAATGATATTAATAAAAACATTATTCTTCCGCCAAACAATGTAGTACCTCAGAAACGGTTGTGGTTCCAACAAAGTGGTTGCCGAGCAACACACAAATGTAAACAAAGGTGTATGTTTGTAGAGTAATTTACAACAGCTTCGAACTTGGCTCAACCAATCAGAATCAAGGAGCGGAACTATCCGTTTTATAAGGTAAATTAACACAGACAATTAAACATCCAATATCTGACGATAAATATCCAATATCATCTGATACTGATAAATGTAAAAATCTGTAATATTAGTCAATAAGCAATATGGTAACGATATATGGTGCATCCCAAAGTCTATTTTCAGTAGAAAAGTTTAAGCAAGATTGCTTAAAACCACACGGCATGCCTCTACCCATCAAGCTACATAGTTTGGAAAACGTTAAGAAAAGGAAGTCAGAAGAATGTGTCATCAAACTCATCTCTTAAAGGACTTTTGTCTTTTTTAACATCAAGATTTCAAGAAAGGGGCAATATTGTGCAATACTGTGCAATGTTTGTGCAATATTACTTGGCTAGTTGTACATATTCCACAACAAAATGACCAAATTACATCTCATTAACAATTCATTAATCACTTTGAAAGCAACAGTCAAATGAAGCCATGCTAAAATCCAAGCCCTAATAAAATCTAATTAGAGATACTTACATCATTTCATATGATTGTGTGCATCATTTCTCTTCTTGATGGAGTGATGGAGTATAAGAGAGGAATGGCCTCTGTGTGGGAAGATAGACAAATTTGATTTAAACAAACAGTGAAGAAGAAGAACACAGGAATAGTTTTACTGTCTTAAGGGATGCAGAAGTCATTCCTGAGTCACTTAATGGAAAATAAAGCAGGCAAAAGTTTTCTGGCACGCATTAAACGTATCAGGCAGTAATATGACACCGGCTTCAAGTGAATTACTCTGCTCTGACTATATTTGCTTTTGATTCCCTGGCTTACGCTCTCTGACGAGACAAGTCACCTTTCTTGTACAAGGCAATAACATGCATGACTGCTTCCCTCTTGCTTTCCATATCCTCAGTTCGGATGTACTGAAATGCTACGTTAAATTAACAAAGTGCAACACTGTTTTGATTGTGTGCCTGCGCAAACATGTTAACGACAGCAGCACCCATGTTTAGCATTTCGTGGCATTTTATTGAGCAATATTGTGAAATCTAAAACCTGTTTTGCCACAATGCTGCGATGATGAGTCAGAACACAAGTGACCTAATGAACTAAGTAAATGCATACAAAAAATAAATAACAATGCTTCATAAACTGCAAATAAAAGACTACAGGCCCCATAATGCAATGCTTTCTACACCATCTGTTAGCACCATCTGGAGTTGCTGCTGAACCAAACATGATATAAGATAATATGACATAAAAACAGGTCGGACATGAATAGGCAAGTGGCCATTCACTTCAGTAAAGCTTTTTTTCCAGGAAGGCTCTTGTGAACATCTCATATATTCATGTAAAGTCCCCTATCAAATATCAAACAACTTTCGTGATGTTCAATTTTGTGTCAACAACATAAAACCAAATGCTCACCAAAATGAATATTAAATCGGGCCGAATACTAGAACATCTCAAAGCTGATACATTCAGTGTTTTGCTTGCTTTGGCTATTGCAATGAGGAGGGAAAACTGTAATATTGTGAAGCCACTCAATGGAAAACAGAGTCCAGATGTTCTGGGATAGGTCTTATGTTTAACCTACGTGTGAATTAAATGGTGCAGAACTGGGAAATGTTAAAAATAAATAAATAAATAAAAACGAACAATTAATGTTAACCCCTAAATGACCAATTTAAAGTGACACAACGGTTATAATTAGTGCTCTAAGGTGATTTGAACCCAAAATCTTTCAGAACAAGGCCAGATCTTTAACCATTTTAGTTACAATGATTTCTAATTAGAGTATTAAGAATTGATCAATGTATCAGAGTTAATAATCAACTGGAATAATTCCTCTTTTCATTTACTACACAGTCAAATGCGATGCCACATCCAACAGATTTTCTCTACTTGATGGGTTCCTTTCAAAAACTGGTTCAAAAAAATAACATCACATTCAAGTTAGACAGAAGACCTATCCTAGTATATCTGGACTTTGTTTTCCATTGAGTGGCTTCAGTGTATCACTGTTTCCCTCCTCACTGCAATAGTCAAAGCAAGCAACACATTGAGTGCATCAGCTTTGAGATGTTAGTATTCTGCCTGAGTTAATATTCATTTTGGTGGTGTTGACACAAAATTTAAGCATTATGAATAATATAATCAAATTAAAAAATATATTTCCACTGTAGTATGCAAGCTTCTGGTATAGCATTCTCTCATAACAAGCTATGGTAGTAGCAAACTCTTGTAAAATACAGTAGCTATATTTTATATATTATTAACTAGTAAAAATTAAATTTTAATATATTATGTTAAACCATAATTATGAGTTCAAGAAGCTCTACATAGCTTTAGTGTAAAGGTGATTCGTACAATATTGCTTTGTACTGTCATGTAACACTTACTCAAGATTACATTTTGTGCTTGATTTTCTCACAATTTCCATACACTGTGCTGCACCAGAAGTTCTGTGGCCATCTCTTATTTGTTTCGTATGGGTTAATAAAACGGCCATACAATGAAGCTGTAAGCATATTGCATTTCCATTGCATTTATTTGTAAGGTTTACTGTTACGCTTGTAACTTTTTTCCCCATCAAATCCTCAGTTCACTCCACTTGACTATAAGCTCATTCAGCCCTTCTGTTCACTGTGATCGGACACATCCAAAAGAGATGATTCTCAGTTTAATGAGTCAGTTCAGTGAGTAGTTGACTCGTGAACTGCTCGGACAGATATGTAAACCGGTTCAAAATATTCATTAAAAGTTCCAACTCAACAGAACAATTCGTTCACGATTTGGACATCGCTATAATGGCCACGGAAACACTGACATTGCTCCGGACACAAAGGGGGAAACTCCAAGATAATGAATAATACTGCCACTGATATTCAGCAACTAAGTAAAACCACAACATGAATCGTGTCAGTGTAACATTAATCTGGAAGAACATTATCCAGCGAACACTTAAGACTGTTTGGATAAGCACGCACAAAACAGGTCACTAAATTACAAAAGGTGAGTAAAGAGATAGGAAACCAATAAATAGGTCTTCGTGGTTTTATGATTAAAAGATCTCAAGCGCGATAAAGTGGCTTGCTAAAAGGGAAGGACCGTTTTACCGCTATTACAGCTGCCTGATATCATCCGCTTGAACTCTGTGAAATATGTGCAGAATGTCTCACCTGAGGTGATCGCACTCTGGCTGTCCGTGGATTTGATCCTGCTACACTGGCAAAATCTTACTGTACGTATCCTACTTCGCTTAAAAACGAGGAAAAGGCTCCAGATCCAGAGTTTGGCGCTTCTTTCTTCCTGTAATGAAGAGTGTCTGTGGTCGGTTATACAGACTAGGAGAGGCGTGAGACTTTCCTCCTGAGCTCGAGCGCTTGCCGCCGCCGCCGCTGTGAGGGAGGGGCACCAGCTACGGAGCGTATTGCGTCACACCATAATCATCTTCATTGTTTAATTTTTGGCAAGGGAAAGAAAGTCTGCAGCATAACAACGTACACACCTTCCTAGAGGAAATGTCTGAATACTTCTTTATTGTAGGCTACTCTTCCAGTGAAATGCCCTCGGCTAGACTAAATATATTCTGGTTATATTTATTTTATTTATTTATTTTCAGTCGTAAGCGCCTAAGAACAAGCTACACAAGAGCAACAAATAATATCTTTCAGCTGACAGTTCTCACAAATGTTGATAATGTGGTATTTTTAACAATGATATACTATAGTTATTTTATTGTTTCAAAAGATCTGTAAAGGGTAATAATTAAATATACTGAATAATGAGTCATCGGTAATTGAATGAAATGTATCACTTACACTGTTGCAGTTTAGCGACATTGCGTCATCCGCATGATCTCAACATGCTGTCATCACCTAAAGTGAGCGCGAGGAGGCTCCCACGTGACGGGCTATGGCAAGCCGTTTGGACTTTTATTCATTCATTCTCAGGATATGAATTCTTGATATCAGCAATTCAAAATGTTAATTCTTGATATCAGGAATTAGATTTCTACTAGTAACAATTGCTATTTTTGATATCAGCAATTACATTTCCACTAGTAACAATGTTAATTCTTGATATCAACAATTCAATTTTCACTAGTTAAAATACAAATTCTTGATATCAGGAATTACATTTCAACTAGTAAAAACTATCATTCTTGATATCTGTAATTGTATTTTCACTAGTTAAATGTCACCATAGGCTGCCATTCAAAATCAATTGTTGATATCAATAATTAATTTCTTACTAGTTGAAATTCCAATTTCACATATCAGAAATACAATTCTTACTAGTAAAAACCTTTATTTTTGATATCAGTAATCACATGGTTACTAGTACAGACGTCTATTCTTGATATCAACAATTTAATCGTCACTAGTGACAATGTTCATTTCTGATATCATGAATGTGATTGTTACTAGTAAGAAACCAATTTTAGATATCAGAAATTACCCTCCCAATTGTTGATATCTGAAATACATTTTCAGATATCAGAAATGAACATTGTCACTAGTGACAATTAAATTGTTGATATGAAGAATTAACATTTCAACTAGTGACAATGGATTCTTGATATCAACAATTCACATTTTTACTAGTAAAAATGTAATTATTGATATCAAAAATTATATTTCTACTAGTAAGAAATAAAAAGCTGACGTGCATTTAGAATAGTAACTAGTAAGAAATGCATTTTTAATATCTGTAATAGTTTTGTCGCCCTTTTAACATTTAAACATATGCATTGTTGATATCAACAATTAAATTGTTGATATCAGGAATTAATTCTTGATATCTGCAACTTAATTCTTACATGTTAAAATTAAATTTTTACTAGTAAAACGTTATTTCTGATATCATGAATTCCTTTTTGCATATGTGCATAGTAATGAATTCCTTTTTGGATATGTGCATAATTTAATGAAGAGTGCCACCCTTAATATCTTTTGTTTCTTTTGACCTCGCGGTCAGTGGTAGCCAAATACTCGACAAAAGAGCAATTTATTCTATCTCTGGGTCCCCTGAGGGGACGGGGGGTTGTGGACGATCCAGAGCCGCATCACACTCACCCTCCTCTCTCGCCAGTGAGCAGCAGTGGGCGGATCGGGAGGACGAACCAACGGACTACCCACGCACATAAGCACTGTAAAATACTGTTTATTTAGGAAATTTGTATCTTTGTATCTAATGGTCTCTCTGAGGGCTAAGCCCCCCTGCGGATGAAACCCTAGAACCGCCCCTACATTTAAAATGAAGACACCATTTTATTTATCTCTTTTGAGATAACATATAGTCTCTATTCCGTTTTATTTTGTGTTGTTTTGCCAAAACAACACTCAATGTTGAAAGGGATAGTAGACACGCACATTTCCAAAACAGAAAAAAATATTTACTAATTATTTAAGGATACAATTGTTGTTAGGTCTTAAGTAAACTCATTTATAGTTACAAAGTAAAAGAACAACAACAATATAGCCTAATAAAATAGCCTAATAATAATAATAATAATAATATAAAATAGCCTAATAATAATAATAAGCAACGAACCAGATGGGCAAGATTACACAATTCTTATTAAATCGTTGTCCATTCTCCGAACCAACTACAATTGAGAGACTGTTATTCATGTCTTAACTTTCAGAAGAGTGTATCAGTGCAGTGCCATATTTAACGTAACATTGAAATGGCTGAGACGGACATGAGAAAGAGGTTCAATAGACTTTAACATTCATTTTGTCCACCGATAGATACTTCAAGAACTGGATATAAAAATAATGCCTATTAGGACATTACAGTGAGTATCACGTTTGGTCCCAATGGTCAAGGAAATCCGAGCCGAGAGTGCAAATATGTCGGCTCAACAAATGTGTCGGTATAATAATACATCAAAATGTACAGTAAAAAAAAAAAAAAAACGCACCCGCCTTAAAACAAAGAGAAACGCCGGCACGAATTTGGGCACGCAATATGACGACTCATTCATGTAGCCTAAATACAATGATATTTATAAAAAAAAAATA
Source organism: Sinocyclocheilus anshuiensis (assembly GCF_001515605.1). NCBI lineage: Eukaryota > Metazoa > Chordata > Actinopteri > Cypriniformes > Cyprinidae > Sinocyclocheilus > Sinocyclocheilus anshuiensis. The sequence continues at coordinate 1,529,202 of NW_015549606.1, forward strand.
AAAATAAAAAATCCAGTAAAACGTTCAAACTTTGTATAACGCATTATTATCTGTTTTATTTTTCATTTTGGTTGTATTTTTTTATTTGATGTATTAGAATAAAGTGTAATGAAAACAAAAATAAACATGAAATAACGACATGAAGTTATTTTTTTATGTTAAAGCTAAATGAATGTCTTGTTCATTTTTTCCTTTAATTATCCGAAGGACCTGGTGGTCAATAAAAAGAAACACAATGAAATTACTTTTTTTTAAACAATTAACAAAAAAAATACAAAATAAATCCAGCCATAATATAATTTTCATGTTTCATTGACAAAACAAATAAATAAAGGAGGAGCCGTTTCTGCACATGGATGTTCTTCCGCCATCTTTGGCCAATGCTGACGCTAAAACGAGGATTGTGGGAAAACCAACTGCCTTTGTTGATATCAATAATTACTTTGTTACTAGTTGAAATGTTAATTCTTGATATCAGTAAATGTGTTTCAACATGTTACATTTGTTATTTCTGATATCTGAAAATGCATTTCTGATATCAGTATAATTTCTATTTCTAATATGTGAAACAATCACATTCATGATATCAGAAATTAACATTGTCACTAGTGGCAATTAAATTGTTGATATCAAGAATAGACGTCTATACTAGTAACCATGTGATTACTGATATCAAAAATAAAGGTTTTTACTAGTAAGAATTGTATTTCTGAAGAAATCAATTCTTGATATCAACAATGAAATTTGAATGGTAGCCTATGGTGACATTTAACTAGTAAAAATACAATTAAAGATATCAAGAATTATAGTTTTTACTAGTTGAAATTTAATTCCTGATATCAATAATTAGCATTTTAACTAGTGAAAATTTAATTGCTGATATCAAGTATTCGTATCCTGCGAATGAATAAAAGTAAGTACGGCTTGCCTATTTGCCATTCCCTGGATATAAATTATTGATATCAAGAATAATATTTTTTACTAGTAGAAATGTAATTGCTGATATCAAGAATTCAATTTCTGCTAGTGATGTAATTCCTGATATCAAGAATTAGTATTTTAACTAGTGAAAATTGAATTGTTGATATCAAGAATTAACATTGTTACTAGTGGAAATGTAATTGCTGATATCAAAAATAGCAATTGTTACTAGTAGAAATCTAATTCCTGATATCAAGAACTAACATTTTAACTAGTAAAAATTGAATTGTTGATATCAAGAATTCATATCCTGAGAATGAATAAAAGTCAAAATGGCTTGCCATAAATGAAATTGATCTTGCTGTGTGTATGTCGTTTACTTTTCTTTACATTTTCTGACTAAAAGCAACCAAAAAGCCATTTTAAAGTGGTTAAGCAAATAATAATAATAATAATTGACAGGGAGCCCAGACCAATACAATTAGTGTGCCTCCTCTATTTTAAAACCCACGAGCCGCCACTGGTGGTAACCACACACTGAGGTCAAATGAAATTTACTCTACAACTGTTTTTCACTGTAGAACTAATACTTAATCCATATCTCACTTATGAAAACATATTTGTGACCCTGGACCACAAAAGGGTCAATTTATTGAAACTGAGATTTATACATCATCTGGAAGCTAAATAAATGCTTTCTATTGATGTACGGTTTGTTAGGATAGGACAATATTTGGCTGAGATACAACTATTTGAAAATCTGGAATCTGAAGGTCCAAAAAAAAAAAAAACTAAATATTGAGAAAATCGCCTTTAAAGTTTTCCAAATGAAGTCCTTAGCAATGCATAATACTAATCAAAAATTAAGATTTTATATATTTACGGGAGGACATTTACAAAATATCTTCATGGAACATGACCTTTACTTAATATCCTAATGATTTTTGGCATAAAAGAAAAATCTATCATTTTGACCCATACAATGTATTGCTTTCTATTGCTACAATACTGTGCTACTTATGACTGGTTTTGTGGTCCAGGGTCACATTTATTAATACTTAGACCCTATCACTTATTATAGCTTTTCATAACATAAGCAAATATATTTGATTTCATCAATATTTAGGTATGTTATTAAACCTAAATATTATAGCAATATTAAAGCATTTATTTGTCTCTTTTAATCAGCATACCAAGACCATTTTTGACAATGTCATGCTTCCAGCTTTGTGGGAACAGTTTGGGGAAGGCGCTATTCTATACCAGCATGTCTGTGCCCCAGTACATAAAAAAGGTTCAATAAGAAATTATTGGATGAGTTTGGTGTGGAAGAATTTGACTGGTCCGCACAGAACCCTGACCTCTATTGAATAACTTTGGGATGAACTGGAATGGAGGTTTTGAGCCAGGCCTTCTTGTTCAACATCTGTGCCTGACCTCACAAATGCTCTACTGGATGAATTTGCAAAACTTCCAATAGAAACACTCCAAAAACGTAAAAAGTACGGTTGCCCAGTAGTGCACAACACAACGAAATCTCCAAAATGAAATCGCCACAACACAATGCATAGGAATAATTTTGTTGTGCTGTGCTAATTTTGCTGTGTTATTGCTTGTTTCCATTGTGTTGTGCTAAATTAGTTGTGTTGTGGCTTGTTTACGTTGCGGCTTGTTTCTGTTGTGTTGTGCTAATTTTGTTGTGTTGCGGCTTGTTTCCATTGTGTGGTTCTAATTTCGTTGTGTTGTGGCTTGTTTCCATTGTGTTGTGCTAATTTCATTGTGTTGTGGCTTGTTTCCACTTGTGTTGCAACTTGTTTCCGTTGTGTTGTGGCTTGTTTCCATCGTGTTGTGCTAATTTAGTTGTTTTGCGGCTTGTTTACATTGTGTTGTGGCTTGTTTCCAATGTGTTGCGGCTTGTTTACATTGTGTTGTGGCTTGCTTCTGTTGTGTTGTGCTAATTTCTTAGTATTGCGGCTTGTTTCTGTTGTGCTGTGCTTATTTCATTGTGTTGTGGCTTGTTTCCGTTGTGTTGTGACTTGTTTTCGTTGTGTTGTGACTTGTTTCCGTTTTGTTGTGACTTGTTTCTGTTGTGTTGTGCTAATTTCGTTGTATTGCAGCTTGTTTCTGTGGTGTTGTGCTAATTTTGTTGTTGTGGTTTGTTTCCACTGTGTTGTGCTAATTTCATTGTGTTGTGGCTTGTTTCTGTTGTGTTGCAACTTGTATCCTTTGTGGTGTGCCAATTTTGTTGTGTTGCGGCTTGTTTCCATTGTGTTGTGGCTTGTTTCCATCGTGTTGTGCTAATTTTGTTGTTTTGCAGCTTGTTTACGTTGTGTTGTGACTTGTTTCAAATATGTTGCGGCTTGTTTACATTCTGTTGTGGCTTGCTTCTGTTGTGTTGTGCTAATTTCTTAGTATTGCGGCTTTTTTCTCTTTTGTTTCATTGTGTTGTGGCTTGTTTCCATTGTGTTGTGGCTTGTTTTCGTTGTGTTGTGACTTGTTTCCGTTTTATTGTGACTTGCTTCTGTTGTGTTGTGCTAATTTCGTTGTATTGCAGCTTGTTTCTGTTGTGTTGTGCTAATTTCATTGTGTTGTGGCTTGTTTTTGTTTGGTTG
>NW_015549606.1:1532827-1547142 GCF_001515605.1 Sinocyclocheilus anshuiensis
TGTTGTGTTGCAACTTGTATCCTTTGTGGTGTGCTAATTTTGTTGTGTTGTGACTTGTTTCCATTGTGTTGTGCCAATTTCGTTGTTTTGGGATTTGGTTCTGTTGCGTTGTGGAGATTTCGATGTGTTGTGCAGTACTGGGCCACCGTGAGAAAGCCTTTCCTGAAGAGTAGAGGCTGTTATAGGTGCTGTTAAAGGGTCGACCAACGGCATATTAATGTTTATGTATTTAAATGCAATGTCATTAAAGTCCCTGTTGGTGTAATGGTCAGGGCTGCGTTTCCCAAAAGCATCGCAAGCCAACCAATAGATATACGATCAACCTAAGCTTATGCTTTTGGGAAACGCAGCCCAGGTGTCCCAATACTAATATGTTTTTTTTTATCATTTTATCATTATATTGGATGATTAATCCATTTAGTACGAAGGGTCATGCCATTTTTTATTTACATTTGTATCATCCATTAATAAAACTGACTAAAATACAGTGCAAATAGATGCTTGTTTGTTTAAAGCAGTCATGTTGTTCTCCCCACAGGCTCTGCAAGGTTAGGTATTGCTGCAGTAAACAGTGACAGCAGAACAGATGCATTTGTGTGGGTATGTTTGCATGTGGGCTGCCAATGTTCAGTATGATCTCAGCATAGTGTAGGTGTTCTTTGACAGCAGGGGGGTTGACGCTCTCCTTCTGCCCAGGTCTGACCCTGAAGAATGAGACTAGTCATGCATAGCATGAGCTGTGGTTAAATCACTAGCGCCTGGGAAGCCCTGCAGAGTCTGAATGGCGAGGGCAGAGGAGCATCACCAAGGGAGACATTTCAAATTAGTCACAACATGGCCTCTAATACTGCACTACGGCTGCACAGCAACTGTTGCACCGATATGCAATGATTGTTATGAAGTAATAACATCAGAAATTCTTCATTTTGAAATTCTTCAAAATGCCACTAGTCTTGGAGAGCATCGTGTTTATCTGTTTTATCTGTTGTAACTCATATTTTGCATCTGTCATTTCAAAACAGTAGGTGTGGCAGCAATTGTCAAACCAAGCGGTAACCGCAAAAATAAATACATTTAAATGTTTTAGATGTTCTGCTAAACCTTTTCTCAGAATCACTTTTCTGAGCCATTTTTGCATTTATTTTTAACCAACTCAAGGCCTGTGTCAAAATATGCACACTTACCTACTGTATTGTAGGTGAAATGAAGGTTATTTATTGGCATCAATTGTTCCTTGAAGAACCTTTAAAATTTATGGAAACTTTCCAGTGCACAAAAGGTTGTTTATAGTAGAAAAGGGTTCTTTAGATTAGTAAAAATATGCTTCATAGTAAATAAACATGGTTCTTTTAAGAACTGTTCACTAAAAAGTTATTTGGGGAACCCAAGATGGTTATTCTGTGGCATTACTGCAAATAAATGAATGAATGTTAAATGAGTAGTATTTCCAAATTTGTGTGGCAGAAGCAATAATTTAGATAAAAGACTGTGGTTTGAGTGCTCAAATTCCTTTACTTAGCATGTGAATGACGTCATCTCTCATCATCGTCCAGGAGGGTTAAAGATATGACCTCATGAACTCAATATGTCATGTTCTCCAGAGAACTTGCATGTGCGGCATAAATAAAATATTCAGAAGTTTGCTCACGCTCTAGTTTTGGAAATAAAGGAGGTCAAATTCTACCTTATTCGAAAACATCACCTATACAGAGGTAGATGTTAAAGCGAAACCATTGTAAACACAACAAGCTCTGTCAGTGATTTGTTCCTTCTGGGGAAGAAATGAAGCAATTGTTGAGGGAGAATTTTACGGCATGCTGAATACAAAAGGAGATTTACAGTCAATGACTGAGACAGTCTTTCCTTTGGCACCCAATGCCAAAGCACCATTCACAAGTGCCCATGTTTTCGCAGGGTTGAGATATATATTACAAGGAGGACTGTGAGATTTATGGACTAACTAATGAGAAGAATAGTTACCGTAATGAGGTTGCAAAGCATTCACTGCGTGCCGTGGCGATCAGTGCAAGGACTCAGGAACAAAATGTCAGCAATATTACATTGGCTCAGCCTTCTGATAAAAACAGTAACTCTAATTTCTGATGTCATTAGGTATTATTCTAGATTACAACATCACAACTGAACAGCAAGGAAGACAAATTGATAGCAGGAAGATAATAATGATCATTTGGCCAATCTGAGAAACTGAACATCTAATTTTTTATATATGGAATAAATGTTCTATGTTCAGTTTTGGCTGTTACTAGATATCAATCTTCTCAATAACAGGATACATTATCTGTGAAACCAATTTAAATCCTTTGAACGTCACCTCTCTTGTCAGTGTAGTGTGTGGTCTGCAAGCCTTGAAAAGGTAAGTAACAGATTTAGTTGTTTAATTCTGTGTATGAAGCTGTTGGTCCCAGACAAGCTGACACATATTTGATGCTTAAGTCACCATTTCAATTTACCCCCTCTAATGAGCTGACTCATAGCAGCATCTGCTTAATCACCACAAATCAGCACACATGCAAAGTAGGAAAAGGGTTCTGGATTGTTTTAAGTTATAGTTAAAATCAAAGGAGGATATTTACTATACTGTTTGTGCTACTAATCTGATAATTGTGTAGAGTCATGACTTTTAAGAGATTTCTAAATTTGGACAGTTAAGCCATACTTAAAGAAAGAGCAAGTAAAAATTTATTTTAAATGATAAAACAATAATAATAAACTTGAACACATTTTAGTTATCAAAAGTTACTAGCAGTCTGGACTACTAGCCACCATGTTGGCATTGTCAAGTGACCTACATTTTCAGATTCGTCACTTCAGTTTCCAATGTCCATAGAATTTACACTTCAGAATTTTGGCAGAAATAGTATATGATCCATACTTTTCGATTATAAATCAAATACTACTCATTTGACATACTACTTTTCACATAATATATTGTAATAAAATGTGCATATGAAGACATTGGGTTTAAGTTGGTTATAAATATTAGTTGGATTTGATAACAAAGTACCAAATTGCAAAAACACTTATTTAAAAAAAAATCCCAGAACCACTTTTCTTACCTATTTTTGTCATTATTTTTTAACAAACGTAACGACGAGATTCTTTTAGTTTCTGACGAGATTCCGGATTGCTACTAACTTTTGACTAAAATGCGTTCTTAATCTTTCTTTAAAATAAATTGGTCTAATGTTTTGTTACATTATACAATGAAATTCATACATTTGAATTGTGGCTTAATTGTCCAAATATGTATTTGGGCAACTGCATTTCTGATCTCATGTTACTTCACCTGAAACTAAGGGGAATGACTGGTGAACCGGATATTTGGCATGTACTGATAAGCCTATACTGAAGGCAAAATCGTGACAGGAAAAAAAAACTCACATAGGCTGAAGATAAGGCTACATTCCAATTATGTAAATTAGAGAGAACTGCAGCAATTTTAGGATCCAGACTGCTAATGCAAAGCCAGTTAGTTGCTCTTACCGAGTTATTGTGTCCTTGAGAAAAGCACTTAACACTGGGTTGCTCTAAGGGGTCTACCACTGCAATTGGTGTACCTTAGGCCACATTGGAAAAACAACTTCTGCCAAATGACGCATAACTACATAATAAGTGATCATTTCTTCCCTTCATGTTTGCAAAGGTGCTAATCATAGGCAATCATTTCTTTCCTCTGAAATCATACAAGAGAGGTCCTTTTTTCTGACGGTGGAAGGTCTATACAGTATGTTCCCACCTTGTTATTGCTGGGTCTGCACCATGTTGCTTGATGGGTCCAATATGAATGAATACCTGTGTGCGGACTTTGACTAGACACATTGAGATGCTAAATTACTCTGGGGGGAGTTATGCCAGTTTATGCCACTTTAGCGCATAGTATTCCAATGAAAAACTCCACGTGTCTAGAATATATGCAATCCAGTTTAACCATGAGCTAAATGTTCTGGACTAGCACTCTGATGGGATGACTTTGAGTGCAAACACACCTCTTTTCTATAAAGATTTCACCTTATTCAGTAAAGTCAAGGACAATTTTGGGTGTATTTACCCATATGCCATTGCATGATTTGCATAATCCCTTTACCGAATCGTATGATAGAACAAAACAGACAGTGGGTGCTAAAAATTAAGCTATCTGTGGATGGAATTTTTATTTGTGAACCCTGCACTGTTGGTTTAATGGCTGTTCTGAAAAATGACGCAAATTGGAATATTAATGACTTTATCTTCCAGTAGATATAGGAGAACAGAATGCATGACAACAGATCAATAATTGGATTTGGTTTAAGCACCACGGGAGACAGAATAAATAATGCTGTCTTCTCAAAGAAAGGAAATTACCTCTAGCCTAAAGGTCAATCACAAGGTTTACGTCATAATAGGTATAGGGCTGTTTTCTGGGTTAAATGGCACATTTGTCAGTCTAGAGTTCCATTCTTGGTGCACATGGGTTTGATGAAAACATTTGAGCTCTGGATTTCTTCTCTAAAGTTTGTGTTTTGATTTTGTGCTGATATACGAGTTCAGTGACTTCCAATTAAACTTTCATGTGTTTTGCGTTTAATATGTGTGAGCAGGAAAACTGTGCAGTACTATCAGGATTAGCTGTAGACTGCATGAAATTATACAGTATGGCTCATAAAGTCATGTCACATGATTGACCGGTGTATGCCAGCTGGCTAACCTAACTCAAAGATGTTCATTTCCCAGAAGTGAGCGAATTTAAAAGTCTATTTTACACCAAAAAGTAAGGAAAAGGAAAACAATTCAGATAAAGTGAAAGTTAACACTTAAAACTGCTGAGGAGGTGATTCTGTTTTTTTCTGTATGTTTTTATAACAGGAACCACAGCAAATGACATTTCCATGCGCTACCTTTCCCTGTCTTACAAAAACAAATAAAACCATTTCACAGATCTCTCAGGTATGAGCTTATTTACTAGTTTTTACAGCATAAAGTATGTTCACTGCTATATAACAGTACAAGCCTGGGGCTAGTTGTCACACTTGACTCCAGTAAAAAAAACAACAAAAAAAAATTTGAACATTTTCACCCTTATTGCACAAAAAATGCCCCTATAATGCGTATTGTCCCAGTATACAAGTTGTCATTTTTCTGTGAAATGTAACATTCAATGTACAAAAGTATTGTAATCAATAATAAATTGTAAATTACAATATTTAATCCAGAACTTTTGCACTATGGGAACTTGTTGTTTGTTTGTGAACTAGCTCAAATTAGCTGTTTCTCCAGAAAGAGCGATGTCCCCATTTGGCCTTAGCATGAACCCATTGGCCTTCCAAATTTCTTTCCCTATCTTTGTTCCCCCAGCTAGCATCTATACTCATAATACCACATATACTGCGTCAGTCTGCTTTATTGTGTTGTCTCTGAGACACACTGAAGTAATAAAGACTGGGTGCAAGGACTCTGAAACAAACAGCTTTGATTCACCAAAGCATCTTTTGCCCACAACCAAAGAACGTCTGGACACAATCGTGAGTAAGTACTCAAAAAAAAATAAATAAATAGTGGGATCAATGTGTGAATTGCAGCACACAAACGGGTTTTATAGAGTATGGCCAAAATATGCAATGTTAACTACATCAAGTGTTCATTGGCTATTTGCAAATTTAACACATTTAAGCTATACAAAATATATTCAAATGACAATTATGTAAATTCAGATGCCAGAGGTCAAATAAATGTATAAGTGAAAAGAATCTGTAAATGTAATTATGTGAATTAGATATTATATTCTATTTATAGTTTTACCAAAATAAATTTTAAAAAGTCATAGGAAATTCTGGATATTTAGGAGTCAATGCCCCCCCATTTTTCTCAGAGTTTCCTAGAGTTTCAGAAGAGATCTCATAATTATTTTACACTTTTGCCCACATAACAAAGTTCAAAATTTTCCCAGTTTTTGTTTCATCATGTGGCAAAACAAATATTTCAGTTCATATTTTAAGAAGCAAACATAAGCAATGACCTTCACACAGGGTTACATGTTGCAAAGCACTAACAGTTTCCTGTCTTCTGATTTATCTATTGCAAGACTAAGGGTCTGGTGTCATAAGGGTGGCCTGATTATACAACAAAAAAGTGGTTTTCGTAACTGACATCTTGCTGGCAGACAACTGAGCAGTAATGTATTATATCATGTCCTGCATTCAACCTTTCCCAGATGTGTTTAACCAGAGCCTTTTCTCGAAACATAAAACAGAAGCCCAATCTTACTAATACTGACACCTAGTTTGGCTTGAGAATAAATTAAAAACAAGGTTTAAGCAATCTGTCTTCATGATTTACTTTCAGGTTACAGCTTATAACTGTCAAAACAGTACTTTTCTCTTCTTCTATAGCATAAATCAAATGAATTTAACAGTCAGAGCTCTAAATTAAGCACAAATTGTTCCACTGGCAAAATGTCAGTTTAACTGTATCCAAACCATTGAGCTGAAAAATCAAAATACTAGTGTGATTTTTTTTCTTTTGCTACTGGAGCAAATGGGAACACAAAAAAAAAATATTTTTTGTAGTTTCTTATGAGAACCCTGGAATGTGAACATTTTTCACCATCGCATCATGTAGCTCCACCCACACTAAAATCTCATTGGTCCTTAGTATCCCCCCTCATGTATATTAAACATCCAGCATGGACAAGAAGAGATCGACTGTGGAAGTGGACGTGTAGTCAATATTATATGACAAATCCCTCAGTTTGCACAATAAAAAAGACATCCGCTTAAGTATCGTGGAAGTCATAAAAGTATATGATTTTTTTTTAATGCTTCAACTGCTTTGTAAGCACACAGCCAGAGAAAACTGCTCCGATAGGCCTTTTTTGCGCCACACCCCATTTTTACATGTGCACAGAAAATCAGGAAACTAATTGCATTGCTCCTGGTAAGGACACGTTATTGCACATCATCTAATGTTATAGACGTCATAGCCTTGGTTCTAATGTATAAATAATCTGAATCATCTAATGTCCTTACACAGCACATAAAGAACAAAACATTGCAAGTTATGAATACATGCATAGACCATAAAAGCTACATTACACTGTTGGATTCAGCCACATAATCCTACATTATGCATGACAAGGGAATGCATGTGCGCACTGTACAATGCAATTTACATTCAGAGTCTCATATATGAGCACCATTTATCCAGCAGGTCGGGGAATGCGGGGCCTATTAGACTCATTCATGCACAGCACAGCTCCATTTTTCGGAATGAACCCGCTCAGGTTATGGAGCCAAACTAAATAACTGATGGCATGTGGGCGATAAATCACAGAATGAGTTTACTAATCTAGATAGGAAGAATAATACGGTATAACATTGACGTACATTAATTAATTAACAATATAAACAGACCATTGCTAGTATTCATGTCAACAGAACAGAACAGACAACAGAACAACACTTAAAAAGTAAACTATCAGCGTTGGGATAATGGAGTGCCAAAGGGGTCTTGGCACAAGCTCCTGCCACCCACCTGGCCTGACAGCTTGGCCCTAATGGCACATAATATAGCCACATACTGGATTACAGTGTCACTTGAATGGAACGAGAGCACACCGCACTGATTCACTAATGCTAATTGATAATTGGAATAAGACAGCATGCATGTTCCTGGAACTGCTGAACAATCGTTGGATGACCCATCAACAAAACAACCCTGCATCCCGCACTAACGGCCATTCGCCTGGTCCTCAGCTTTTATGCTGAAGTCATTAGTGTTAATGCAGTGAAGATAATCATATGAGCCATTCTCATTCTGCTACATATTGAAAAGGCTAAACAGAATTTGAATTCTGAAAACTCTGTGGCCTTAGGAATTTACCTTGTGTGGTTCAAACTTTTGCTGTTTTCCTACAGAATTAAACCTGATATGACAAAACATAACTATTTTATGAGGTGGTGATTGTGTATGAATTTGAAATTAATTAAACCTACGAATAAGATCATTTGAATTAGCCACCAGTTCACCAAAATGTAAAATTGAATAAAAATTATGAATTAGCATGAGAATGTGCTGGAGAATTTCTACACAATACCTGCAAAGTATATTTTAGTTACTACCCTGATGTTAGAGAGGGCTTTTCAGTCATTGTTTGTAAGATATTTGAAAATGAACTGAGAATACTTTATGGACAAATCATACATGTCAATACCAAAAAAACATAAACTTTGAAACCATTGTGTACTTTAAAAACAGATTTAACTAAACTAATTGGATTAATTAGTCAACTGTTAAGGGCTGTGTACCTTCTGGTCATTTTATTTTCTACTTAAAAAGAAATAAAGAGAAATTAAAAATGGTCGTTTTGTTTAACAAACCATTTCTCATTTCTCTTTATTACTTTTTAAGTAGAAAATCAAATGACCAGAAGCTACACGGACCTGATAACCTGTTAGAAATTTGCATTTTTAAAACATACAAAGGTTTCAAAATTCATGTTTAAAATATGAATATGAGTATAATTTATGTTTTAAACATGAATGTCTCTTGTCTGGCACTGTTAACCACAGACCTTATTTGGCTCATAAATTCAAAACCGCTGTGCTAAAAAAAACATTAGAAACCCATGGCTAAAGAGTAGGCTAAATTAAAAAAAACAAAAAAACATGCTGAATTAGATTACCCTTAAAAGACTAGAATAGCTAAACATCAGTATATGTTATGTGTATTGTATATGCATTCCTCAAACTCAAACAGTAGAGCACAGTGCTAGCAATGCTAAGACGAAAAGTTCGATTTCCAGGGAAACCAATAAATGTCTTAAATGCAATGTAAGCTGTTTGGGGTAAAAGCATCTAAAATATGTAAATGTGCAGTGTTTGGTATGCTGGTGTGTTGGTGAATCTATCTAGCTTCTTAATCAGCAAGACTTCCTTGGTCCATTAGACACCGCACTATAGTATCCGGTCAATGATGTCTGCCTAGCATATGTTTACACTGAAAAACAATTAAAAAGCAGTGCAGTGAAATACTAAAACATGTATTTTGTGAACTGTTGTTATGAAAATCCCTGCCAGATTATTAGGATTAGGTGTGGGGTTAGGTTCAAAATTCAGCACAAAACTGGCCCTTACACAACTAAGTAATATACTGGGACATCATCAGATTTAAAAGAGCAGTCCTCATGCAAGTGTTGACAACAGTGTGTTTTTACCTGCTTCTAAATTGGATGTAATTCTGAACAGTCTGCTCATAACACTTCAAAGACTAGATGAAGATCTGATAAAATGCACTCATTGGCTCTCTTTCTGTCCTTATAGGACAACAAAACAATCCTCAGTTCTCCTAGTACATGAACTGAGTAAACATATGACATAACACCTGACGCTAGCTTTTGACTCATTCTGGCTCAGTGAATCCTTTTTATTGACGAACTGAGACCAAGGACCAAGGAATTGATAGATAGAGCAGTCATGTCCACTCATGTTGCATCTGTTAGCCATAACCAACTAAAATGAAATCCTCAAATGAATTTTCCACCTGGTATCACCAGCTGACCAGCTGTGATCTTTTAGTTTCTTTATAAATCCTACTTTTATAGGCTTAAAAAATGTACCTTATGCAGCAGTTACAGTATAGAGCTACCGATATATAAATGATAACTCAAGAATAAGCAAGAATCAAGAAGAAAATGCCACTGATTTGACAAAAGAGTTGCGAAGCTTACCTGTTTAGTTTGTATGTGGCCTGTGCTCTTTAAAAGTGAGAAACCATCAGTCAATGTTTGTGAACAGTAAGACAGCTTAGTTTTGTTCCAGTGAATTTGTAGATCCCATCTTTTCCTTCCCATGGGTCTCTAGGCAAACATGGAGCTATTTTGAGAGGGAGTGCCAGAAATACACACCAATCAACTATTAGTGTGTGTCTGTGTGTGTGTGATTTGGCCAAAGACTCGTTCTGAATTTGCCAGGCAACAAATATTGGGTTTTAAAAAGTAATAGATTGTTTACTAAAAATATCTGTATGTGTTTGCATATTCAGGATGATCATGTATGATAGGTCAACCTGACACTAAAGATGAAGACAGCTCTGCTTTCACGGATGACTATGCAACATATTGTGCCAGCATGGTTCCTCAGCGTCAGCAAATAAGTGGATCCAATATACAATTTTCCTGCTAGAAAATGTTTGTAATATATTTTATTAGGCAGTTGCATGGTTTGCATTAAAGTTAATTGTTTAATGAATAGTGAATATTTATAAAAAAGTAAATATTCCCAGTAAACATTGTGAACTGAAATATGGCATTTTAGTTCAGTATGATACTTATTGGGAATATTTATTTTTCTTTATAAATGTTTTGCACATAGTCAAGATTCAGGTCCTAATCATTGTTTTTCAGGTGGTAAACATTGCATTGCATTACCTGACTAAAAATGTATCACAATCTCTTTTGCAATATCTCACAGCATTTCAGTTCACAGCTGTTCACAGCTATCTGGTGATCTTAAATTGGAAAGCTTTCTATTCTTGACGGACTGAATAATGGGCCCCATCAAAGCTACTGTGTGAAATCCTTACACCTGTTATTCTGGCTCCAATGAAACATTTCCCATAAACTTCCCCCAAAGTATTTATTATTTCTACTATTATAGCTAGTTTCCACAGCAGCAACTGCAATATGTATCCTGATTAACAGTAAAAGAGGATGGAGTACTGGCTATTTTTAGTTTTCCTGGAACATATTCAAAAGAGTGTTCAGTATCAGCTTCATTTATATAAACGATGGGAAAATAGTGGGTAATTGACATGAAATAGCAAGCAGTAGCAGTAGTATACTGCAGTGTGCAATTACTCTGTCATTTTTATAATTTTAAATTAACTACAAAGACTTAATTACATTTTTTTTTTTAATTTGTCACATATCAGGTCTATACACACACACACACACACACACACACACACATATATATATATATATATATATATATATGCATGTGTTTGTATTTATATATACATAAGTATACACAGTACACCAGTGGTGGGCCGTCAGGGCCAGCAAAGCCTTCTCTGCTGGCCTAAACACTATCAGAATCACTGATTTAGTTTTAATATATTTTTCCATGAATGTTATTATTTCCAATAGCCTATTCTCTTCATTTCATAGCTTTTCTCTTGGTTGCACTGCTTCCAGCAGTGTATGTTTAGTGCGTTGTATGTTGATGTTATTTGCGCGATATAAAGCTAGGTTTAAGTTTCCGTAAGAATATCTCAGTTTCCCGAGTGGAGCTGTATTAACCGGTCTTTTCCTCCGGCCGCAGCGCCGCTGGCAGAGGCAGACCAGTGGGGAGATGAGAGTCTCAGAGGTACGTTAAAACACATGTATACACTTTTCTTCATCGTCTTGTATGAATTATTATAATGTTATTTGCTCACTTTCCTAGTAAAGCTGTGCTAACCAGTATTTTCCTCCCGCAGTGCGCTGGCAGACCGGCGGGGAGACTCGTGAAGACGAAATAAAGCAGTAAGTTAAGAGAACATTAAATTGTTAGGTTAACTTTAAAACACATGTAATCACCTTACTTGTTTTATACCAATGCTGTCTGTAAGGTATAAATGCGTTTGGGTGAATAAATGTTTGTAAGAACATCGGATGGACTGTATTTGTGTCATTTTGTTAGGTTAATGCTTCAGCTACAGATGATGTGTTGCGCAATTGTTAATTGGGTTTCTTTCTTTAGTAATGGCATTCATTCTCGCTACATAAGATACCTGTCTGTTATGTAGTGCCCTGTTATACTGCATTACTGTGTAATATTTATGGTTTCTATAGCCGTGGCATCATTATGATGGTATGAAGAGATGGATTAATTCATGTAGGACGCCACTGAAGGCCTAGGTGTAAAATGCACGGCCCGCCACTGCAGTACACACACATATATTATGTGAACAAAAACTTTTATTTTGAATGCGATTAATCACGATTAATCGTTTGACAGCACTAATATATATATATATATATGTATACACACACATATACATACTTAAAAATATACTTCAGAACTACTCCTGCTATTTATTACTAGCTTCAGAGTTATGATGTACACTTTCCAGTCTGATCTAGCTTAAGTATACTTATTCTCTGCCACATGTACAATAACCCTGGGCAGATGTGTCCTCATAAGAATATCCTTAGGTTTCTGCTGCAACCTTGAGTAATCTTGGAAGAACATTTTCTCATTCGGAACGTGATATGAATAAAAAGAACCATTACAATTCTAGTTACATACAGCAAAGCTGTACGGGAAATGTCACAGTGCCAACGTTGAGTTCGCAAGGAGGTGCAGTGATCAACAACTGAAATCACACTTCAAGGCGCTGATAACTTCCATATGTAAAGCTTGTCTGACTCAAGTGCGTTTGGGTAAATGTCGTCATGTAATCTCACATAATGAACCAACAGTTCTGTTTGGATGGTACTTATGATTCAAAACCAAAACTCTG
The DNA here is from genome assembly GCF_001515605.1 of Sinocyclocheilus anshuiensis. NCBI lineage: Eukaryota > Metazoa > Chordata > Actinopteri > Cypriniformes > Cyprinidae > Sinocyclocheilus > Sinocyclocheilus anshuiensis. The sequence goes on from NW_015549606.1 coordinate 1,545,326, forward strand.
GCTCATAAATAATTCACTCACTGTTTAATCATGTCTGTTCTCAAGACTTTGAAAATATTCTGTGGTTATGTTATGCATTTATTCAGTTAAAATCAGCTTGTACATTTTGTACGATTTATGCCATACTGTGACGACTGATAGCTTATTAAAGATAAAGTAGATATAAAACAGTTTCTGACAGGTTAAAAAGATAAAAGAGATATTGATCAAATCAAAACACCAAATTTAACCTCCAGTTTGCGTTGAGTTCTTCAGTTGCAAAATGAATTTTCCCGGATGACCTAGCCTATATAGTTTTGTGCCCAGTGTGTGCTTTTATATAAACAAAATGAGATAGGGCTTTCAATTTAAACATACAAAGAATGTGACGATTGTGTTATAGGCCTACTGTATAGTTCAATAAACAAATAGTCTGATATAGTTGTAGCAAATTAGCTCAAAAGGGAATTATATTTATAAGTAATTATAACTGGTTATAATTAATTATGAATATTTAGATCAGATCTTAGAATTAACTGTAGCAGAATCAATATTACAATGATTTAATCTGTTCGTCCACCGTCAGTATAATCATTTATCAATTCTAGGAAAGATTATTTTCCTGGCCAAGAAAGAATAACTTTCCTACTTCATACAGTACTAGCATTAGCTTGTAGCAAGATCAACATTCAGTAACTCCGAATTGTGAGCAGCACACAGAGGCAATCAATTGTGAATATAAGGGATTTAATAAATGAAACTACAGCTAACATACAACAAGACTAAGCAAAACACATATATACAGAATGAAGGAAAGTAAGGAAAGAGAGAGAGAAGAACAAAGAATGGCAGTATTTAGCATCAATTAACCACAACCTAATGAGAATCACCAGAGAATCGAAAATCACCTTAAAGGGCTCAAACTTAAACACGCATCTAAATAGCTGTAAACGGTTACTTCCATTGGCTTTGTTACTGAACAAGAGTCCTGATGCGGTAGACAACGGAGGTTCTTGATGAGTTCTTTAGGAGTGAGCTGGTGGTTTTCCTCTGGTTCTTCTGAAGCGTCCGGATGCGGTAGACAATGGAGGTTCTTGATGAGTTCTGTAGAAGTGAGCTGGAGGCTTTCGTCTAGCTCTGAATATCGGAGAGTCCACAGCGAATTGACAAAGTTACTTGAAGATAAAAACTGCCGGAAAGTCAGACTCCAGGGTGATGAGTCTTGGAGAGTGTGTCTCAAAGGGTTTGAGCCATGATTAGTTTGGATTAGGGATTTTTAATGCGTCTCCAGTCACACCCATCTTTGGCAGACTGACCAATGTAGAGGTGTGAATTTTGAGCGGGAGAGGTTCCTTTGTCTCACGCAACACCTTATTTGCATGGTTTATGGTGGTCTGGAGGATTTGTCCAATATTAAGTTAAAGTATAGTAAAAAGGGCATGGTGCAAATTATGGTGACATAATATACACCATTAATCCAGGAATCAGAAGACAGTTATTTTGATACCTAACATGCCAGGGTTTGGAAAACATTAAGACTCTAGATCCAAGTAATTGGAGCTTCACTACAGTACTACAGAGTTATAACTAAGCTACTATAACCTAGGAACATGCATACAACACAGGAATACACTATATACATTTTGGAGCAGTTTGATTATGAATAAATGAAGTCAATGTCCTTTCCTATGTGTATTGTGGCTTTTGAGTATGTCTGGGCTACGGTTAGTGGCTCCTCGTGGGGATGGGGGAATCGTTCCTTCCCCCTGGAATCTCTTTGAAGCTCAAAGAGAAAGTTGACGACTGTCCCTGCTAGCGTTGGAGAAGATAGCAGAGGT
>NW_015549606.1:1547248-1559827 GCF_001515605.1 Sinocyclocheilus anshuiensis
AAACCCGAGCCGTGCCGTACTGAGCCGTGCCGAGCCGAGTCGAACCACGCAGTGGAAAAGTGCCATAGGAGTGAGCTGGAGGCTTTCGTCGAGTTCTGAAGATCGGAGAGTCCACAGCGAATTGACAGTTACTTGAAGATAAAAGCTGCCGGAAAGTCAGACTCCAGGGTGATGAGTCTTGGAGAGTGTGTCTCAAAGGGTTTGAGCCATGATTAGTTTGGATTAGGGATTTTTAATGCGTCTCCAGTCACACCCATCTTTGGCAGACTGACCAATGTAGAGGTGTGAATTTTGAGCGGGAGAGGTTCCTTTGTCTCACGCAACACCTTATTTGCATGGTTTAAGGCGGTCTGGAGGATTTGTCCAATATTAAGTCAAAGTATGGTAAAAAGAGCATGGCACAAATTATGGTGACATAATATACACCATTAATCCAGCAATCGGAAGACGGTCATTTTGATACCTGGCATGCCAGGGATTGGGAAACATTAAGGCAGTAATACCTTCATATGTCTAGATCCAAGTAATTGGAGCTTCACTACAGTACTACAGAGTTATAACTAAGCTACTATAACCTAGGAACATGCATACAACACAGGAATACACTATATACATTTTGGAGCAGTTTGATTATGAATAAATGAAGTCAATGTCCTTTCCTATGTGTATTGTGGCTTTTGAGTATGTCTGGGCTACGGTTAGTGGCTCCTCGTGGGGATGGGGGAATCGTTCCTTCCCCCTGGAATCTCTTTGAAGCTCAAAGAGAAAGTTGACGACTGTCCCTGCTAGCGTTGGAGAAGATAGCAGAGGTTATAATGCTCTTTGAACCAGAGGTGGACGTTAGACATGCATCTGTAACTGCATCTGTAATTTAGTTATAACAAGGGAGGAGAGAAAGTTTACGATGCCTAGAACCTGATCGAACATCTTGATTGCATTCAAACGCTACATAGTTTAGACTACATTTACTCAAAATAGTCGTGTTTTGTTCCTTAGTGTTTTTAACAAACCGGCTATAGCGAATGATTCAATGATTTGTTTTTCAACAAATCGGTTAAAGGATTCAAACGACTCATTGGTAAATATGGTTATTTGTCGCCATCTACTGGCAAAACTATGTAACTTGCAGAAAAATGGATAGGGGTCGGCAGTTTTACTTGCTCCTGTTCATGCAAATGTTAATATATAAACGTGCTGGTTTCTTATAAACTTAAGCTGAGCAGTGTATTAAGTTTTAATCGAATAAAACTGTAGGACACATCCCTCATCATCTGTTACATCAGAGTCTTGGTCATTATGACGCGACATTCTTTAGAATGTTCCATGAGTGTAAATTTGAGTGCAAACAAGATTGGAATTTGTAGTGAGTTGGTGAGTGATTGTGAGTAAACACTTCACCTTGGATTTGGGGATTTTTCATCTAATCAGTATTTTCAATATTTTTAGCAGGGGGATATTATTGTCTCAATTTATGTATTGTGTAATTATGTACTGTACAATGAAATTGAAAATAAATAAGCATAGTGGTGGTGCGTGAGGAATTTGTCAGAGAGGCTGATAAATTAATAATTATGCTCCCATGCACAGATGATATCCTCCGATACCTTAAAATAGTCAAGATAATTAATGATGCATTATAAAATCTCTCCTATCACAACTTGTCAATAGTCGAGGTCTATTCTGTAAATCTATAACTGTCTATTTGTACACTATCCTTACTTAATATATTTAATATAATAATAAAGAAAAAAATAAAACGTGCCTATAGACAACCGCGTGTATAAGAAAAATAATCTGTTTTTACATTATATGCATCACAATATATGCATCTCTGTTATGCATATTCATTGGTACAATTATTACAACACAAATTAATCTGCTGTGTTGCTGTGAACATTTTAAATACATTTTTGCGAAGACTCATCCTCCTTTGCTTCCTCTGATGAACCACCACTGGGCATAGCCTAGCCTTAAAAAAAATGAACCAGCTTTTATTTGTTCACCTCTTCTCTCTCTCTTACAGTGTTTCACAGATACAGTTAATTGTTTCAAAAAAACGTTTGAAATTATACACTTTTTTGGATAACTTGTCTTACTTCCATCAAAGATGCTTATTCAAAAAACAGAAACCTTCATCCCCTTGCAGGGCGGTGGTGGGCAGTAATGGAGATCAAAGACCACTTACGCTCCTCATGTGAAAAGGGTGAGTGTGGGGACCTCCCTACAGACCAGGAAATAGAGGCCCCACAAGGAGCACCTGTTCCTGTGAGCTCCCAACAGGAAGTGCCTGTGTCTTCCAGGACCCCAAAAGGACCAACTGTTCCGGACGAGTCTCAATGGGAAGTGCCTGTGCTTTCCAGGAACCTGCAAGGAGCAACTGTTCCTGATGGGTTCCAACAGGGAGCAACTGTGCCTGCAAGGCCCCCACTGAGCAGAAAACTAAGGGTCCCTGAAAATATGAGGCAGTATGTGACAAGGAATGTCATCTTAATGCCTTTGCCCCTAAGGCAACCAATGGGACGACCTACATCTTCCAGGGCACCTGTTCCCACCGCATCCCCTGAGCAACCTGTGTCTGTTGCATCCCCAGAGGATGCACTTGATCTGGCCAGGACTCCTAAGGATGCACCTATGCCTGGTGCATCCCCTGAGGGAGTACCTCTTCCAGCCAGGTTCTCTGAGGGAGCACCTCTTCCAGCCAGGTCACCTCTGAAGGCATCTGTGCTTGCTGCATACCCTGAGGAGGGACCTGTACTCACCACCTCCCCTGAGGGAGCACCTCTTCCAGCCAGGTCCTCTGAGGGAGCACATGTGCCTGCAGCGTCCTTAGAGGAAGCACCTGTTCCAGCCAGGTCACCTCTGAAGGCATTTGTGCCTGCTGCATACCCCGAGGAGTCACCTTTACTCACCACCTCCCCTGAGGGAGCAACTCATCTGGCCAGGTCCCCTGAGAGAGCACCTGTACCCGCTGGGTCCCCTGAGGAGGGAGCACCTCTTCTGGACAGGTCCTCCAAGGGATAAATGCATTGTCAGCTGGTTTATTTAGCTACTTTTCAGTACACCACATTAAGTACGCCACTTAGTAATCAGCTACACCCGTCAGGTCCGTTGAGGGAGCACACAAACTTACCACACCCCCACAGGGGTCACCTTGGAAGAGGTCATTCCCATAGAGCAATGAAGCTTCAGTAAGTCCCTCTTATCACTTTAACTTTTCAGGTTTATTCAGGAATTGTAATATCCTGTATAATATATATAATGTATAATAATAATGTATATATTTTACATCTATTGTTTTATATTTCCATAAAAATTATGTCTTTAGATTTTGACTAAGAAGCTCTCAAGCTGCTTGTGCATTACATTATGATGTCTGTTCTTTCAACAGGACAATGTAGGTGTCACACTTGCCTAAGGCGAGGAGCAAGGAACAAGGAGACAAGGCGTAAACTCAAAACAGTACTTTTAATCCTTTAATCCAAGGGGTAACATGGAGCAGACAGGAACACAGGAGACTCAGGTGTAGACTTACAATCTCCGACAAAGACAGACAGTACAGACTGGGGCTAATAAACACAGGGAAATCAGGGGAACACAGGTGCATGGAATGACTAATTAACGGGGACACGGAACACATGGGGAGGAAAAACACAGCAAAACTAATCCAGGGGCGTGACATTACTCCCCCCTCCTGGAAGGCGCGTCCCGCACCGTAACAATTCCACCGGGGAGGGGGAAGCGGGCAGACAGAGTCCATGGGGGAGCCGATGGAGGGAGGAGCCAGGGAGGAGACAGGAGGGGCTTGGAGCAGGAGGAGTCCAGCTGGACCCAGGCCACAGCCATAATGACAGCCCACGGTGGAGCCGACGGAGGAGGAATGGCCGCCGACTCCAGGGGGCCGACCAATGGCAGCGGAGCAGGTGGTGGAGGAGCCCGAGGCAGAGAGCCGATGAGCCAGGGCGACGGGGAGGATCCGGAGGTCCTAGGCGGAGCCGATGGCACCTGCAACCGACGCGAAGATGTGGATCCGGGAGGCCATGGTGGAGCCGGAGCAACAGAGGACTGAGGTGGAGCCGAGGGGATGAAGGAGCCTGACGGAGCCGGAGGGACGGAGGGACGAGGCGAAGCCAGAGGAGTGGAGTCCCGAGGCGCAGGATGGTCGACGCCAGACCAAGGTGGAGCCGGAGGGACGAGGGAGCCCGGTGGAGCTAGTGGACTGCCGAGCCACGGCGGAGAGGAGGGAGCTAGGAGCCATGGTGGAGCCGACGGGTCCACAGGCCGAGGCGGAGTCCGGGGCTTAGAGGCTGGAGGCGGAGTCAAGGGAAACTCCAGCCACAGCGACACTGGAGGATGGCAGTCCCGCGGAGCTCAGCATCATTCATGTTTCCCAGCAGGTCTTGAAAAGCTTTAGTTTTACACGGAACACATGGGGAGGAAAAACACAGCAAAACCAATCCAGGGGAGTGACAGTAGGCATGGTTCAGCTTCCTCCACTGAAAAAAACAATGTATGGAGAAAGACTCTTCAAGTTTTCAGCACACTATGAAGAGGCTGTGCCCATGGACCACTAGAGATTCGGTAAATCTCTTTTATCTATTATTTATAAAAAAAACTTTATTTTAAATATTTTATATTATATTTTAATATATGAGGAGTTATGTCTTAAGATTTTGTCTAAAAGCTCTCATTAAACCTACATGTGCATTACATGTCTGTTTTTTCAACAGGACAATGGAGATGTGGTTCAGCCTCCTCCACATAAGAAACGATGTGTGAGAAAAGCCCCAGAACCTCTGAAAGTTACGCTTTGAAGGCCAGTACCTAAAGAGCACACCTGTAAAGGTTGGTTCCTTCTGTCTCTCATTTTTACATTTCATACTTATAAAAAAAAATAAAACCAAAGTAAGCCACTGGATCTTTTCTGGATCTGCTATTTAAATTCTTTGTATTATATTTCGGTACACACTTTAATGTGTGACAACCTGTGTTTTTTGCTTTCTCAACAGGATGTGCATGTCAGTGATATCCACATAAACAGCAGAGCATCAAATGAAATAAGGAACAAAACTTCACCTTTGCACTTTGCTACTGTTACTGTGTTTTTTGATAATGAATGAAACAATAAACAATTTGGTGTCTTCCATCTGAAATACCGGTTCCTTTTATAAAGCATTGAAACAGAAAAAAATAGTTTTACTATTTCAGAATTTTATTGAATGAAGCATCACAAACATCATCAGAAAATGGTTTAGAACACTGAGAAAGATTTATGCCCTGAACAATAACGTTTTGTCACTGCCCATTAAGCTTTTCTTTCTTGGGATGCTTACAATTTGAATGTGTCCTTTTCCTCAGTGACATAAGGGCAATAAACGTGATGATGAAAACCCCACTATCCATCCAGCCAGCCATTTTCACACTGCTTTACAACCCAACTAGAATATTGCAATGTTAACATTGTGTTAACGTAACTTTTTATAACATAGCCTGTCTACTTTCAGGCAGCTTCTTGTGCATTATATTGGTGAACATGTTTTCACTGTAAATATTTAAAGGGGTCATATGACGTTGCTAAAAAGAACATTATGTTGTGTATTTGATGTAATGCAATGTGTTTATGCGGTTTAAGGTTCAAAAAACACATTATTTTCCACATACTGTACTGAAACGCGTCGATTTTTACAAAGCTCATCGTTCTGCAAAGCGAGGTGTACGCTGATTGGCCAGCTATCCAGTGTGTTGTGATTGGCTGAATACCTCAAGCGTGTGACGGAAATGTTACGCCCCTTAACATACTGTGACGCCGTCTCCCGGCACGGCGAGACAAAACCAATAAAACCCATTACAAACGAGGCATTTGTTGCATCCAGTGGGGACATAATTACTGATTATAATGACTTGTACTGTGCGTATCGCGCCGTGTAAACATAAAACCGTGTCTGCACTTGTGATCTGAGAAATGACAAACAACAAGCGCTACTCTACACTGCTCAAAACTCGCGTTTGAATCATCAGTGTCAAATTCTTTAAATATAAAAAATGTACTTACAGGCTGTGAGTCAGAAGCGTCAGCCTGTCCTTGCAAAGTTGGAACTGCCCCACTTTATAGAACAGCCTTTGAGCACAGAGCCATTGTAGGCTACTCTGCAGGTTCAGGAAACAGTCCTCCATAAAATGCGTCACACAGTGTCACACACTGCGGGCTAGAGTGAGTGGCGGCCGGCAGGCTTGAGAACGGTGCGGCTGGCGGGCTTGCTGCAACCACATGTGACGACCCGGGCTGGACTCTGCTTCGTCCGTGGTGAAAGCCGATACGGCGATCCACAGCGCGAAGTTGATGTATTTCCTCGGTGACAAGCACGGATCAGCTCTAGGCATGACAAAGCGGATGTCGTCCTCTTTTGGAAGGCCAAACAAAGTAGTTTCGCTTTCACAACGAAACACACAGCGCCTTCACGACATGGCGGCGGTGGCAACAACAATACTACAGCGAGAATAAAAGTTATGCCTTCTTTCTTTGCGTGAACATTTGGGCGGTGTTATGCAAATCTTCCCACACAGTGACGTAGACATGTGGGGGCGTGTTTAAACGAGGCATTTTAGGAGGGCGTGCACAAGTCTTAATTTTATAAAGAATATCTCTTTGGATTTGAGACTTTAGTCTTTGCAACTTTACAGATCTTCTTTATGCACCAAGAGCTTGTAACACTCCAAAGAGAAAGGGAAAAATGAAATTGCATCATATGACCCCTTTAATAATTATTTATGTCAATAATTTTGACAATATATGCATCTATAATTTTACTACATGTGATTTCTTTCCCAGCTGTTTCCCTTCACAGACATAACCGACTGTGTTTTCACAACTTATGTGTGTTTTTCACATACACTTGTGTGTATTTGACAGTTTAGGCACAGTAAGACATGAAAGAGAACTTAGTTTAGCACTCACATGTCGTGTGACAACCGCTTTCTGTGTGCATGCTTCCCTTATGTCAGAAGTTTAAACTAATATGATTTAAAAAGCATGATTTCAGAGATAGACATGATAATCAAAACCAAACGCAATTTTTAGCAGAGTATCTGAGTAAAGAGCCCTATTCTGGAAAAGGGGGTGGGGAGCAGCAGCTCATTTGCATTTAAAGATACATGCATGAAAAAGTGTGCTTGCTCTCAAAATAGGCATTTTCAAAATGATATAATAAACAATCTGTGGGGTATTTTGAGCTACACCTTAATAGATACATTCTGGGGACACCTGAGACTTATATTACATCTTGTAAAAAGGGGCATAATAGGTGCCCTTTAATGCTAAAAATTTTTCTATTCTAAACATGCACACTGGTCCAAATTGTCAAGCTGCTGAAATTTAACCCAAGAATAATTCATTAATTAGACCAAATCATCGATGTGATTTACAGTCAAGCATGTGGTAGTGATCAGACTGTTGGCCTCCATATCCAGAGATTTCCGTCAGTCGACTCTGCAACAATGTGATTGCAACTCTGCTATAATTGAACCCTCAACCTTGGCTCAAAATCAGGACATTTTACTGGAGGACAGCAGTTGAATCTGCACAAGATTGGCAGATTCTTCAGAACTTTCACAATATTTATTTAATCTACTGTCAAAATGAAGGCTCCTGTTTACCATCCTGACAGCTGACAGCTTTTGTGCTGTATTCATGTTTCTCTTGGATCGCAAAATCATTTTTCATTTTGCGCTAAGCACATTTTATTTTACTGTCTCTCATAAAGTTTTCTGGCCTGACTCATCTCTGGCCTTGTTAAAACTTCATCCACGCAGCCCACTGACGTGAATGAGCCTGCAATGCCAACTGAGAGGGCCGAACAAAAGGATATAAAAGAGGATACAGACAATTACATATACATATTCCTGTCTATGCACAGCTCCAGACCTTTATATGAATATCCATGCATATGAAGTACATGTCATTTTGATAAAGCAGGTGCGTTACAGTGCAGGTGCATGGTAATTAAACTGACATCTTAGTTTTGAACAGTGCAAACTCCATCATGCTGTGCTCATTAATTGCACACACACTAACAAACGGTATCAAATGCCCTTACTGACCCCATACACACAGAATTGCACAAAACTGGAAAACAGACAATAAAAGATCCGCAAATCATCTCTGCCATTATTTGCACCATTTATTTTTGAAGGAAACATAGAATTAGATTTTGATGAGTTCATGCTGATCACAGAGTGAATTACATTGACATTGAGTCTAACAAAGCTGTTGGAAATGTAAGAAAGAAATGCATGCAAGTTTGGAACAACATGAGGATAAGCAAATGATGTTTTGGTAAGCCTTTAAGAGCAATGGGAACGCAATATGATGAATATTTCTTGTCATGTCTTTAAAAAAGATATTTACCTGGACAAGTATCAAAAGATCTGGAAAAATGTTACAGAAGTCAATAATAAAAAATAAAAAAAATGTATGGGTTATATAGGGGATAGGATTGGTAACATTTTACCAAAATTGAGCAGATTACATCAATGAACCTCAAGTACTGAGAAGACCAAAGGACAGGTGTGCTCTATAAAGATTAAAGGGGTCATATGATGCGATTTCAATTTTTCCTTTCTCTTTGGAGTGTTACAAGCTCTTGGTGCATAAAGAAGATCTGTAAAGTTGCAAAGACTAAAGTCTCAAATCCAAAGAGATATTCTTTATAAACGTTAAGAGTCAGCCACACCTACCTAAAACGGCTCGTTCTAACATCTGGGAAGATTTGCATAATGCCGCCCAAATGTTCACGCAAATAAAGAAGGCGTAACTTTTATTCTCGCTGTAGTATTGTTGCCGTTGCCACCATGTCGTGAAGGTGCTGTGTGCTTCGTTGTGAAAGTTCTTTTTAGCAGCATCATATGACCCCTTTAACAAAGTGGAGATGTGAAGTGTTATTGAGCTGCAGATTGTGAATAGAGAAGTTTCAGCCCATAACAGTCACTTACATGAGGATGACTCAGAGTTCCCTTGATGTAAGGACCAGTGCTTACACAAGAGCTTCTTTGTTATGGACCCTCAGTGGAGGATTGACTCCACTTCTTAACATAATGACCCGATTCATTCAACATTATTATCTGGGTCTAGATTATATCTGTGATATAAAAAAAAAAAAAACCTTGTTATACTCTGTCCGGATTTACAAGACAAAAAAACACTGACTGTAACAACTGACGTAATGAAAACTGTATTAATGCACTTCATTATGCTGAACTGTTATATCCATAACACCCTGGAATGCTTTACATAAAGTGCTTTTATGTCACACAAACAAACTAAATACCCTACACTAACAGGATTTGCTTGGTTTAACCTGCTATAGAACTAACTGTAAAATCAGATGGAAAAAATAAAATGACTTTATATTTCAAGTATAGGCTACTTAAGACTAATATCATATCTAAAATTAGTTTTCTAAATAATACCTTTTGGCTTTTGACAATTTTAGGTTGTAGTCATTTAAGTCAACTGAAATTATTTTTGGTAAATTGTCTAAAACTTAAACCAAATTTAAACTGTAAAAAGCGATCAGTTGACTTTATTTTAAAAAACTGAGGAAACCTGCTGCCTTAAAATTAAGTAAATAAACTTCATGCATAATGAAAGAAATAAGTTAAGTGAACCTGACAATTCTGAGTTACACTGACAAATAACAGTTTGAAAATGTGTTGTGTTCACTTTTTATTTTAAGTTGGACTAATTTTATTAAATTGAAATTACTTAAAAGTGTGAATCTACTTAATTTAAAACTATTAAATTAATCTGAGTTCTGTCTGCTTAGTTAAATTGAGGAAACCCGTTGCCTTGAAAAAATTAAGCAACCACAACTTAATATGTGTAACTACAATTCACTTGTGACAGATTTGATCTTATTTTATCAATTTCTTTAAAGTTGAAAATTGTAAGCTACTAATACAATTCTCAAAAATACAAAATTGTTCAAAACAGACTGCACAAAAACATTTCTATGAAGAATTGTGAAGTCAACTCACCCTTATTTATATATTGCACTTCATACAATACAGATTGTGTCAAAGCAGCTTTACATTGTTAAACAAGAAAATAGTGTTGATAATGCAAACAAAATTCAGCTCTAAAAGTGGACAATAATAAACAGTCAATTTTGGAATTAAAATTAGATCATTGTTGATTGTGATGTCATCTCAGTTCAGTGGCTGTGCAATCAAGTCGATAATATTCCCCAAAAATAAGAGTCCCCAACTAAGCAAGCCAAAGGCGACAGTGGCAAAGAACCAAAACTCCATCGAAAAGAATGGAGAAAAAAACCTTGGGAGAAACCAGGCTCAGTCAAAAGGCCAGGTCTCCTCTGGCCAAATGAAACCAGCATGATGTGGTTTTTCATGGTCTTTGCAGGGGATCTATCTCTAGGACTCATCTAGTTGTCCTGGTCTCCGCTGACATTCAGGGCTGTAGAGGTCGTCTCTAGGTACTGATCCACCATCTGATCTGGATACAGACTTGGTCCGGGTGGCTATGGTGACCTTGGAATAAGAATGAGACAGACTGATATTAGTGTAGATGCCATTCTTCTTACAATGTAACAAGTACATCAGGTGTATTTGATATTGCTATTGTTATTGAACCCCTTCAAAATGAGACATGGCCATTTTGGGAATAACTTCACGGGACACTTCAAATATTACAATTACACCACCTTTTCTTTACATATTGCAAAAGTGTCATAGTAAATAATTTACCACAGTTCGACCACACGAAAGAAGATTGCAAAATGTCCATTAAATAGACCCGTGCTGGCACTTCTGCTTGAGCATGCTCTAAGCAATACCTGAAATGATATGAGAGCCATTAACATAAACTGGCTAACTAGCTAACTCACATGTCCCAATCCCATCCCACCCTCATATATTTTGTAAATATTCAGTCAGTGTGTGACATAATGTACATCCAGTTGGTCTTTATCACAAAATACCCAATGAGCAAAAGTACATCCAAAAGACGTCATTTCAACTTTATCACACTTTGAAATGACGTACCCTGAGTGTCACAGTCATCTGCTGGAGTGCCATTAAGAGCCATCAGAGGGCATTATTTTAGACTTTGTGTTTATGTTTTAACTGGACTGCATTTCCCATGGTTCCCCTCACCCATCATCCCCTGCATCCTCATTGTTTCATTGGTTTCAGCTGTGTCTTGTTAGTTTGATGATCCTGCTGGTGTGTATATGGGCCTGTTTAAACCTGGTCATTTCATGTGTTTTTGCTGATCGGATATCTATCGGATTTGTTAAAACATTTCCATTTACACTTGGCCACATAAATGTGTCGTCGCAAAACGGATTTAAATCCGATCTTCAATTCCCACGCTATATTTAAATTTAACGGAGTTCACGTCAACGAAATCAAAAGATAAGCACTGCATTTGATTAATTATCAGGTCATTTCAAGATCAAAGAACGCAATAGGAGAGCACGCGGCATCAGCACTGGAAAGATACATTTGTCATACTACTTTTAATGAAGATGATTGTGTGTTGACCGTCTGCGTCTTAATTTCAGTTTCATTCGTGGCAGTTTGGGCGTTGGCTTGCTGAAAAGCTACTCATCCACAGCGATGCATGTTGCATTAGCGCTGTCTGACTAATGTCATATAGCCTATAACACGTTTATTATTTTAACATTTTGGGAGGAGTAAAATTTACATATGTGGTTTCAACAACCAGATGCATTTACACTTGTCCAGTTTCGTCTGGAATGTGGCCCAGACCACCTCCTGAAGTGGTTTGAGTGATCGGATTTATATCCGTCTCAAATGCGTTTTGGAGGGTATTTACACCTGGTCTTTTCACGATCGGATAGCTATCCGATCAGAAAAAACGCATGAAGTGACCAGGTGTAAACAGGTCCTATATGTCGGTTGTTTTGTGTCATTTGGGGCTTCAGTCTTGCTTTTGCTGTTACGTGTTCATGCCTCGGATTATCTTGTGTTTTTGCCTTGTTTTTCCCTGTTTTGGATTATTGTCTGGATCATTAAAAGATGCACTTGGATCATTTTGTTTCTCAAATCATCCCGTGACAGAAGACTGAAGCCATTACTTGATCCAGCAGCATGAGGGACAAGACTCTATTCCCTGAAGAGCAAGCTGGGCTTCAAGGGCTGGAGAAGCTTCACCAAAAGGGAATGGAGGTACGGGCCTTTGCCCAGAGATTCTAGACTGGGGCGGAGAGGCTGGACGTTCAAGATATGGACCTTAAGGACGTTTTTAATCTTTGTCTGGATGAATCCTTACCGCACTGGGAGATGGAACTGGTGAAGTCACTGGATTTCTGGAACTTCTCCAGGTACCTGCAGCTCCGAAAGGAGGGAAAGGTAATTCACCACCACCAGAGTCCACCTGCAGGGGCTGTTTCATCCCCACCTCCTTCATCTAGTCAAGCCCAGGATCCTTCATTGATTCCCACGCTCAAGCGGAGGTCAAGAAGAAGGAGGGCAGCAAAGACTCCGGTGGTCTCAAGTCCAGTGGTCCTGGAGAACCCGACTCTGGTGGTCCCGAGGCAGGGGGTC
>NW_015549606.1:1561219-1574820 GCF_001515605.1 Sinocyclocheilus anshuiensis
CTCCAGTCCGGGAGCCCTCCAAGTCCACTCCAGAGCCCGCTCCAGTCCGGGAGCTCACGGAGTCCACTCCAGAGCCCACTCCAGTCTGGGAGCTCACGGAGTCCACTCCAGGACCTGCTCCAGTCCAGGAGCTCTCAGAGCCCATTTATGAACTCACTCCAGTCTGGGAGTCCTTAGAGTTCACTGAGGAACACTTGGTCTGTCTGGTTACGGTCAAGGAGACCATTGCGGAGCGATCTGTCTGTCCTGTTGCAGCCGTCGAGGCTGGTACTAAACTCTCTCTGCTCTTGTTTACAGTTTTCCCCGAGTTGCTAGGGAGGTCATCTGCCTGGTCAGCTTCGCTGAAGGGTTTTTCTATCCCACCCTTGTTGCCTGGCAGGATTTCGGCTCTGCTCTGGTTACCCGCTTGGGTTCCTGTTTGGCAGTAGCCTCATTGGCTTATTCCTCCGGCTCTGTCCTGACTATCTGCTGGGGTTCCTGTATGGTTGGGACCTTGCTGGTTCATCCTGCCGGCCCCGCCTTGGCCTTCCACACTGCCGGTTCTGCTCTCGTACCCTTGTCTACCTCTGTCCCCTGACCCTCTTCCATTGCATGGTCCTGGCCCGCCATCCCTCCGCCTGGTCCGCCTCTGTTCCACCTCCCTCCTGGGTTTCATTTTTTTAAATTTAATTTTCTCCCTTTTAGAGCGTCTGGAAGCCACTCTTTAGAGAGGGGGTACTGTCACAGTCATCTGCTGGAGTGCCCTTAAGAGCCATCAGAGGGCACTCTTTTGGACTTTGTGTTTGTTTTAACTGGACTGCATTTCCCATGGTTCCCCTCACTCTGCGCCCATCATCCCCTGCATCCTCATTGTTTCATTGGTTTCAGCTGTGTCTTGTTAGTTTGATGATCCTGCTGGTGTGTATATGGGCCTGTTTAAACCTGGTCATTTCATGTGTTTTTGCTGATCGGATATCTATCGGATTTGTTAAAACATTTCCATTTACACTTGGCCACATAAATGTGTCGTCGCAAAACGGATTTAAATCCGATCTTCAATTCCCACGCTATATTTAAATTTAACGGAGTTCACGTCAACGAAATCAAAAGATAAGCACTGCATTTGATTAATTATCAGGTCATTTCAAGATCAAAGAACGCAATAGGAGAGCACGCGGCATCAGCACTGGAAAGATACATTTGTCATACTACTTTTAATGAAGATGATTGTGTGTTGACCGTCTGCGTCTTAATTTCAGTTTCATTCGTGGCAGTTTGGGCGTTGGCTTGCTGAAAAGCTACTCATCCACAGCGATGCATGTTGCATTAGCGCTGTCTGACTAATGTCATATAGCCTATAACACGTTTATTATTTTAACATTTTGGGAGGAGTAAAATTTACATATGTGGTTTCAACAACCAGATGCATTTACACTTGTCCAGTTTCGTCTGGAATGCGGCCCAGACCACCTCCTGAAGTGGTTTGAGTGATCGGATTTATATCCGTCTCAAATGCGTTTTGGAGGGTATTTACACCTGGTCTTTTCACGATCGGATAGCTATCCGATCAGAAAAAACGCATGAAGTGACCAGGTGTAAACAGGTCCTATATGTCGGTTGTTTTGTGTCATTTGGGGCTTCAGTCTTGCTTTTGCTGTTACGTGTTCATGCCTCGGATTATCTTGTGTTTTTGCCTTGTTTTTCCCTGTTTTGGATTATTGTCTGGATCATTAAAAGATGCACTTGGATCATTTTGTTTCTCAAATCATCCCGTGACAGAAGACTGAAGCCATTACTTGATCCAGCAGCATGAGGGACAAGACTCTATTCCCTGAAGAGCAAGCTGGGCTTCAAGGGCTGGAGAAGCTTCACCAAAAGGGAATGGAGGTACGGGCCTTTGCCCAGAGATTCTAGACTGGGGCGGAGAGGCTGGACGTTCAAGATATGGACCTTAAGGACGTTTTTAATCTTTGTCTGGATGAATCCTTACCGCACTGGGAGATGGAACTGGTGAAGTCACTGGATTTCTGGAACTTCTCCAGGTACCTGCAGCTCCGAAAGGAGGGAAAGGTAATTCACCACCACCAGAGTCCACCTGCAGGGGCTGTTTCATCCCCACCTCCTTCATCTAGTCAAGCCCAGGATCCTTCATTGATTCCCACGCTCAAGCGGAGGTAAAGAAGGAGGGCAGCAAAGACTCCGGTGGTCTCAAGTCTGGTGGTCCTGGAGGACCTGTCTCTGGTGGTCCCAGGTCAGGTGGTCCTTGAGGACCTGTCTCCGGTGGTCCAAAGCCTGGTGGTCCTGGAGGACCATACTCCAGTGGTCCCAAGTCAGGTGGTCCTGGAGGACACGACTCCGGTGGTCCTGGAGGATCGGACTCCAGTGGTCCCAAGTCAGGTGGTCCTGGAGGACTGGACTCCGGTGGTCCCAAGTCAGGTGGTCTTGGAGGACCCGACTCTGGTGGTCCCAGAAGTTTCTGAGCAGCCCACTCTCTTTGTCTCACCCATTATCCTTGCCCTGCCGGCTCCTTCCACGATCCTTGCCCTGCCGGCTCCTCCCATGATCCTTGCCCTGCCGGCTCCACCCAGGCTCCTTGCTTTGCCAGCACAAACCAAACTCCTTGCCTTGCCAGTCCCACTTAAGCTTCCTGCCACGTTGGCCCAGGAGCCTGCCACGGAGCCTGCTCCAGTCCGAGAGCCCTCAGAGTCCACTCCAGATCCCGCTCCAGTCCGGGAGCCCTCAGAGCCCGCTCCAGTCCAGGAGCTCACGAAGTCCACTCCAGGACCTGCTCCAGTCCAGGAGCTCTCAGAGCCCATTTATGAACTCACTCCAGTCTGGGAGTCCTTAGAGTTCACTGAGGAACACTTGGTCTGTCCGGTTACGGTCAAGGAGACCATTGCGGAGCGATCGGTCTGTCCTGTTGCAGCCGTCGAGGTTAAAATTTAGTTCAGATGTAGTCATTGTGGACGTATTTTCAACGTCTTATAGTATCATCTGCAGTCTCATCTAGACATAATTTATACTGCTTCTGGACCACAAAAACACTCTTAGGCTGCATTCAATTAAAACTCATGCAAATCAATTCAGACATAGCATGTTTGTATAAAAACCAAAGAAAACAAAAGAAACTTCACTCATCATACAGTGGATAACCATTAACAAAGAACAAACAGTTTAGTTTAGTTGGGCCCATACAGTATGTTCACCTGTTGGAGCTGAATTGGGGTGGAAAACAATTCAAATTCTTAATGATGGTACATTCTTTATTCATGTAACTTACCTGAATAATATCTGCCTGCACAATAATGAAAAGAACGCACAAAATGCTAGGACAGGCATCTATATCCAGAGTGTGGTGTGGCAGGAGGAACTGGAACGAACGGACTTCTGTCCAGGTTGTCACAACATCTCTCTGTCTTCACGAACTGCCCTGAAACACATTGAAATATAAACGATTATTATGAATATAAATGTAGCTTCACAATGCTCATTTGGCCTCTGTGGTGAATATTTGATCAGAAAATATGGACAGACTGATATTTAGTCTTTAATGAATCGTTTCAAAGAGTGTTTTTTTTTTTTATTAATTTATTTTTATTATTATTATTATTATTTGAAATTTTGAAGCGCCTAATTTCACAGGCTCTCGTGAGCATCCGGGATCCACAATGTCTATTTTACTATAAGAACAAACACTTCACACAAAATAAAGTTTTGAAAATATTACATTGTTTTATTTATTATTGTTAAGTTATGTGTTTTAGTGAAAAATTCAAACAACTAAAAGGGATCAACATAAATTTACCTCAGACTTTTTTTTTTTTTTTTTTTAAATCGTATTTGAATGTGCGGCAACTATAGTTGCCGGTGGGCAAATATGTTGTATGCACCCCTTTAATGTAAAATTTGAATAGGAGGAGAGCATTTGGCATCTAACTCAAAATAACTGCTTTCAACAGATCAATCTTTATTCATAAACAAATTTATGACCCGACTCTGGTGGTCCCAGAAGTTACTGAGCAGCCCACTCCCTTTGTCTCACCCATGATCCTTGCCCTGCCGGCTCCTCCCATGATCCTTGCCCTGCCGGCTCCTCCCATGATCCTTGCCCTGCCGGCTCCTCCCATGATCCTTGCCCTGCCGGCTCCTCCCATGATCCTTGCCCTGCCGGCTCCACCCAGGCTCCTTGCTTTGCCAGCACAAACCAAACTCCTTGCCTTGCCAGTCCCACTTAAGCTTCCTGCCACGTTGGCCCAGGAGCCTGCCACGGAGCCTGCTCCAGTCCGAGAGCCCTCAGAGTCCACTCCAGATCCCGCTCCAGTCCGGGAGCCCTCAGAGCCCGCTCCAGTCCAGGAGCTCACGAAGTCCACTCCAGGACCTGCTCCAGTCCAGGAGCTCTCAGAGCCCATTTATGAACTCACTCCAGTCTGGGAGTCCTTAGAGTTCACTGAGGAACACTTGGTCTGTCCGGTTACGGTCAAGGAGACCATTGCGGAGCGATCGGTCTGTCCTGTTGCAGCCGTCGAGGTTAAAATTTAGTTCAGATGTAGTCATTGTGGACGTATTTTCAACGTCTTATAGTATCATCTGCAGTCTCATCTAGACATAATTTATACTGCTTCTGGACCACAAAAACACTCTTAGGCTGCATTCAATTAAAACTCATGCAAATCAATTCAGACATAGCATGTTTGTATAAAAACCAAAGAAAACAAAAGAAACTTCACTCATCATACAGTGGATAACCATTAACAAAGAACAAACAGTTTAGTTTAGTTGGGCCCATACAGTATGTTCACCTGTTGGAGCTGAATTGGGGTGGAAAACAATTCAAATTCTTAATGATGGTACATTCTTTATTCATGTAACTTACCTGAATAATATCTGCCTGCACAATAATGAAAAGAACGCACAAAATGCTAGGACAGGCATCTATATCCAGAGTGTGGTGTGGCAGGAGGAACTGGAACGAACGGACTTCTGTCCAGGTTGTCACAACATCTCTCTGTCTTCACGAACTGCCCTGAAACACATTGAAATATAAACGATTATTATGAATATAAATGTAGCTTCACAATGCTCATTTGGCCTCTGTGGTGAATATTTGATCAGAAAATATGGACAGACTGATATTTAGTCTTTAATGAATCGTTTCAAAGAGTGTTTTTTTTTTTTATTAATTTATTTTTATTATTATTATTATTATTTGAAATTTTGAAGCGCCTAATTTCACAGGCTCTCGTGAGCATCCGGGATCCACAATGTCTATTTTACTATAAGAACAAACACTTCACACAAAATAAAGTTTTGAAAATATTACATTGTTTTATTTATTATTGTTAAGTTATGTGTTTTAGTGAAAAATTCAAACAACTAAAAGGGATCAACATAAATTTACCTCAGACTTTTTTTTTTTTTTTTCTTAAATCGTATTTGAATGTGCGGCAACTATAGTTGCCGGTGGGCAAATATGTTGTATGCACCCCTTTAATGTAAAATTTGAATAGGAGGAGAGCATTTGGCATCTAACTCAAAATAACTGCTTTCAACAGATCAATCTTTATTCATAAACAAATTTATTATGCATAAAATTCGAAGAACATTCGATGCAAACCCCAAAAAAGTAGCAAAGGGGTCATATGATGTGATTTCAAGTTTTCCTCTCTCTTTGGAGTGTTACAAGCTGTTCGTGAATAGATTAGATCCCTAAAGTTGCAAAGACTAAAGTCCCAAATCCAAAAATATATGCTTTATAAAAGTTAAGACTCTTCCACGCCCTCCTAAAACGCCTCGTTTAAACACGTCCCGACACGTCTACGTCACTGTGTGTGAAGATTTGCATAACTTGGCCCAAATGTTCACGCAAAGAAAGAAGGCGTAACTTTGATTCTCGATGTAGTATTGTTGCTGCCGCCACCATGTCTCGGAGATGCTGTGTGTTTCGTTGTGAAAGCGAAACTACTTTGTTTGGCCTTCCAAAAGAGGACACGACTAGAAATCAGTGGTTAAGTTGTATTTACAACACTGTTCCAGAACAGTTCAAACCAAATATTCAGATGTGTGCAGCTCCATTTTATGGAGGACAAGGACTGTTTCCTGATCCTGGGAGAGTAGCCTACAATGCCGGTGTTCTTACAAATAATGCTGACTCACAGCCTGTAAGTATGGTTTCATATTTAAAGGATTTGCCACTGACTATACAAACGCAAGTTTTGAGCAGTGTAGAGCAGTGCTAGTTTGTCATTTCTCCGATCACAAATGCAGACATGGTTTTATGTTTACACGGCGCAATGCAACACATAAAAATACAGTATAAGTCATTATAATCAGTAATTATGTCCTCACTGGATGCAACAAATGCCTCGTTTATAATCGGTTTTAATGTTTTTGTCTCGTCGCTCCGGCCTGGGCATAGAGGCGAAAACAATAGTGTTCAGTATGTAGAAAATAATGTTTTTGTTTACCTTAAACCGCATAAACACATTTCATTAAACCAAATTCACAAAATATTGTTCTTTTTTAGCAACATCATATGACCCCTTTAAAGTGGTGGAACATAGTGCAGAACAAAGTGCAGCCATTAAGTTGCCCCAACAGGGTATTGTGTATCAAAAAGTTAAATGAAAATAAATAAATAAAAATAAACAGAATGAAGAACATATTACAGTAAATATATTTATGTAGAAATATAGAAAATATTCTATATAATAAAAAAGGTATACCTGAAAGAAAATTCCGCATTTAACTGTTTGGATACCAACATTCTGCAAAATATCTTCTTTTGTGCTCAACAGAAGAAAGAATCTCATAGGTTTGCAACTTGAGGGTGACTAAATGATGACACAATTTCCATTTTTGGGTGAACATTCCCTTACGTAAGCAGTTTTACTATAAGTAGCCTACAAGGAGTACTGCAGTGAAGGTACAAGTAGTTTTATAAGTTTACATAAACATATTTGCATACTATACTTTGTGATGTAAATATGTAAAATATCACATATTTTATGAATAGGCACATATTGATTAGGTCAAATGGATTAACCCTGACAAAAGTCCTTGATATTCATGAAATTAATGATATTATTTTTAAAATATATGATTATTTAAATAATTATCATGTGTAGGCTACACCCATGATTGTGTGTTTGTTTATTTACTTATTATTGAACATGCAGGTATTTTTATTCTTAGAGGTGTGTTAGTTAAATGAAAATAAATAAATAAAAATAAATAGAATGAAGAAAATATTACATCTATATAATAAAAAAGGTATACCTGAAAGAATTACGCTTTTTTTTTTAGGCCCATAGTATTCAATGACTGACTGTAGTAGGTGATTTCATATAATAATGTAAATGTATACTCATTACTTGACTGAATTTCAGCATTATAATGGAATCATAAGCTACTAGTCATAAAAAAATTTAGGGTCCTTGACCAATTAGAATGAAACGCATCCAAACTGGATAAAGGGGCCTCAATATTTTGACAAGACATAATGTCATAAAAGGGAGAAAAAGATAATCTACAGCCATTAATCCCATGCGTTAGCTCTTTCTTTCCATTCTTCCTTTTGTGTGACTGACGGAAGTTTGTAAACTGCTGCTGTCACTTGAAAACTGGAAATTCCCACCCCCCATGGCAAAAGCAGACACAGAACTGGGGCAGTAGAGCTGTGGAAAGATTGCTCCCTCATCTCCTCCTTTTGACAGATTTATTCCCTATCAAATTAAGGTCTACTGTACAGTAAAGATTTCAGTTAAAGGGTTAAGTTATGTTTTAGGTGGGATATTATGAAAGCAAAAAGCAGAAAACAAGACCAATAACCTTGATTTATTAACCTATTAACACAGTATACCCCATTTCCCCATGATATGTACTTACAAGTCATTTGCCCACCGGCAACTATAGTTGCCGCTTGGACTTTTGACTAAGTATACAAAAAAATATACATCTCCTGTAAGATTTGTTTTGTTTGGATGATTCTAGAGACCTTCATGATTATGTAGATATATATATATATATGTAAACAAATATACTTACTAGTAACATGAAAATTACATTTCTTTGGGAGTGTTTGTCTTCGCTATGCTTCCTGGAAGTAGGGGTAGGAACTTGACAGCCTCATGTGACAGGAAGGAATACCTTTTTTTTTTTTTCTTGAAATCCTTTGTTTGATTGTTTGCTTGCATATCATTGAGAAATAAAACATGGATAACATCTAGAAAAATACTTACAAAAGGAAAATTACAACTATAAACTGCTGCAACTATAGTTGCCGGTGGGCTTAAATGGGTTTTAATATTACCTAGTTCTGCTTTATTTGGTTTATTCATGACTGACATTGGGCCTTCTTTTGGCTTGCTCGTGGCCCAAATCTGGCAAACAGGAGCGGACCGCCCAAGTGCCATCATTCTTCACAGTATGTGGGCCGGAGCAAGGTGTTGGATCTGGGCCGGATCTGGGCCAGAATTCAAATCAATGTGGCCCAGATTTGGGCCAGTTCTTATATATATATAAATACGACAAAATTATTAAACCTTCAAAATTCAATAGTGACAACAAATATAAAATATATTATATTAACACTGGGAATGACATGAGGGTGAGTCAATGATGACAGAATTTTCATTTTGGGGTGAATAATCCTTTCAACTCCCTAGTACTTTCAACACAAACCAAGCTTTTACCTTTCAAATATCACTTAAAAAGTCACACTAACATCATGTTTCCCATTTATTTGTGCAATGCACATTATCATGTACAGCTCCATATGGAGAACAGAAACAAAAAAAAAAGACACAGAAAACAAATTCATGTCACAATAATACTGATACAGCAAACAAACACAGAGCTGTATCCAAACCTTGCCATTTCCTTACAGAGAACAGCATTATTGAACACCACACATTCACTACTGTATAGGTTAGCTTCCGAACATATTATGATATCCTAAGATTGAAGAAAAACGGCTCAGTCCACAAAAGGTGGAAGGTGGAAAAGTTACATCCTAGATACAGGGCTCCTTTCTTTTACTCAGGTCTCGCTGATCTGTTGTCTTTGTCCATGGTTAGCATTCAAGTCTTTAGCGTCGCACTGTGTCAAAGGGAAGATACCGGCAAAACGTAAGAGATAGTAGAGAAGACTGCTTTGATACAGTTAAAGCTTCAGTATATCACCACATGATTGCGAAAAGAGGAAGACAAAG
Organism: Sinocyclocheilus anshuiensis; assembly: GCF_001515605.1. Taxonomy (NCBI): domain Eukaryota; kingdom Metazoa; phylum Chordata; class Actinopteri; order Cypriniformes; family Cyprinidae; genus Sinocyclocheilus; species Sinocyclocheilus anshuiensis. Next base: position 1,570,407 of record NW_015549606.1, read on the forward strand.
CATGAACGAGATGTACTGCAAGTTACGACACAAGGGTGTTTTGGATTTACCTAATGCCATTCAAGTGCAAATATACTGAGAAGAGAAAGGGCAGATTAGTGGCTGTACACTCTAGAAACTTCCTTTGGATCATGTGCCACTTACAGTCAAACATGCAGTACATTATGAGGATACCGACACATGCTAAAAGAGCTGTGTATCCACTTATGTTGCGTAATGGTGATTTCATATGTCAAAATATTAATTGTCCACTCCGAATGATATGTTCAGCTGGTTTAAAAGACACCTACGGTAATGAAACAACAGGATTTGAACACTACCCATCAATCACATTCCTCAGTCAAAAGGCTTTGTTTCAGTAGAAAGCATGAACGCATTAGAATCGTATGCTAGGCAAAACTTTAATTAAAATTTAGTAGTCCTGATAACCGTTTAGGCTAATACTTCAAAAAAGTACTAAAGGAGCCTTCACACAGAATGTGTTTTTCCCTTCCAATGTGCTACTTTTTTATTGTTTTTCTACGTAAACGCACGCTAGATGGACGTGTTTGACATTTGCGCTAACATCTTGCATTTTGTGTATGACAGCATTCTAAAAATGCGGCACTCAAGTTAAAATAAGTTAAGCTTTTTAAAAAGGTGTCTCAAGATCTTGCGTTTTTCCGCATTCCACTGGCCGTGTCTTGCGTAGCAAAAACGCGTTCCCTTTCGATACTACACTCGTACTGCGTCTTGCTAGACGCATATGGGAAAAAGCCTTTTTTCTCCTGAACTGAAGCCTTTTTTCATTGTGACCAAACACATGCTAATATTTCCATCTATTCCTTGTTGCCAAAAATATCAAGCACATGGCAAATAAATTTGAATTGTATTTTTTGAAGATGTACTGGTTGAAAATTATTGTTTTTAATGCAATTGTCTTGGTTTCATTTATAAATGACAATGTTGCATAGAGTGTTAAAGGATTCTGGGAAATTAGGGTTGTGTATATAGTGGAAAGAAGACGATCACAGTATTGCTGCCATCTTGTGGGCACTACCTCTAATCACAGCTGAGGGGATTCCCAAAGGTTAAAGGTCAGTCTGCCACAGGTTAAGAGGGCACAGCGCTGATGAAATCTCACCAGAGCAATTTAGAATCAAAGTCAACGAGGGTCAAGCAAAGATTTAATCTTGACTCCCTTTCTCTCTGGACCAGCGTGTTTTGCTTTTTGAGCAGATTCCTCGGCAAAGTCACGTATGTTCCACATCAAACTTCTCTGATGATCATCTTTTTTCCTTTTCTGTTTAATCCTTCACCTTACTGTCACCCTAACAAATTTTGATAATCAAAAACCCCCACATTCCAAAGATGTGGGTGGGACAAACCGAATGAATCAGCCAATGAAGAGACATCTGATGACTCAACAGGATTAGTCAGGCCTTTCATTACATTCTTTACCACTAATTGTTGCACTATAAACTTTTAGGCATATAGTAACATGCATCATTCCTCACAGGCTTTTAAGAGTGATGGCATTGCACTTTTAATTTGTACATAACTTTTGAATGTCAGTTATTGTATTTGAATGAAATAATAAATTAAACAATTTGTAATCAATTGTTAGGATTACAATTCACCCAAAAATAAAAATTCTCTCATCATTTACTCACCATCATGTTGTCCTTAACCTGTATGTTTTTTTTCTTCTGCAGAACACAGAAGATATTTTGAAGAAAATTGATAACCCATCAACATTATGACCATTGTAAAAAACACAAAGTCATTTTACAGATTTCTTCTGTTATGTTCCACATAAGAAAGTCATACCATTTTGGAACGACCAGTGGTATTGTCATTAAGAAAAACTAAAACTAATAACAATTTTAAAAATTAAATAATTGAAAATGATTTAAGTACTAAAATAACTGAATAAATTTAAACTAATAAAAGCTATATATATATATAGCCTGAATGGGCGGGGCATCTGGCTATATAAGTGGGCGTTCGCCACAGGATTCTCAGATTTCTTCTCCTTCAGCGACGACTCTACGTCTCTACGCTGATCCGAAGCTGCTCGCCTTTGACATGCCTTCGCAGCTGGAATCGGGACCTCTCAGCACGGCTGACGCAGCAGTTCCGGTCCTTTTCCCCTGCCGCCATTACTACACAGACACTAAAAGAGCTACTAAAAGAGCTTGGCATTGTTGCAAATGCCACGCCGTTACTGCGGTTCATGCGGGTCTCCCCTGCACGCCGATGACGGCCACACGGAGTGCGTTTCCTGCTTGGGGAAATCCCATGCGGAAGCTGCACTCACGGGAACTGATTGTTCTCACTGCGAGAACTTCAGTCTCGCCTCTCTTCGCTAGCGAACCACTTTCTTTTCAGAGAGCGTCTCCGCCCCTCGCGCCCCTCCCGTTTTCTTCCTCCCAGGGACCTGTGAGAGAGGAGCTGTTGGGCTCGGTGACTGACCCCACCCCCTCGCCATCGTCCGCGCCCAGCGCCACCAAAGACGGGATAGATGCCGAGCTTCTCCGTATCCTCTCCAAAGCGGTCAAAGAGCTGGGTTTAGAGTGGTCTCCGCCAGAGGAGCCCTCCCGCAGCCGCCTGGAGGAGTGGTTCCTGTCGGGGCGCCGCCAGGCCCCCTCGTCAGCATTCCTCTCTGTTCTTTCCGGAGGTCCATGCGAGCTCACCAGATCGTGGCATGCTCCCTACTCCGCCCGCCTCCGTACTGATTCTTCATCCGCCCTCACTTCCATCGACGGCGCTGAAGAAAAAGGGTACGATAAGCCACCTCCCCTAGATGAGTCAGTGGCCGCGCACCTCTGCCCGCCCACGGCCATCGGCTGGAGAGCAAAGGCCGCTCACCCGTCCAAGTCGTGTAGGACCACTTCAGCTCTCGCTGGATGCGCCTACACTTCAGCTGGACAGGCGGCTTCATTCAATGGCGGTCCTCCAGGTCTTTCAGGCCAAGATCCTCGCATCCTCCGATAAGTCTGGCCTGGACCCCGCGACCCTCAGGGAGCTGAGGAGCGCAACCGACCTGGCTCTGCCCGCCACCAAGACCACTGATCAGGCGATCGGTAGATCGATGGCCAGCCTTGTGGTGCTCGAGCTCCATTTGTGGCTGACGCTAACAAAGATCAAAGACGCGGATAAGATCCCCTTCCTCGATGATCCAGTCTCTCCCAAGGGTCTCTTTGGTTCGGCGGTCGAAGGATTCGCCGAGCGCTTCACGGAGGCACAGAAATCGTCCCAAGCTATGCGACATTTCCTGCCTAAGCGCTCCAGCTCCGCTGCTGCCTCTGCTCGCCCTAAGTCTGCGCCGACTCAGCAGCCCGCAAAGCCAGCACCTGCCGCCCCTGCCGTTCAGCCCACTAAGGCGCAGCAGACGCGGGGACGCTCTTGCTCGGCCAAACGCTACCCTCTTCCTAAGTGCCAGGGACCCCGACCCAAGATTGCGTTGGCCCCGGCGCCTCAGGCGTCATCCTGATCTGCGAGACAGGAAGAGGATGAGGCCAGATCTCGCTACGGCCGGACCGCCCCTCAAGCAGCCTCTCTTAGACCTCTTGACACCCCATTCAACTCCGGGTACAGAGGGAAATGTGTTTTGTGCAAACAACGGGTCCGTTTATGCGCCCAAGCATTCAGCCGCTGTTATAGCGGGAAAAATAAAACACAAACATTTTCAAAAAGAGAGCAAAATTCCTCTTCCATTACTCACAAGTGTTCTGCCCCCGTGCGGTCAGTCACTCGAGTTAATTCAACCCCTCGCCACGCGGGCCGAGGCCTGGCAGGCCATCCCCGGAGTGTCGAGATGGGTTATGGGGATAATAAAATGAGGATATTCACTCCAATTCGCTCAAAGACCCCCACGCTTCAGCGGCGTGGTCCCCACCTTAGTGCAAAGCAAGGACGCTTACGTCCAGCGCTCAGAGGTGATGAATCTGCTGGCAAAAGGAGCTGTGGAAAAGGTTCCTCCAGCCCAGAGCGAGTCAGGCTTCTACAGCCGTTACTTCCTCGTCCCCCAAAAAGATGGTGGTCTCCGGCCCATCCTCGATCTCAGACACCTGAATCACGCCCTCATGAAAAGGTTGTTCAGGATGATTACACTGAAACAGATCCTTGCGCAAATTCGCTCAGGAGACTGGTTCTTTTCTCTGGACCTGAAGGATGCATACTTTCACATCCAGATAGCCCCCCGTTGCAGGCGATTCTTGAGATTCGTGTTCGAGGGAGTGGCTTATCAATACACGGTTCTTCCCTTCGGGCTGTACCTGGCCCCCTCACTTTTACGAAGTGCGTGGACGTGGCTCTCTCCCCTCTGAGACAGATGGGAATCCGCATTCTCAACTACCTCGACGACTGGCTCATTCTGTCCCAGTCGGAGGCAGAATTAATATCACACAGGACCCTCCTCCTCAGCCACCTG
>NW_015549606.1:1575431-1575836 GCF_001515605.1 Sinocyclocheilus anshuiensis
TTTCCCATCCAGATAGCCCCCCGTCACAGGCGATTCTTGAGATTCGCATTCGAGGGAGTGGCTTATCAATACACGGCCCTTCCCTTCGGACTGTCCCTGGCCCCCGCACGTTTACGAAATGCATGGACATGGTTCTCTCCCCTCTGAGACAGATGGGAATCCGCATTCTCAACTACTCACCCTCTCAAAGCATTTCAGAGGATGCTGGGCCTCATGGCAGCGGCATCGCCAGTGCTACAATTGGGTCTGCTTCGTATGTGCCCCCTTCAGTGCTGGTTGAAACCACGGGTTCCATCCCATGCATGGCATCACGGATGCCTGCAGATCAGAGTGAGTCAGGCCTGTGTAACAGCCCTGGCCCCCTGGAAGAACTCCCGCTGGATGGAACAGGGCGTGGCCATGGGG
>NW_015549606.1:1576233-1581984 GCF_001515605.1 Sinocyclocheilus anshuiensis
TTCTTTATGCTTTTCCCCCGATCGCCCTGATCCCACAGGTAATCAGGCGAGTAAGGGAACAAAAACACAAGGTTCTCCTGGTGGCCCACCTTTGGATGAACCAGCTGTGGCTATCAGAGCTAACTCAGCTGTTGATAGCGGCCCCTTGGCCCGTTCCGCTGAGACGGGATCTCCTCTCTCAAGTGAATGGGTCAATATGGCATCCTGTGTGACCTCAGGAAGCTCAGCCCGTCTTAGCCTTGAGTTGTTGTTAATTTCTTAATGGGCATTGGTTGCTTATGGAAGTTTGATACTTTTAGTCGTTCCACTACATTAGCATGGCGTGATTGTACTGTGTTCCCATATGCGTCTAGCAAGACATAGTACGAGTGTAATATCGAAAGGGAACGTACTCGGTTACTAACGTAACCTCGGTTCCCTGAGATACGGGAATGAGTACTGCGTTGCTTGCCGTGCTATGTAGCTGCACGACTCAGTCGTCGCTTCAGTCGAAGTAAACCTGAGAATCCTGTGGCGAGCGCCCGCTTATATAGCCAGACGCCCCGCCCATTCTGGCGGGCTTTGGTGGGCTTCGTCGCCATTGGTTCGTTTTTTAAGCTCTGCACGAACCAATGGCCGTGCAGTTTCACTGCGTGAATGAAAAAAGGCTTCAGTTCAGGAGAAAAAAGGCTTTTTCCCCATATGCGTCTAGCAAGACGCAGTACTCGAAAGCGTGACTAGTTCTTTAGGGCACTATTAACCAGTTAAAGACGTCAGGTTAACATAAATTGTGTATGTAAAGACAACCTTAACTTTTACCCCGAAACAAGCCATGTCAGAGTTACCTGCAAAACGTTTCTTTTTTCTATGGAATAATTACATGAATAAACAATTTCCTTTGACTTTTTATGTTGTAAACAGTATGTTATTATAGTGCAACATATACATACAGATCAATATTCAGTAAAAAACAACATAAGAATAAACTGCTAGTTAAATCTACTGCATTTCACAGATCAAGTTTGAGAAAACCTCCCATATCCTGTACAGTCTCTTATTATACTTATTGTGCTTCTGCCCCACAGTACTGTGTTGTTTATCTTCTGAAAGAAGTTATGTGTTACATGATATGATAAATTTTTAGTGGCTGCAGGTTTTTGTTGGAGTGTTCTTTCATTTGTGCCTATCTTTCTAAACCTAGCCCCTGACTGAACGAAAAACAGAGTCGTTGCTTACTATACCACTTTTATTTTCACTCATTTTCACTCATCATTTGTTAAAGATGTTCTTCCTTAGCACTAAACCTCTTTAATAAATCAAAACTCACCCGAAAGCTTCTGAATAAATTCTACCAGACATTCTATGATGGTCTGGTTGACTGATAATGTTCACAGAAATATTTCACAGCTGTTTAACGACAAAGTCTGATCTTTGTTATGTAAGTGAGTCCTGGGTAAGACACAAATAAGAGTTTTTAAAACAAAGCTGAATGCTACTTTTTCCAACAGCAGTCTTCTCATACAGAAGTTAAGTTGGCCTAGGGCATGATGGGACCTGATACATGGATCGATAAAGAGATACACACAACTATACTGTAGATGTAAGCTCTGACATCTCTATGAAGCAGGGTCCTGGAGGTGGGAGAGAACAAAGGAGCGTTTCAAAGACTGGTGGGTTGCAGGGTGTCTAATCGGGGCAGGAACTGCTGACTGGTTGTGATAATTTACAGTAAGTCTTAGTACAGTGCTTTCTGTCCTTGGCTTTCAAATTCTGACCAGGCATCATTTAGTTCCATAAAAATCATCTTGGCATATTGTTCGTAGGGCTGTCCAGTAGCCTGCAAATGGGAAGAGAGAGAAAACTGATGCATTTTGTCTTTAAAATGCCTTAACTAGAGGGGTCCTATCATATTTTCAGGGTCAATAAGATTTTTAAGAAATGAATTAATACTTTATTCAGCAAGGATGCATTAAATTGATCAAAAGTGACATTAAATACATTTATAATTGTGCAAATAAAGAATTTTATAGAGAAATGCTGTTGATTATAACTTATAATATACTGTAATTCTTCATAGTATCCTAAAAATATTAAGAAACACAACTTCAGGAGGAGCACAAGGTTCTTGAGCACAAAATCAGGAGGAACGGCTGTGGAAAATTCAAATTTGCCATCAAATTAATAAACTACATTTCAAAATATATTCATATATAAAACCGTTATTTTAAATTGTAATAATATTTCACAAATATTACTGTTTTACCCTATTTTTGATCAAATAAATGCAGCATTGGTGAACATAGGAGACTTTTTCAAAAACATTTAAAAAATCGTACAGGTCCCAGACTTTTGAACAGTAGTGTATTTTGCAACTGTGCTTTTAAGACTTTATTGTTTCGCTTTAAAGTGCCCCTATTATACCATTTTTAAGATTCTTAATATTGTTTTTGGAGTCATGCATCCAAGGGCAAAAAGCTCTTTAATTTTCTCAAAATATGCATTTAATATCATCTCACTTTCAATGATTCTCAAATGATTTGTTCGAAGCAGTTCTAAGATTCTGTCTCTCTAAACCCCTCCTTTCCGTGAGCCTGCTCTGCTCTGATTGGTTAGATGGCTCAGCCTGTTGTGATTGGTCTACCGCGTACAGCGCATGTCGGAAATGATACGCCCATTGCCATAGTTACGTATTTTGAACGCTCAATAAAAAATATAAGCATCTATTACTTATACTTATAGGGCATTTTGTGAATCCTGTATTGAACTCCCCGACATGATGTTTACCACACGAACAAGCTACAGTGTTTGTAACTTATAGCAACTTATAACATAGGCGGGCATTATGCAAATGTGTTACCCCGTGACACATTTGCAAGGGAAGTGGGATTTGAATTACTGATGACTCGTTTCAGCTGTGCAGAGTCGATTCTTTCTTTTCTGAGACAATAACTATTTATTGTGCACTTTGCGGCTTTACAACTTTGCAGATTGTTTACATTCATATACAGCTACATTACACACTGCATACTGCATGGCAATATTCAAAATGGCATAATAGAGCACTTTAAGTACTTCAGTGTAAACTGAACAAATACGTCTCTCACCTTGTCAGGGTGCACCACCAGCACAGCTTTGCGGTAGACCTTCTTCACCTGCTCTGGTGTGACAAGGTCAGCCATGCCTACAGGTTTCCAGCGTGTCTCTCCCTCCCACAGCACTGTGTGCATGGTAGACAGCAACGCTCTGATGTTCCTCTCCTTCCCCTCAATCCAGTCCAGGATCTGCCACAAATAACGACATTATATTAAAACATCATGATGTGATTCACACTTGAACAAAGGCTTTAAAAAGAGGATCATGTAAGGGACAGTGCACAGTCAGCTAGTCATTATCACAAAATAAACAGCAAACATATAAAACAAGCAACTGACCATCAGAATCAAATATTCCAATCAGCCATGTAATATAAATATCAGCTTGTGCTTGTGTTTTATTTTTCACCTTGAGTTTCTCTGGGTCCATTTCTTTTGCCATCTCCTCTTTTCTCATTTCTGCTATGGTTTTTGGCCCCTTCTTCTCCTTAGTGCCAGCAAAACCCTGGCCTGAGAGGAGGTCATCAAAGTTAGTGTCCGAAACCTTTGGTCTGGTTCCTGAAAGAAAAAGGAAATAATTAATAATGTTTGAGTTGTTATTTATTATATTCTTTGTTGTTGTAATAATGAAAATCTAAAGAAAATATTAAGGAATACACAATATTGGTATCACTAACCAATATTGGAGATCTTCAGTATTACTTTATAATAGATACATAATTGCATGTGCTTATTTCCTCTATATAATTTAATTCATTTCATTTTAATCAAATTTTATTTGAAATTAATTTAATTTAGTTTTTTAAATCTAATATCACCTTTAAAATGTAATCAATAGCCAGTCTAATTAATTTAATTTTAATTTAATTAATTTTCAATTAATTTACATTTACATTTATTCATTTAGCAGACGGTTTCAATATCACTATTAAATGTAATCTTTGGCAAGTCTAAAAAATAATATTGATCATTCATATTTTATATGCATGTTGTGTTGCCTAAATTGACTTGTAGCTTTTCAAACAATTGATTTTAATTAATGTTGTGTGTGTGTGTGTATATATATATATATATATATATATATATATATATACTGTATATACAAACAACGCTTATAATAACAGAACATCCCTAAAAATAAGCACAACCTTGTAAGACTGGATCAGATTCGATGTCGAGTCACTAGACAGTGTCCAGTTACTCACCCATGTTAGGCTGTGCTTTTGCCCCAGTGGCTCCTGGCGAAGCTCCACCCATGCTGGAGAATCTGACATTGTAGTTGGGTCTGTTCTGTGGTGAAGTGTGAGGCATAGAGGGTCCAGGTGCTTTAGGTGGGGTCTGGTGCTGTGCACCCTGGGCCTGCGGCTGCCACTGAGCCCCACCTCCAGGCTGCCATGAGGGGAAACCTGTGCTGGGATGCCAGCCTCCAGAGGCAGTGTGCTGGGGAGAGGGAGCAGGCCGCTGGGGGGAGCCCATGGGTGGAAACGCTCCTCCGGTACCAGTAGGTGAGGTGGGCTTGCTGGAGAATCCCGAACCAGCTTGGAATGAACACACAGAGGTTAACGGTGATTCCATGATGAATGTATTAAAGGGAGAGTCCACCCAAAAATAAATGTGCAAAAAACTATGGAAGTCAATACAATTTTAACATTTGGGAGTAAAATTTTCATATTTGGCTAAACTATCCCTTTAAAATAAGGCTCAATAAGTTTCTTTTCCATTTACCTCCTCCCAGACCGGCTCCTAGGTTACCCAGATCAGCAAACGGGTCCAAAGTGTTGGGTTTGGCCTGGTGGGTGGGAGTACCATGAACTGAGCTGGTTGGGCTAGTGCTGGCAGACTTACTTCCCATCCCAAAACCTGCACCTGGTAAGACAAATCAAGATTTATAATTTAGTACCTTGAAGAGAGAAATTTAGATTTAAATCAAGATATTTTAAATTATCTGGTTTTCCAAACATTTGGTTGTGAATTCTGCTTCTGTCAACATTTAAAACTTGTCAGCCAGTTAACGTGAACTGGCTAACATAAGGTTTTTGGTTTTGTCAAAATTGCAAGAATGATTTGTGATAATGTCTTGATAGCATCAGCAAGAATAGGTAAAAAATGACAAACAAATCAGTAATGTCCTTTTCTAGAAAAAGTTTTTTATGAATTTATGGATGTTTTAAAGTTTCCTGTATAAAAAATAATAATAATAATACTGATGTATGATTTCCAGTTATTATTGCAAATGTTGTTAAAATTAAACATTTGACTTTACATAACATTTTTATATATGGAAATGTATAATAATAAATATTTGTTGTATTTTGTAATAATTTGATAATAAACATTAAAAAAAAGATAATTTTTTTTTTAATTGAATTAGATTTATTTATAATTTATAAATATAAATATATTTTATTTCATTTCATTTATTTTATTTTATTATAAATATAAGGTTGTGTGTGTGTGTGTGTTCTTGTTTATCCTGCATTGTGGGGACCAAATGTCCCCACAAGGATAGTGAAACCTGAATTTTTTGACACGGGAAAAAATATTAAAAATACTAAATGAATGACTCAAAATGACCAAATTTATCTGAAAGTGTAATAAAGCAAACAGGTTTTCTATAAGGGGTAGATTTAGGGTTAGGGGATAGAAAATATTGTTTGGTGTGTGTGTGTGTGTGTGTGTG
>NW_015549606.1:1582099-1591323 GCF_001515605.1 Sinocyclocheilus anshuiensis
GGGTGTGTGTGTGTGTGTGTGTGTGTGTGTGTGTGTGAAATTTAGAATTCATTTGTTGGGGCCAGTGAAAATATTGAATATTGAAATACTGTACATATTTGACCTTACTGTTGAGCCCTGTAAAAAGCTATTAAGAATAACTATAAGACGTATCCAGCTCTATTGATTTAAAAACCAAATAGTCAGCCATGTAATGTTTCACAAGACATTAACATTTATGAGCTATATGAGCTCATCACACCAGTCCAGATGGAAGGTCAGTAGTGAGTCATTTTGTTATTAGGTGTAATATCAGAGGAGGCCACCAGGAGTCCCTGTGACACATCTTGTGCTTCTAACAGCACTTGCCTGCAGGTGCTGGTTTGTTCCATTCCCAGGCTCCTGTAGAGCTCTGCTGCTGGATGTTGACAGTGGGAGTAGTGGGCGGCACAGGTGAACTGCGACCTATGAAGGGAACATACTTATCTTGACACTCTCCAATTTTGACCTTTATTTACATATTCAAATACTGTACTGAAAATTAGACAGTTAATACAAATGTGAATGGTATCATGCCATATAATAACCACAGGACAATGACAACATTAGACTTAGTTTCTTACATTTCTTAAACTAAGAAATTACTGCAAATTAAATATATATATATATATATATATATATATATATATATATACAGGTTGGAAAGGTTTTTGAAGACTCTTATGCTCACTAAGGCTGCATTTATGTGAAATAATGACATCATGACAGCCCTGATTGGTTAATGGCACGACAATAACTTTCATCAGTGACTGTAACATGATGTGAAATGCAGTGAAAATCTGTCACTTGTAAAACATCTAATATAATCTAATAAAAAGACATTACATTGGCTATGATATTTATGTGCACTCAAATTGGTGCCTGATTATAAATTATTGAAAATTCTAAAACAATTATAATGCTATAGCAAAAAAAAGTACACATTTTCCTTTTGTTGTGTTTTCAAGCTAACAGCTTAGCCTACTAGCTTAGCATAGGGCTTACTGGTTAATAAAGCTCTTTTGATTAAACAAGATTCAAACAAGATATTATGACAATGTGCTACATTTTTGTTAGACAATGAGGAAAAGGGATAGGATTTATCTCATATTTCTTTCATTCTCTCAAGGCTCTGAGTAACAGAATGTAGCAATCTGCAGTATTTGGCATCATGCAGTGCTTCTTTCCAGCTCTGTCGCATGCTTGAACAATAAAAAGCGCTCTTTGTTACAGAAGTATTGTTTCAAAGCATTTATATTAAAAACCTCTCCATTTTTAGGCTAAAAAAGAGATGTTTTAAAAGCATATGGCACTGGTGTGAGTGACTCAAAAATTCACATGCTGTTTCCATAGGCATGCAAACTACTGCTAACACTACATCCAACAAACAGACTCTATACAATTTATGTTTGGAAACAGTGCAAAATTGTGCTGCTTTATTCCATATTGATGTTAATCTGCCTCGCATATTGCCAGATACATAATACAGGGTATCAGCTGTCCTTCACAGAGCACATGCTGCTATCGACCACACACACTGTATTTAAAACAATCGAGCTCAAGGCCCAATAATAATTCCACTTTCTCCAAAACATCAAACACATCAGCACTTTAAATACGACGTTTACTACAGAGCTGTTTTATAGAGATAAATTTGCCAGGCTATTTTGCTGATCATATTCTGGAGGATTTGACACAAAAGAGCTTTGCTGGTTGTTATGGTGATGTTGCCCACACACTGACAGTACTGAGAGGCAAAAGCGCATGCCTTACCCATGCCCATGTTCTGCATTGTAGGAGATGGAGATCGTGCAGCATGCAGGAAGGGGTCTGGCTGCCCCATATTACCTGGACCCAGGAAAGCTCCCATGAAGTCCTGCGGCTTAGGGGCGGGAGCGGGTCCAGACCCAAATGGGTCAAAAGCTGAAGAATTAAAGAGAGGATTCAGTTTCTTTTGCTGAAATGCACTTTTATAGGACAGATAGTTCTGACTCTCATCTGATTGGTTAAAACAAGTTCAAAGCTGTTGGGAAATGGCCAATAAAATGGTATATTATTGCACAAAGTTGTCATGTTGCTTATGGTAACTGTAAACAACCCAGAGTTAGACTAAGAAATTATTATATATATATATATATACACATATATATGCGTGACCATATTTTAAGGTCCAATTCTTGCTATTAACAGACCATTATCTATGACTTTTGCTTCAATAAACTTCTAATTTGCTGCTTATTAAGTTTAAGTTTAGGTATTGGGTAGGTATTGGTTAGGATTAGGGATGTAGAATATGGTCATGCACAATATGCTGCACAAAGTGCTTTATAAGTACTAATAAACAGCCAATATATTAACAATAGGCATACACACACACACACTACCATTCAAAAGTTTGCAGTTGGTTAGATTTAATAGTCTCTCATGTTAAGGCTGCATTTATTTGGTCAAAAATGAAGTAAAAACTGTATTATTGTGAAATATTATTACAATTTAAAACAACTGTTTTCTGTTTTAATTTATTTCAAAATGTTTTTTTTTTCTTGTGCAGGCAAAGCTGAATTTTTCAGCAGCCATTATTCCAGTCTTAAGTCTTCTAATGCACTATTTGATGTGTGTGGTAAAATAATAATATGAATAAAGTATCATAATAATAATGTAACTTTTAGTTGAATTTGAATGTTTTTATTAGTGCTGTCAAATGATTAATCGCATCCAAAATAAAAGTTTTTGTTTAAATAATATATGTATGTGTACTGTGTATATTTATTATGTATATATAAATACACACACACATACAGTAAATATTTTGAAAATATTTACATTTATTTACATGCATATATTTATATTCTTATATATTATATATAAATATATTTAACATATAAACATGATATTTTTCATGAATATATACATGCATGTGTTTGTATTCATAAATAATAAATATACACAGTATACACATATATTATGTGAACAAAAACTTTTATTTTGGATGCGATTAATCGTTTAACAGCACTAGTTTTTATTATATTGCTTTAACAGCAATTTTATAAAAGCAATATACCACGATACAGCAGTTTTTTTTTTTTATTACTGTTCAGTAAATTAGACACTCCACTTTGTGTCACTTTGGATTCATGTTGAATGAATCCCATTCAAATGAATAATTCAGTCATTCAAATTGCTCACTATACCAAGATGCTGCTTCACTTCACTGACTCCTGACAAACATCTCAGCTAAATCTCTTCAACTGTCTGTCTTTGTTTAAAAAAATCATTAAACATATTTACTGTCTCCAGATCGAGGTGATGGACAGGGTGAGGAGGAGGCTGCGGATCTCCGCGGGGTGGACTGAGCAGAGGCGGGATCACTGGCCGGCTGTGGTGTGGGAGGAGCTCCAAACAGGTCCCCCAGCAGGTCTGTGGTGGTGCTGGTGGTCGGAGGTTGTGGGGAGCATGGAGGAAGCGTAGCGGGATCACCATCCAGACCCAGCAGATCTACTTCCTCAGCTGCTGGAGGAGGGGCCGCTGCAGGCTGGGGCTCTGGTTTCTTAGCTGCTTTTGATTTCTCATTGCTCGTGTTGCTCTGCTGACTAGAAAGGGAGAGCATTTCATCATCTGACGGTTCGCTCTCCTCATTTGGTCCCACTCTGCCTCCGCAACTCCCATGTCCCTGGGCAGGATCTAAGGGACAGACCAGAGAAATGGTTAGATCTAAAGAAGAACATCAAATCAGTCCATACGGTTTGTGTGTTATTTTCCACGTTTCTGAAGCCAATCAACAGCTCTAAGAGAGAAACATAATACTGTACCTCCCAAATTCCTTCTAGCTAAAATCTATTTTTTAACTACTCATCAAATAATTGTCTAACGTCAACTACAAATCTATTAATCAACTATTTTCTGTTGACTCTCACAAGCCTCCTACACTACATCTTACCTTCCAAGTCCAAGCCCTCCATTTCATCTTTTCAGCAGAGAATAAAGTACATTAAACAGATGGTGTTTTGTTTAATGGGGCACAGACACTTAACAGAATGCCAGTGAGTGACTGATGAGTTGACTTGTTTAAAGGTTCACTGAGCTCTTCATGGTGACTAAACTCCACAAGGTCATTTTGTCACCCTCTGCCGATTTTGTTTTTTAAAGAACAAATGCTGAACTGCTGTTCTTTTGAACTTTCTATTCATCAAAGAATCTTGCAAAGAATTTGTCATAGTTTACAAAAAAAAAAAATTACACTGCATATCTGTTTTCAATGTTGCTAATATTAGGAAATGTTTCTTAATAAGCACTTGAGCATGTAAGTATGACATCTGAATAATCACGTGAAAATCACTGAAAACTGGAGTCATGGCTGCTGAAAATTCAGCTTTGCCATTACAGGAATAAATTACATTTTAAAATATATTAAAAAGGAAAACAGTTATTTTAAATTGTAATAACAGTTCACATTATTACTATTTTACTGTACTTATGATCAAATAATTGCAGCCTTGGTGAGCTTGAGAAACATCAGTCTATTTATGAGATTCAAAATGGACCTAAATGCTTATGTATATACTGAAATAGGTTAAAAGGGTGACTTTTGTTACAATTGAATTAATTCAATTGTAGAAACAAAAGAACAAAAGTTTCATAACATGGCCACTAGGGAACTTAATGTGCACAAAAATTATATTAAAATCATTATTATATTCACAATGTTGCTTTATATTGTTAGCAAAATCATCCTGAAAAATGTATTGTGAATAAAATATCTCAGTCATACTTCTAAAGCTCTCATCAAAAGGTTTTTTTTGTTTTAAAGAAAGAACCAAAACCATATGTTTGGCTTTTTTGTGTTGTATAGCATTATACAGCATAGTAATATACAGGATTACCTGCAGTAGCAAGTGAATCTTGGTGTTCCTGATGACAGGAGAAAAGCACGCTGGGGCTCAGGTCTTTGGTGGGGAACTGCTCCCACGGTGGCGTGAGATCTTTCTGTTTTTCCGTACTTTCAACCTCAATGTCTAACAGCACATGAAACAGCTGTGGGTATTTCTCTGGAGAATCACAGGCATCCAGCTCTGTCCTGGACAAACACACACAAACACAGACTTCAGTCCAGAGCTGCAAATAATTCAATAACATGTCCATAATTTTTTTTTAATTTAATTTGAAAACAAAGAGTGACTGGACATTTTGTCTATCATTATGTGGAACGTCTCGGTTACGTATGGTAACCCTCGTTCCCTGAAGGAGGGAACGGAGACGTAGGGTGGAGGGAGACAGCCTTTGCTCCAACCCTTGCTGCTAAAAGGACAGCACAACTCTGATCGGGCATCTACGGGAGTCTTCTTGGCGAGAAGAACACCACTCAACGAACAGGTTCCACTTCAAAGCGTAGGCGTGTCTCGTAGACGGTGCTCTCGCTGAAGTGATGGTGTCAACTACCTCTTGAGGTAGGTCACTTAGAACCTCCGCGTCCCTGTGCAACCCACTCGACACGGGAAAACCACCGCCGCTGAAGCGCCGTACCACCAGCACGAGAGCCCACGAAGAGCATGCTTGACTGTAGTTTTTACTTCTCTACTGTAGGAAGGTTAGGAGCAGAACGATAGAACCGCTCGGCTCCGAAGCGAACAGCTGAATATGCGCTGCATCTGCTGCCTACTTATACTCACGCTGTGATCAGCAGCAGCTGGATGCAATAATCGTATGCCAATGTGCATTGGCTTGTTTAGTTTACACTCGAAGTAGATTGGTCTCTCTAAGCGAGATCCCAATTCGTCGGTCATCCGACGTGACGTCGAGAGTGACCGACTGAAAGGGAACAGGACTTTGCATCAATTTGAAAGCTAGATTAACTGCTTCAGATTACAATGTGATGATTACGAAAGAAGTGAAAAGAAACACTTACTTGATAAACTTTAAGACTGTGGTGCCAGGGGCGATGAAACCAGTATGGAATTGAATCTGGAATATCTGGGTGTTTGTTACCTGCAAACATAACAGAATTTAAACACTGCCAACCTTTTAGTCACTAACAACTAGCAAGAACAAAAAGCCTACAAGTTCTGACTCATCTATATAGTTTTCTTTTCTGCTACAGATTTAAATTCATTTAATCATTAGTCTCATACCTTGGCCTGCAGTGCATGGGAACGCATGTGATAGACTGAAATCACCACATCTCCTTGGGCACTCACACTCACAGGAAACAGCACTTTGCCCTCTTGAACCCTGTGTTCCCTGAGAGCAACAAAAATGAAGATATACATCACCATTACACAAATAGCATTATCATTTTCAAGTGCTACATAAAATATCTTGTAGGCAATTCAGAAATGTCTTATCATACATAATAAAACATTGTCATGGTAGTATAATATTTTGCGTTAGTGTATTTTTTAATAATATATTTCATTTTTCAGTATGAATTATTCATAAACGTGTTCATCATACAAACAACATATGGGATTTTTCAAGAAACATTAGATGGCATTAATAATTAATCTTTGAAATACCTTATATTTATTAAATTAACTTTCATTTTACAGGCCATATGGTGGAAGAACACATTTTCAAAATGGATCCAGATGACATGATGATGGAAAGTTTATTTAATGTCATTATGTTTAGTTTGTTGTGCGACTATGTTGAATATCTTTGAATTTCAGTTTAGTGAATTCTGTCACTTTAATTCAACCAATTCCACTCCATTACAACTTCTTGTGAGGTATGGCCAAATCAGATTAAATTCACACTCATTACTGTGTTTTTTAATTAAGAAATTTGGAATTTTGCTTCTTTTTCCAAACCACATCTGAAATTAACAAGTTTGTGAAAACTGACAAAGAGCCATATTTGATAGGATACTATACGTGACCACAAAACCAGTCATAAGGGTCAATTTTTCGAAATTGAGATTTATACATCATCTGAAAGCAGAATAAACAAGCTTTGTTAGAATAGGACAATATTTGGCCGAGATACAACTATTTGAAAATCTGGAATCTGAGGGTGCAAAAAAAATCTAAATATTGAGAAAATCGCCTTTAAAGTTGTCCAAATGAAGTCCTTAGCAATGCATATTACTAATCAAAAATTAAGTTTTAATATATTTACAGTAGGACATTTACAAAATATCTTCATGGAACATGATCTTTACTTAATATCCTAATGATTTTTGGCATAAAAGAAGAATATATAATTTTGACCCATACAATTAATTTTTGGCTATTGCTACAAATATACCCCAGCGGCTTAAGACTGGTTTTGTGGTCCAGGGTCACAAATGACCTTTCATTACATATAATTTCATTTACGCAGATAATATGATTTAAATGAACCATTAGTAGGGCGTCTGTATATAGACATGCTTACCTCATTCTCTCGTACTCCTGAGCTGTAGAAAATATCTTGGTCTCGCCAATAAGTACGTCACAAAATGGCCGACAGCCACTGCGCTGTTTGTTGAAGCAAGGAACAGGACTCATAGTGACGGATTTAATGACTAGGGGTTTGGAGTGTGGTATGGTTGGCTTCTCTGAGACTAAACTGCATACATAACCTATGTACCTAAATAAATAAACACACATAAACAAGATTGTCAGTGGTTTCGCTCCAAAGGGGAAAAATACCTTGTGTGGGACGTTTCAATGAATAACGTTTCATTCCTTCTGTTTACAACCGAGAATGGACATTTCAAAGACAAAGGTACCATATGCCAAACTTGCACAAAGTGAGCAGTTTTATTAGTTCATAATTTATTGTACTATTATTGTTGAGTATTTATACCATTCAGTAGTTTTTAATCAAAGCTAGACTTTTCAGAGCTACGATCTGATTGGTTGTACCTCCTATGGGAGGGCCACAGGCCAGATCCAGGCCTCTTGGCGCTGAGAAGCTGCATGGCTGGCACCGGGTTGGCGAAAAGGTGGCAGAAACAGAACATGGCACAGACCAGCACGCCTGAAGGAGCTCTGCCATCCTGGAATGTAGACAATGAATCTGGTTTTACAGTCATGTTTGTTTTATGCTGAGTAACCACAACAAAGAACAGACACGAACATCAAGAGATCTTCTTACCGAACAGGTGATCACACACACATTCTTGGGGTTTTGCTTGAGCCAGTTGTACATATTCTTACACACAGCAAATAGGTTGTGAAGACTCGGGGCCTGCCTGGAAGGCCAATTGCATTCAGAAACCTGCAGACGAATGAGAAAGAGAATTATTCTCACTGAGAGGAAGATGTGTGAGAGAAGAAATAGGAAATCTGAGTAAGAGAGATATATGAAAAGTTGGATAATCATGGATAAAATACATAATCAAAACAAGATCTAAAAGAATATTGAATATTTATGTACATTATGAAACAGCAAAAAAAAAACTACATTACAACATTTGAATAAGAATAAAACTTCAAAAGTCATCATATATCAAATATATTATAATTAAGCCAAACCTTCAATGTAAATAATATATCAATGTTGCTCCACTTTTGTCACTGAAATAAGAACATAATCATGGGATCCCAAAACGAACTAAGATATCCTTTATAAGCACAGCAGCAAATAAGCCATGAAATTGCTGGAAATAGTTGAGTCGTGCAGTTAATCTGGGAAGTTATTTAATTACATGGGAAAAGCACTGTTTAATATTTAATGAAAGAAGGAAAGAGGAGTCATCACAGCCACCAGTATCATTTTTGGAAAGAAATTAACAACATAGAACAAGTATCCCATACGACACCAGTGTTTCCCAAACCTTTTTGTACACCAGAGCTCCATCAATAAGGCTCAAGTACCCCTTCATTTACACAAAACCAGAAATGTGTATATCCCTGAGCAACATATTATTAAAGTTGTTATTATTTAAAAAAATAACATCAATCAATTCTGTGGGTGAAAAACAGACTTATCATTTGGCTTCCATTTTTTTTTTTAATGAGACGTTTGGGAACTGATGTATAAACATTTTATATGACTGATTTAAAATGGATTACAATTTAAGCTATAAAATGTGTCCCCTTTTTTACATTTCCCATGACATTTTACAGAGGGAGCGTGTTTTTGATGACAACAAAGATATCTTGGCCCATTATACTTCTGCTTGGAATTCTGCTGTAAATCGTGTTCTGAGCTTTAATAAAAAATATTTTTTTGTTCAAATAAAATCAATCTGTGATGGAATGGGATGAGGAAAAGATATTTATTCT
>NW_015549606.1:1591586-1591843 GCF_001515605.1 Sinocyclocheilus anshuiensis
CATATAATAGAATAGAATAATAATAATAGAATAGAATAATATCTTATGTAATTTTGCTTCTTATGTTTAAATTTGTTCAATGTTTAAAGGATGTTTTGACTTTTTGCCTGGACATTGACAAAGATACTCATGATTAAAAAAAACTTTTTTTGCTGTGCTCTCCTTTATTGGGACAAAAAAAGTTTACATGTATCTAGTGTTGTTTTTGGCGGCCTGTTTTAATTTTAGTTTTAGTCTAGTCTTTGTGTGAAGCTGTC
>NW_015549606.1:1591918-1599674 GCF_001515605.1 Sinocyclocheilus anshuiensis
GGTATTTTGATGTCATACACCGATCGGTCTGCACACGCAAACAAAGCCAAAACCTAGATATTAGCTGCTTTTTTGAACATTTTAGCAATTTAAAAATATTACAAAATGATTTTTTACACGGCACCCCGGTTGGGAAACACTGGTCTAAATAATGCCGCGAGTGGGGCTTGAGGAAGTGACGTCGCCTGCGTCTGCACAGTGCGACCTGATGCAGCCCCTGAAGTGAGACACAGGAAACAGAAATACTGCAAAATAATAATAATAACGTGACTAAACGAGATGAAATAACGTTATAACATTTCGTTTCGTCTCGTTTTGGTCAACGAAAATGAAGAGACATTTTAGCATAGTTTTTATTTTGTAAACCACATTTAGTCTCGTTTTTATTCATCAACAATATTGCATTATACATTTAATTATAGTCATCGTCACATGACCAGCATTTACGTTGCGTCTCGTCTCGTTTTCGTCACGTGATAAAGGTTCGTTGACGACGATATTTAGTCCAAATTTTCGTTGACGAAAGCAACACTACATGTATCCTGTTTTCCTGGATTCTTCTACAGCTAAATGTGGTGTATTTCACATATTTTGATGGAAATATGCATATGGAAATTATATGCAGATGAGGCTCTCTGCATATTAAAAAGTTATACACTTTTAGGGTAAAAGCCCTAAATGTTGTTTTTAGTTTAGCAAAGCAATTATGGAGAAACTTTCTCTGACAAAGCCCTAAAGGCAAATTTTTTTTTTTTCCAGATGGGACGTTTAACAAAGGGAAAGTGATTTTCAGTCTTTGCATGTTGCAGTTTAATTATGTATGAAATTTTCCCCATGACCACATATACCATCATTTTGTATACATTTTAATAAGAACTTATGACTTACAGGCAACAAAGACAAGACTGAAATCCTTTTAAGCACAAGCACTTACTACTGAACCCACTGGCATTTTGATTTGCAAAGTGACGTGAAATGTGACCCTGGACCACAAAACCAGTCATAAGGGTCAATTTTTCGAAATTGAGATTTATACATCATCTGAAAGCTGAATAAATAAGCTTTCCATTGACAATAATTGCTACAAATATACCCCAGTGACTTAAGACTGGTTTTGTGGCCCAGGGTCACAAATGTGAAATGAAAGTATCTAAGTCAGGAAATGCAGGTGATTGCGCTCACTCTGTTGGAGAACTTGGCCCCCCGATAGTTCCTCTGTGACAGGTTGAAAACAGTGTAATGGTCGGCATGCCGTGAGTCCAGAAAGGAACGGATATCCTCTGTGTGGTTCCTGTAGCCCATCTCCACCGCCTCAGCAGTATATGACATCACTGACAGAATGAAAGGACAATTAGGAGACTGTTATAATACTTCTTTCCAGTAGGTCCAGTTTGGCCAATACAAACAGATGAAACACAAACAACAATTTTAGCATCTGATATTCTTTAATGAAATGCATTTAAATTGGAATAACGGGGTGAGAGGGGTAAGAAATAAGCAAATACATTAAATAAGTTCAAACTGGCTGACGGTTTCCAACAGTTCAAACGGAAAGAGTACATGAGGATACACGTCTACACATTATGTGATGCATATAAATCCATCCATCTGTGAAAACCATGGAGAAAATGCAAATACAGTGGTATACAAACATGGCTATCATTCGCTACCACAGAATTATTCATTACTCACCAATAATCCGTGAGGTGATGTAGGCAATGTCCAACTCTCCTTTTGTATACCTAAATTACACATAAGAGCACATATAAACTCAGATTTGACAGCACAACATATATTCATATCCATTTTGAAGGTATAATGTTTCATTAAATTATTCTGATATTCCTAAAAATGTTAAAACTCTAATTTATCATTATGGTAAAGTTACAACCCATATTACTTAAAAAGTTGAATTAAAATGTATTTAATTGTATCTTATACCTATACAACTGTAACTATTATTCAAAAGTTCAGAGTTAGTAAGATTTTCTTTTATTTAGCAAGGACGCAGTAAATTGTTCAAAAGTGACAGTAAAGACATTTATTATGTTACAAATATTTCTATTTCAAATAAATGCTGTTCTTATGAACTTTCTACTCATCTAAGAATTCTGAAAATTTTTTATCATGGTTTCCACAAAGTACATTTTATAATATATTAAAATAGAAACTGTTATTTAAATTTGGTGAGTATAAAATACTTCTTTCAAAACCTGCCCCCAAACTTTAGGATGGAAGTGTTTTTTTCTGTCTTTGGGCATAAGTCATGAGTCTAACAGTAATTGTAGACATACTGGACAGCATTACACAACAGCCAAATCACCTGTGTAATCTGCTGAAGCGTGAAATCCCTCTAATGAGATCATATGTAAACAAGCTATTCTAAGCCTCTGTGCAAGAGGTGAATGAAATACACTACTAGTTTACAGTGTGTGTGTTTGTGTGTTTGTGCAGTGGTCTGTTTGTGTGTATGGATGTCATTCACCCTTTACATGGTGGTGGAAAATAGCATTACCAGTGTATTAGTGTGTGTAAGCGAAAGGCACATAGATTTGGAAAGAGACTTTTTTTCATCATGCTTCATGTAAATAATTTAAACACTTTAACTTAGCAGGGTTATTATGCTGTATGCATGTCCCAAACATGTTTTAATTTACAATTTTTTTTAAAGTGCAAATCATATTTATTTCATTTTTATCACAATATATCACAATTTAATTTTTAGTTTTAATAAGTTCACTATCACTACTTTGGTTTGAGTGGATGTTGCCATTTTTATTCCCCAGGTGGTTTTTAACTTCTAACATGGTGATCTATTAAGAAATATTCAAAATAATTTCTTCGTTTCTTTAGTAATTCTTTAGTAATTTCTTTGTTTATTTCTTGGAACATAAAATATACGGAACATAAAATATATTTTGAGAAACGTTTCATTTTCTTTCCATATAATGGAAGTCAGTGGTGACCAGCATTATTTGGTTACCAACATTCTTCAAAATATCTTCTTTTGTGTTCTGCAGAGGAAAGAAAGCCATACAGATTTGGAACAACATTAAGGTAAGTAAATGATGACAGAATTTACATGTTTGGGTGAACTAACCTGTTAAATAAAATTTTATGCCTTAGTGCTTTTTGTCAGAGTTTTTTAATAGACAAATATCAATTATAAAATATTTAAAAAATATATAAATATTATTTTACAATATTACCATTCATTTAAAATATAATTTGCCCATACTTAGCTTTTTATAATTATTTTATTTAATTATTTAAAATACTTATATATTTCTTTTTTACTTAAAAGTTATTCTAAAAATGTGAAAAAATAACAAAAGATTGAGTAGGTATGTCCAAACTATTGACTGATATTGGTCATTGTACATATTGCCTAATATACATGCATGAAGCATAACCTCACATACATTTAAAATATGTAAAAAAAACAAAAAAAATTAAAAATCAATACTTTTGTCACACTCTCAGAAAAAAAATGTCAAAACTGTCACTGGGGTGGTACCCATTTAAAAGGTATTAATGTATTTAGTTCAGTTACTAATACATCATTTTAAAGTACTAATATTTACCTGGTACTAATATGCCATTTAAGGGTACATAAGGTGCAATGATGTACCTTTTAGCTTTTGAATCTTAGGGTACTGACCCAGTGACAGCTTTGTATCTTCTTTCCTGAGAGTGCAGATGCCTTGTTGTAACAAACCACAAACTCTGTTTGACTGCCCATATCCTCAATATTAACACACACACACACACCTAAAAAGAGTCATTACATTGAGGAGTCCTGTTATATTAATAGCAACAATCGTTATACAAAACTAGGTCACCAGGAACTCCATCGAAAGACCTTGACTCTGTTTTCTCTGAAGTCTTACACACGAACACAAGTGCAAACATGCACAAAACAAACACACAAATTCGTTTTTCTATCATAGTGGGGAATTTCCACAGACTTCTATTGTTTTTATACTGAGCTACATTATTTGCTATGTTTAACAAGCTGTTTTCTACATTGGGGTAATATGGCTCCATGTGTGACATCTGATGTACACAAAACCATGAATACACAATGAGGACTTACGTGGCCACTTGGTTCATAACCTTGGTAGAGGTGTCTTTGATGGTGTCTTTCAGGTTGTCCTTGATGTTGCTGAAGAACTTTCCAGCACCTCCTTTAACCATATCCAGAAGTCCCCCTCCATAGTTTCCGTCCAAATCTGGAGACGGAGGGCCTTCAAATGATCATAATTTCATATCTTACAACACACATGCAGACGGGACACCACAAACACACATCTTACATGTCATGACTAGTGATAGACTGGAATAACCAAAAACCGCCAAAAAAAAAAAATGTAAAAAATAAAAAAATCAGAAAACATATATTACAAAAGTCTGGGGTTGGTAGTCTCTTATCCTCCCCAAGTCGGCATTTATTTGATCAAAAATACAATAAAAATAGTAATATTGTGAAACATTATTATTTTTAAATAACCATTTTCTATTTTAATACAATTTGAAATGCAATGAATTCCTGTGATGGCAAAGCTGAATTTTCAATGTCACATGATCCTTCAGAAATCATTCTAATATACTGATTTGGTGCTCGATAAACATTTCTTATTATTATCAATGTTAAAACAGTTGCTTTTTAATATTTTTGTGGAAATGGTCATGTATAAACTCAGCTAACCACTAGTCAAGACCACACATTATACATGCGTAAATGCTTATACAATGACTAGCATGCAGACTAAATATTGCAACATGCATATCAAACATTTTTAACAAAGATGTCTGATGCTGATCACAGAGCAAACTCAAGGTCAAAGCATGTGCTTTTTGTGTTTATCTGAAGGTTTAGTTTTCCTTGTAAATACAGTTACTATATACTCAAAGCTTGTCCACAACCTGCTCTTATAAACTATGCAAGTTTCACTAAAGCATCCTCATACTTTAAATAGGCTAATCAATAACAAATGCTACTGTATGTACAGATGTCAAATGTGCATTAGATGATGGTACGAAGTTGTGTGTAAGTGCAAGAGCCAATAAAATAGACATGAGGAAATGGAGAAAACATTGAGCACCTGGCATGTTTATGAGCGTGCGTCAGTCTAGCACACTAAACCACACCCATATTCAAAAAATCTGACTCAGCCACCTCCCACTCAGCTGCAGATTTTATACACAAGTTTAAACACAAGCATCAGTGAAGTCGAATGTTCACTTGGGTTCAGGGTTTATGCAACAATTACATATAGTGTACTGGAGAAATTATGTATTTCTGTAGGCCAAATCACAGAAATAGGATGACGAGCATTCCCATGCCCAAAACAAGCCGTCTGTGGATGAGGGTATGAAGTGAGGACTGATGGGACGTTGTTCTGCTTCTGTTCACAGACGATGAGTGAAAGGAGAATTTTAGAATAACATGACAGTCATTTATGACAATTAATTCTACAAGAACAACAGCTTGTTCCACTTGTAATGCGTCATTACGCAATTTCTTTCCAGTTTTGCGCAGTACGTTTTGATTTTGAATCCAATCAAGTGTTTACATGTCATCTTGATCAGATTACAAAAGGTATACACACCACCCTTCTGATCCAATCGAAATTTAATTCAGATCGAGCTCAATCGGACCGATTAAGGTGTTTACATGAAGGCTTTTCAGTCTGATTGAGCCATCAATCTGATTACTAACAGATTATTTGGTTGCATGTAAACGTAGTAAACGTGTGTTCATAATCACACTCTTGAAAATTATTCTAATGCAAGTTTCAGGGAAAATGTTTTTAAATAAAGATTTAAAGAGTTGTTGGAAGCTTAAGTTTAGCTTCTTATGGCAAAATTTAGGCTTAAAAATTCATAAAAGTTGTGTTTATGTGTAAAGATTATTATGATGAACAAAATATGTAAGAAAGAATTATAAACTTCTACTGGTCACAGAGCTTATTTTCTGCAATAATCTTGAAAAATTGTATTAGGTTTTTGGGTTTGGGTTTAGGTTTTAGGACAGTGCGCGGACCGTCGTGGAACGTGGACGGACGAAGTATACTTTGGGCTTAAGGACGCCTCACATACAGCTCACGAAATCAGGACTGTGTTGTATGTAAGCTATTGTGCAACAATTGCCCCATTGCAAAAACCAAACTGCATGATCAAACATTTAGATGAGATAATTATATATTTTTGAAAAATGTCAAAAAATGCCCCCTCCACTCCTCAAATTAAAAAATACCCCCCACAAGAGTCACTTGAGAGTCACTTAATTTCCCCCATTTTCAAAAATGAAATTCAAGCCTTGAATGAATGTCTGTAAAAATCCTGATTGGAGTATCACCATAAATAATTATACATGTTAAAAAGAAGGCTTCAAAGAGATCGGTATCTGTGATAGAGTCGGCAGATACTGCTTCCTGTGATCAATGATCAGTGATCGGCTCCAAAAATCCTGATCGGAGCACCCTTAGACGACTCACTCGCTTGCTTTGTTACTGACTGAATCAGTAGTTTTGAACTAATTAATTGAATGAATGATGCAATGACTCACTCATAAAGACAGTCTCTTGCCGTCACCTACTGGTGTAATCATACAACCTGTGAAAAGAGTCCACTGATCAAATGAAATGAAAGTGATCTCGATTCATACCACCAACGAGATCTTAGAGTACATGACAATGATTCAGATATGTCTAATTAACAATTTGACGTGTATGTTTACACTGATGAAATCATATAGCATTATTCATATACCATTACACTGATGTGCTTTGAAAATTCTATCTTTACGCTGCTCTTGTTTCGTTCTCAACACTGATGTCTACGGTAGTGATAAACAGAAAATAGAGATAAAAATCTGTTTTTAGGTTTTTACTGCTCTCCTGTGCTGCATTTAAGTGTAAACAAACATGACGGCAAAGGTAATCACAAACCGATGATAATAGGTAATAATCATTTAACGATGATAAAATTGATCATTATAAAAGTTTAAACGACAGTTTTGTCCTCAAATTTGTTTGGTCGAATAGCATTCCAGTACAACTGACTTTTCAATGTTAGCATCCTTTGCTTGTCTGTTTGTTTGTTTGTTTTCTGACTCCCTCATTTTCTGTTATGACAGTAGGTGTAGAGACAAATTACTTTTTATGAATGAGCTATACATTCAAACCACTCATTCATACACACTTTATTTATTTAGGAATGAAACAAGTAAATGCCTATTTATGAGTCACTGTATCATTCATTCAACTAATTCATTAAAAATTTTGTTGAAATTGATAAATTTTTTTATCCAAATTTCATACATCAGAAATATATTGTCTTCAGTGTTCGAATTGTGTCAAAGCTCTTGGGGGGGTCCCCCCCACCCCCTTCACAAAAAAAAAAAAGTATTATATTTATACCAAATAATCACTAAGCAAAGAAGAATTAAATATCTAGCCTAGGGGTGTGCGATGTTGACAAAACATGATATCTCTATATTTTCTGGGATTTTATCGATAACGATCGATAATCAGATGCTATTTTGTGAGTTTGAGAGTGTGTTGCGCTGCAGGACTGCCATGGACAGCTGACTCTGTGTGGTGGTCAGTTCACAGCAGTGACAGAAATTAATCTTTTCCAACAAGTTTAAAATGATTTTTACCCTTTATGGGCATTTTTACCTTTGTAAAGACATTTTTTTCTAGAAGTGTGTCAAATTCTTAGATTTAATCAATAAAGTCAATTCAATAAA
>NW_015549606.1:1599721-1634721 GCF_001515605.1 Sinocyclocheilus anshuiensis
CAATTATAATAATAAGACATTTGGGGCTGTTACCAAACAAATAAAATCATTATCAACAAAATTCATGCAATGCAGAGGAAACACAAAAACTGCATCTGAAGTGGCATTTATAGTTATAATAAATATATATATATTATAATCCAGGCTGGACTATTGCAATGCTCTCTTGGAAGGTCTTCCAGCCACTTCTATCAAATCTGTACAATTAATCCAAAATGCCGCTGTATAAAGATTAATCTTTAATGAGACGAAAAGAACGCATGTCATACCTCTGGTCATCAATTTGCACTGGCTACCAGTAGCTGCTCGCATTAAATTCAAGGCATTAATGTTTGCCTACAAAACCACCACGTCTTATATTTAATCAATAAAGTCAATTAGAATAATAAGTTATTTGGGGCTGTTACCAAACAAATAAAATCATTATCAACAAAATTCATGCAATGCAGAGGAAACACAGAAGCTGCATCTGAAGTGGCATTTAGATGCATTTACACACTGTTTAATGCAAGGCATGAATGCTTTAACCTGCAGTTACAAATGCATAAATAATGTTTTAATATTTTAATCTTAAAACGTTGAATACTGATATTTCAAATGATTTTTTTTTTTATATAAAAAGGTACTTTAAAATGTGAAATTAAAACCGACAGTAGGTGGCAGCAAGTCACTGTTAAGTGAGTCATTGCGATTGAACCGACTCATTCAACCAGTTGATTCATTCAGGAACGAAACACTGTCATGTTTTTCAGAGACGCAAAACAGTGCTGTGGCTTTGTTTGGAACCGTTTGTTTTGGCGAAATAGAGCAAAAAATAGGCAATGTGGTGTCTAAAACGTAATTCTCTTAATATTAACTTCTTGATTATTGAACTGTTGTATAAAATCAATATCACATTTGTGATTTTTGCGAAAAAATGGCACTCTTCATGTGATATTGATCAACTATATGAAATTATATAAACATATACATTTTCTGCCCCTATATCTTGAATTTTGGGAGCATTCTAAATGCAATTTATTAGACTGAATCATGCAGTGAAAGAACACTCTAAATGAGCATTCAGTCTAGCTAGTGTTTAAGCACGCTTTGGATAAAAGCATCTGCTATATGACTAAATGTAAATGTAAATTTAGATGCATATACACACTGTTTAATGCAAGGCATGAATGCTTTAACCTGCAGTTACAAATGCATAAATAATGTTTTGATATTTTAATCTTAAAACGTTGAATACTGATATTTAAAATGATTTAAAAAATATATATAAAACGGTACTTTCAAATGTGAAATTAAAACCACCAGTAGGTGGCAGCAAGTCACTGTTAATAAGTGGGTCATTGTGATTGAACCAAATCATTGAAACGGTTGATTCATTCAGGAACGAAACACTGTCATGTTTTTCAGAGACGCAAAACAGTGCTGTGGCTTTGTTTGGAACCATTTTTGTTGGCGAAATAGAGCAAAAAATAGGCAATATGGTGTCTAAAACGTAAGTCTCTTAATATAAAATTCTTGTTTATTGAACTGTTGTATAAAATCAATATCACATTTGTGATTTTTGCGAAAAAATGGCACTCTTCATGTGATATTGATCAACTATATGAAATTATATAAACATATACATTTTCTGCCCCTATATCTTGAATTTTGGGAGCATTCTAAATGCAATTTATTAGACTGAATCATGCAGTGAAAGAAAACTCTAAATGAGCATTCAGTCTAGCTAGTGTTTAAGCACTCATAACTCCTCTTATAATCAGTGAAGCTGCCCATACACGGACAACTTACATCGTAACTACATCTGCACTTTGTTGCTTATGATGAGGGAATTTGCGAGTTTCCGTCTGAAAAAAAGGGGGTTTCAGCGATGACTAATCTGAACGCCTCTGATTGGCTACTGCATTCCAAAGCTCAACAGAATCGTGTGTAATTGGTTATAATGAGCAACGCTGTAAAAACGCGTAAAAATTAAATATGATGTAACATAAGCAGGTCTAAATTTAATACAGCAATCGAAACTTCATTTTAAGTATTAAAGTTTTATTAAAAAACCAGGGGTCCCCCCCTAAGTATATTTTTGGGGTCTTATGGGGGGTCCCTTAATGCTTATGGGAGGTCCGGGACCCCCCCAGCCCCCCCTCAATTCGAACACTGATTGTCTTCTCCCACAGTGACAGGTTGTCTAACAGGGGTGTTGCTAGACCCTTTTTACTGGGGCATGAGCCCCAGTGACATACTGCTGTGCCCCAGTTAAATATTACTGATAAATCCTGATGTGTCAATGAAGATTACTGTATATCAACCTGAAAATCATTTTCTTAGATAACATTTCAGCTATCAAGTCATGTGTGTTTTTATCAGCTGTTTAGAATCATAAACGAGCTAGGCAGGTTTGCGAATGAATCACTCTTTTGATCTAATAGGTCAAACAGTTTTACAAAAAGGTCTGAAATTGTTCACGCTCCAGCTTGAGTCATTAAAACAGTTCACTCACGCACTGAATCATTTGCAGCGGTTTCTCACACCAAAATAGTAAGGGGATATTTTAAGAGACAGAAAAGAGCATTTTCTAAATACACTGAAGCAAAGCAATTTGTCAGAATGGCTAATAAATTTCTTTATTTTTAAAAACAATTTTATTGCACTTTTTCTTATCTCTCACAAAGCATACACGGGTTGTGTGTACACATATCCAAACTGAATTTACCTGTCAGCACATGACAACATCTGTAAAAATACAGCCATTTTCAGACATTTCTATGTTCATTTAGGATCACTTCCTTGCAGCTGAACACTTGTGCACTTACACTCAGATTAAATGTTTTCATTCTAAAGAGCTGCAGCCATTAGAGAAGGCTGTTAGTGTTTAGTGTGCTCTCTTTAGATCTGCTGAGATGAAACATCCTGTGGGGGAAATAGTCTTCACGGGGATGAGAAACATAAGGATACGTCTGTATTTGCCTGTGTTTTTAAAAAAATGTTCCTCATGCTGTGCTATGGCCTTACAAGGCCTATAAGTGCCTTAAAAAATAAAAATAACAATAATGTACTATAATAAAATATCAGTGATGTTGCCTGCAATATATAAAAAGGTGTTCAAGAGTAATAGGAATATTTAAGTTTTTTCAAAAAAATCTCTTGTGCTCACAAAAATGCAGTAAAAATAGCAATATTACGTAATTGTCACGAATTCGGTCCATGGACTTCCGTTTATTCACCACCAGAGGTCACCCTTTCCATTACATTGACTTTCGCACAACACAAACTGTTGCATAGCACCCCGGACTACATATCCCATCATTCTTTGCACGATTTGCACACTGCACTGATTGCACTCATTGCACACAGCTGTTTCTAATCACCTCACTCACTATATAACACCCACTCCTACCACCTTTCTCGGCTGAGTATTGTTTAGCCCGTACCCCATTCCGAGTCTCTGTGTTTTCCTTGTTTTGCCTTGCCTTGCCTGTTTTCGCGGTTTCTGATCTTTGCCTGTTTTCCTGGATTTTTCCCTCTCGTCTCGCCCCTGTGATTCTGTCTGCCGATCGGTGACCTACGCTAGCCCTGGGACTATTCTTGTCTTTTGCCCGCCATATACCTGTTTGCCATTGTTTGACCCTGCCTGTTTACCACGTCTCTTTAATAAAGCCTGCAGATGGATCCACACGTCTCACGTCTCGTCAGCCCCGTTACAGTAATACACTCAAAATAGCATTACTAAAATAGTATTAAATAGTATTAGTATTAAATAGTAATATATCATTCTAATATGCTGATTTGCTGCTCAATAAACATTTCTTATTATTAATGATGAAAACAGTGGTGCTTACTATTTTTCTGGAAATGGTGATAAGCTTTTTTTCAGGATTCTTTGATTAATAAAAAAAAAATCAAAAGAACAGCATTTATGTGAACTATAACTCTTTTGTAACATTATACATGTTTTTTTATTTCACTTTTGATTAATTGAATGTATCCTTTTTTTAATCTTACTTATAATTACCCGACACCTGAATGGCAGTGTATCACAGATTTCACAAAAAGCTTAATTAGCATAACGCTGCATTAACACTGACATTGACAATAAGAAAGGTTTCTTGAGCACCAAATCATCATATTAGAATAATTTCTGAAGGATCATGTGACACTGAAGACTGGAGTAATAACTATTCTAACAGAAACTTATGAATTGCAGTAATAATATTTACCAGTGTTACTAAATTGTATTATTTTTTACCAGTAAACAGAGAAGAACTTCCAAAAGACCTTATCAGCACTTTTCAGCTTCCAAATTGTTGTTGTATCTAGAAGAACAGGGTGACCTGGCACTGCTTTAACAGTGGGCCCGGCCAGAGAGTGGGCTTCCTGTCAGACTTGCCATGAAGGTACAGAGGAGTTCTATTCTGAGTGAGAAAACACGCAGGAGTGCAGTTGACTTCAAAGTCCAAGGCTGCCCCCTCACAGAGCCCAGAGTCTCTGAACTCCTACCAATGTCCCTTTAATCGCACAAAGAGCCCAAGAGCGCTTGTATGTGTGTGACAGAGAGAGGGGGCCGTCCTGAGCACAAAGATCAGATCAGTGCATTTGTAATATAAAAGAATTTGTTCCTAACACATTTCCTCTTTTATTCTCTATCGCTATCACAATGCTCCTTTTTTTTGTCCTTTTAATTCAGCAGCATTGAGTCACAGAGAGGCTCTGTGACGTGCAGCCCCGTGTGTGTTTGTGTGTGTAATGGTGTGCTTCTGTGTCTTGTTACAAGACCCAACTGGCTTTTCAATTATATATCACCTACAGGCTCAAACAAAGCTACTGTCCTTTCAAGCAGCAATTTAAAACATTCAAAATTCTCTAATGAAATGCAAAGTGAATAATTATGAAACTAAATGAACAGAGGTTTGAATAAGCACAGTATTTTCTCTAAAAATAGCGAATATTAGATTCACACACTAAATTCACTGTGACTAGACTGCATGCTGAAAACATGGCCACTGCAATGAAGCAACACGTCACAACAAAAATGCCTCTTGATGTAAACCTACTGTTATAGTTCACTGTGTCAGAACTTTCTTTTGAATAAAGACAGAAGAAGCTATTGGTTAACCACACCATTGTTTTTTTTTTAAAGACAGGTTTAGCTTAATTGTAAAATACTTTATGGTGAAACATTGCTGAAATGGATTTCAAAATGGAAAGGTAACCTAAAAATGGTATTAACTGGCTTTATTTAAGCCAAAAATATTATTTAATATCAACCTAAATACATGAATTAATACCAATAAAACTATTTTATGGGTCATATCAGGTAGAAATACCTCTTTATGGTAACAATTGCGGGTTTTTACAGTGTATCGCATTATAATCAGTGAAGAAATTGGCTTTCTTCGCGCTAACCATCACATTTGTTTAGATTTAATTTACAAAGTTATGTTATTCATTCATGTTATCAGTTATATTGTGAGATATAGTTGTCATTTATAATGCATCTGTAGCATCTGTTTGTTGTGATTACATGGTTATATGAACTTACTTACAGTCATCATGTTTAAATAAGTTTAAAATAATATTGCAATGTGTTATTTTCAGTGCATTTTACAGAAAAGGACATTTTAATAGCACAAATACAAAAATCATAACATCTAAATGAACTGGTTTTATTCAATTCGCTGAATCAACCTAATACAGTACATTTATACCAACAAAACTCAATACTTTTTAATGCGTTGAATCAAGTAGAAATATCTCTTTAAGATATTGCGGGTTACCACTTTTTACAGTGTTGGTTAGTATAGTAGTATTACATAATTCGATCATTTTTAGTCATGATTAAAAATATGAATAACTATGTAATTTAATGACTTATGTAGGAACTGTAAAATTGACTAAACTGCCATCCTGTAATGCTTGTAGCATCGTCACAGTTTCTTTTTTTTTTTTATGTTCTGGTACATACAGCTCTCATTTTTTAGTGTAAAATTTAACAAAAACAATTACGGTATAGTCTATACAGGCTAAGTTTTCTTTCTCACAAACACATGCAAAAACCCCAGACTGAAGCAGACATCAGCTGGGACTAAAATACCTGACACTAGCTCTTCCTCATGTCTCAGTCCTGAAGGCCACCTTTCATCCCAGATCGCTGCAGTAAAACAGCAGCAACCCGTATAATACAGATATCAAACTCTTTTTTAGCCATTGCTATCCTAGTCCATAAACTGCTTGCAAGAAACCCAACTATATGCACGTCCAAAGCATGCTGAGCAATACCTTGATGCTTCTGCATAGCACATTAAAGTATGAGGCAACAACATACGTCATTTATACACATATATATATGACCCTGGACCACAAAACCAGTCATAAGTAGCATGGGTATATTTGTAGCAATAGCCAACAATACATTGTTATTGGTCAAAATTATCCATTTTTCTTTTATGCCAAAAATCAATAGGATATTAAGAAAAGACCACATTCCATGAAGATATTATAAGATAATATATCAAAACTTAATTTTTGATTAGTAATATGCATTGCTAAGAACTTAATTTGAGCAACTTTAAAGGCGATATTCTCGCAATATTTAGATTTTTTTTTTGGCACCCTCAGATTCCAGAATTTCAAATAGTTGTATCTCGAACAAATATTGTCCTATCCTAACAAACCATACATCAACGGGAGGCTTACTTATTCAGCTTTTGGATGATGCATAAATCTCAATTTAAAAAAAATATTGACCCTTATGACTGTTTTTTGTGGTCCAGGGTCACATATCTAGTTCACAATACTCGAATTTCAATAGCTCATCTATCAACTAACAATCAAAGTAGTTAGTGGAGCTTCCAATACGCCAGACTGTGACTTTGATCAATTGTCATGACACAGCACACGAACAGACATGCTTCCGGCGGATATCGCCAACTAATATTTAATCCACCACCTTGGATTCTTACGGGAAAGCAGCATGCCTTAAAAACAAACACAAAACAGCTTGTTTGATGCGTGTCTGACGAAGGAGCGGCATCCGGTCGACACGGTTTTCATACCTGAGCTGTCCATGGTGCTGTAGTCCTCCTGCTGCGCGGGGCCTGTTTTAACGCTGCCGATGGTCCCTGCCGTCAAACCGCCGCCGCCGCCGCTTCGTCCCCCGGTGCAGAAGTCTCCGCTGCTATCGACCAGCTGCAAAGATTCGTAGCCATCGTAACTGCTCTTTTTCTTGTAGCCACCTAGCAGGCTCATGAGCACAATTGGCAATCACATAGACGTAAGACAACGACGATTTCAAGAGACTAGGGGAATGCACATGTTCTGTGGGACAGCTCGGAGGGAGGGAATAATGTCCCGCTACATACGGCCGCTAGCTGCGGGAGAGAAGAGGGCGGTGTGTCTTCAAGCGCCGCATTTACTACGCTGCACACACACAGAGCCAGCAGCCAATCAATGCAGCCGGTTAACATCCCACTCTGCACCCTCTGTCCACATCCTGTGCCTGCTTTGTATCTCATTATTTCAATTAGACAAATGTATAATAAATCTATAACCTACCTAAATGATCGTATTAACAAACGTTATTACGATGGCCATCATAACACAGGCAAATAGTTAATAATTACACGAAAAGGAAAATTTTATTTTGCATTGCTACATTATTTTCTTAACAATTAAGCACATTTACAGTTACCATTATTTTAATTAGAAAAAAAAATAATTGTTTTACAGTAAAAGTTATATACTACGAAGTTAATTAATATAAAAGTTGTTAAATATTACTGTATTACAATAATATGAACCATCATTTAGATTAATAGATATTAAATACACAAACAAACAAACAAAAAACTAATGTAAAATGTTCCGATACATTAATGAATATTTAGGAGGGAAATGTGCTTAACTGTCATGAAAATGATGAAATAAAAAAAAAAATCTTAAAATTACATTTAAAAACCTTTATATAAATTTAATTCCTTTTTCTGTAGTATTTCTAACCAGCCCCAAATCAGCATTGAATCTGCACATGCTTGCAGACTGTTAATAAATCACCACTTTCTTGTTTGTTTATTAACTATTTTCGCCAATTTTATCATGCATGCTTTTAGAATTTCTCTCAAAATAAGCATAAAGAAGTTGGAGGGAAAATACGCAGATTCTGTCTATAGTTTATTAATAGAATCTTGTTTATTCATTTATTTATTTAATATATTTTTGTTTGTTTTGAATTGTCTGAAAAGCTTCAGCAAAACAGCTTGTTCTTGTTCAAATCTGCCTGTTTTTGCTTTGCATACAAATAAACATTTCAGAACAAGTCATTTCTAAATACTAAAGGCTGTAAGACTTGATAATAAAGGCATGCATATTTAGTATGTAAAAGGTAACAATCCCTCTTCTCCAGTAAAGAAAAACCAAGTGTACTTTTATGGCTGTTTAGTTCAAACATAAATTTGTCTTGGCTGTATCTGTGCACTGCGGTGCTAAATAAATGTTGTTGTTTTTGCATGGGCTTTGCATTGTTTTCTGTCTATGGGTAACCCTGATATAGTGTTTAGTGCTTTGCCAGTGGAAGTCAGGCAATCCAAGACTTCCTCTCTGGTAGGATGATTTATCTCTAATTGAGCAACTTGATGCTTCCCTTCATGCAGCCCCCTTGCTTGGCATCCACTGTGGCTACATGCTTTCTCATAAGAGAGCTGAAGTCCGGGCAACTCTTTGAGAAGAGTGAGACTGAGAACACAGCATGTAGGAAGTGTCACCAAGAGAAAGGCTCTGGTTGCTGTCTGCCATTAATTACCAATTTAACGCTAACTCCAATTAATTTGTTTACCTTTACTGTTATTAAAACAA
This sequence comes from Sinocyclocheilus anshuiensis, assembly GCF_001515605.1. NCBI lineage: Eukaryota > Metazoa > Chordata > Actinopteri > Cypriniformes > Cyprinidae > Sinocyclocheilus > Sinocyclocheilus anshuiensis. The sequence continues at coordinate 1,608,566 of NW_015549606.1, forward strand.
TCAGTAAAAGTCAGCTGGAGGACACTTGTAGTTGTAATACAAACTTTAAAAAAGACAGAACATATGATCATGTTGCTTTAATCCCATTGTACTATTTGAAGGGCAAGAGAATGTCAATATTGTTATTTCAGTAGGCTATATATAATGAAAATCATCAGCTGAGAAAATGGTAAGCATATGCACATTAGCCCCACCAACAGCCAGAATAGCAATCATTGTATCTCAGGCAATACACAAGTAAAACTATTTTTTGTTCAACAGCTTTTTTTTTTTTTTTTTTTTTTTTTTTTTTATTAAAAAGCTTGCTTCTGCCACAGGGTTTAAACAAATTGCACCTATTTTTTTCCCAAGACTGAGATCTCTCAATTTGGATTTTTTTCTTACTTTTCCTTGCAGTTCTGACTTTTTTTTAGAATTGTGATAGAATTAGAATAGAATTGTGAAATATAAACTCATAATTGTGAAATATTAACTGAATTGTGAGATTTAAAAGTCACAATCATACCTTTTTTTTTTGTTCAGTGGTGGGAAAAAACAATTGTGAGATGTAAACTCAGAATTCAGAGAAAAAATCTAAATTGTGAGATGTAAACTCGTAATTGCAAGAACAAAAAACAGAATTCTGAGTTTATATCTCACATATTAAAAAACAAAGTCATATTACCTTTTTTATCCTTATTTTTTTTATCTCTTGGCAGAAACGGGCTTTGATAGAAAAGCATTAGGCTTGTCGGAGTTAATCTTACACTCACACAAGGTTGTTTTTTAACACATCTTGTGATCTTTTTCAAGGCCTGTAACTTGTAAATGTCTGATAATCTGTCACCTACAATGTTACAAGCGTCTTTAAAAAGAAATCTCACTCTATACCCTAGAGGCAAATCTAGTACTTTATACATGCGTAGAAAGCAAGACTGGACTGAAGGAAGTAAGCATTATTTTCTCTTTTTATTTTAATATGTTTAAAAGACAGTCTTCATATTCACAAACTGGCATCTGTATAAGACTACAACGAATTTTATGAAACCATTAACAAAAGCTAACATGCCTCACGCACTGTAGGTGATTCAGGTGACACTCAGACCACAAAGTATCTTGGTTAATATGTTGGCTGAATGAAGTGGACTTGGATTCATGGGTTTGGATTAATTTTTAACATAATGAAAGCTTCAATTGTAGTAGCTTGCTTAAAAAGAAGTTACCGGTACTAAGGTTGCATTAACCCTTTAGGAACCCTTATAGTTTAAACCGATAGTTCTTTGCAGCTGGTAAAAAATAATATAGGCTTAAAACTCACATTGGATAAATTCAGCTGAATAATATGTGACATCATCAGTCATGAGAAACATTCTAATGTAAAGCCGAAACTGTGAGGACATGCGATATTGCGTCCATGGCAACAGAGGCAGGGAGCGCACCCTTCTGCACAGCTCCATTATGGTGCAAGGGATTTGCCTTAACCTTCTAAACCATCATAAACTGACCGTGTGCGTATTATAGATTACACATAAAAAACAATCAAACAATATAACACCTTCTTTGTCACTGATCAAATTTCTGTGATTTTTTTTTTCAATTAAAAACATAGAGAAGATGGATCAGATGAGATCATATAATTTTGTGCCATTTACTACCATTTTCCAGAATGAATGAAGAGCGGATTTAATCATTGCTTATTATCAGTGGATCAAACTAACAGTAATATTGTATGGAATAAAACGAACTAGCAAACTTCAGGTAAATTATCAGATTTGTTTTCTCATTTGCCCTGAATGTGTTTATTAGTGTACCTAGCTACTAGCTATTATATATTATCTAAAAATGTGTTCCATAAAATGTTATATTGGAGATCTATCTATCTATCTATCTATCTCTCTCTCTCTCTCTCTCTCTCTATATATATATATATACTGTATATATATATATAGGCCTATATATATATATATATATATATATATATGCTGGTTTCTATCTGGTCTAAGATGATTATTAGCATCTTGGAAATGCTAGCTAGCCAGCTACATACATACATACTTTAATAAATAAATAAACTGATTAATTAATACATACATACATAGGTAACAAATACCTAAATCATAACACATAAAATATCATAACAGCTTAAGATTTTCAAGTTGTTTTTTGGACGATGGTAGCTGGTCAAACAGCTAAATGACCGGTGCTACCCTGTCAGATTTACATTTTGCTAACGTTACCTCCCATTAAATCAGATGGTAGCATAATTCGATAGCGAAAAGTGCTACCGATCAGATTTTGCTTCCAGCATGATATTAATAAGGTGTGAGGTTTTATTAACATGTACACCTACCCCAACCCTAAACCTACCCTTACAGTAGGATAAATACAGTGTTGGTAGCATAATCTGATAGGTAGCATTATTTGTCAGAACACCGGCTTGCACCTGCTAATATGCCAATCTTAGACCAGCTAAAACTCGACCATGTTCCAAATCATCTACAATCCTAAAACTAGATTTTCCAGTACGGTCTTATCTTCTGTCGAAATCTCGGTTCATCAGAATACATAATAATAGTAAGCGATGACACTAAACCATCATCTCCTATGCATCAGTCTCGAAAAGCGTCCGATCAGCTGATCTGCTTTGCATGTCGTGACTCTTGTAGGTCATTGCTTCTTAAAACTGGCCTATCGTCATATAAAAATTCTCAAGCGCGATATTAAGCTGCAACGATGTTGACATGATGAAGACCACATCTAAACAAAACACCTATGGCACTACATAAAACGTAATACTTATTTAGCAATGCAGATAAGGATAAAAATCCAACCTCGGGATTGATTATGACATCACGACAGCCACGACGGTTTATATATTAATAGCAATTCACTACGTAATATCGAAGATGTCTCATTCACTGCCGTATGGCTACAGCTACTAATAATAAACACATTCAGCGGTTTATAAACAGCGTTTTCCTCCTACCTTTCGATGCACTGTCTCTCATTCTCCGATGCCCCCCAGCTGATGTCAGAAACGCTGACCTTTCATTTGTCATTCGCTGGCTGTCAAAGGTCAGAGTGGCGAATCGTGCTGCGTCTCGAGTAAGCGCTCGATCAGATTCTTCAAGCAGTGATGAAGAGCTACTTCAGCATCATCGAATCAAAACCTTCAAGCCAAATCCACAGCCGACCGTCAGTGTGAACTAGATTAATAAACATACGTACTTATTATTTTTTGTATTTTTAAAAATGTTTAATCATTCTAACTGTACAAAATATGCACGTAACCGTTCATATTTAAGAAAACACGGAACGGATTTTTGAATTGGAGTCAAATCTATCGCTGATTTGTTGTAACGTTAGTTATTTTTAAGCTACAGGCTATTAAGCAGTCAAACTTGACTATTTTTATTTTGTTTATTTATTTTTCATGGGAAGGATGATGATAATTTTAGCTGTGTGTCATATCGTGGACTTCCGTGATGCCGCGCACAGATTTACGGACGCAGTGTGCCATATAGACATAATAATAATTGTATGTGCTACTATGGCTGATGCTGAGCTCCTGAATATTAATTAGATAATGGTGACGTTGCACGGCAAACTTCCTGGAACGTCCAACTGGGAACGTGTATTTTACCTTATTAATATTCATGAGGCAAGCCTTCGCCGTAGTAGGATTTGTAAACGTTATTACACATATTGCAGCCCCCGGCCAGAGCATCCCACCCCTAGAGGACAACCTTCCTAACAGCTGGCCAGATGCCACGTAAGACGTTTTTACCTGCAGAAAGCTAATAATAATAATAAATAATCATTAAACATATTTTGGCTGTAGGCTTACATAGGCTATATATATAGGGCCTGTGTGTGTGTGTTCCATTATCAATTAGTTTACTGTATAATTGTTGACATTAGTGGTTTATTATTATTATTATTATGTTATGTGTGTATTGTTTTTATGTGTTGTGAATACGTTTTTATTATACCACTTGTGGAGGTCCATAGACAAATTCCTGTGAAAATTAATAATAAGGATTCAATTCAAATCAAAAGACTACATTCAACATTTCTGCGAAAATACGTTTATTTTCTTTGGAAAAAAAGGAAAGCTCAAGCATGTAAATTCTTGTATATGATATTGCACAACAAGAAGGTGTGGAGATATTTTGAGTGTTTTTTCCATTCCATATTGTCTGTGATGTAAGACTGACATAGACTGAAACAGAACATGGGAGATAGAACAGGAAGCAAGAAAGAATAAAAGAAAAACAGAGAGAAATAAAGATAGACTGATAACTATAAAGTCATGTGTGCCTAACACTCCTTCAGCTTCTCTATGTTTCAGGGACAACAATTTTAATCTAATTGTAATTTAATCTGTGGTTTTTGATAAAGTCTGTGTTTTAATCTTCTGGATAAAAAACAAAACCATCACTGTTTTTCTGGCTGAACAGTCACAGTTAACCCCATTAGATTATTTTCTATCAACGGCTCTCTCAGATATGGCTCTTAAAAATGCAATGCTGAACAGTATTTACGAAAGAAGGCAGTGTTTAAAGAAGATCTGATATGGTATAGGATTATTTGATCACATTATACTTATATATTGCCATTTGCTAAAAGTGTTACTCATATATTGGTCTGATTTTTAACACAGTTAAACATTCTATCAATGTATTTCAAAGAATAAGGCCTGGTGTTCACAATAGCCGATTTCAGCAGATCAAGAAATTGAACTTCTCCAAGGCATGGCATATTTGGATTATAGAGCTTGTAAAACACATAAAAATAATTATAGCATTTGTTATGGTATATAGAAGAATTGTAACACTACTATGAAATATATAAGAAAGGCAAACATCACAGACAGAGATGATATAAAGTAAAGCCCCTTCAGAAATAATTCAATCTCACTGGAATGCTTGAACAGTTCAGTGTCTCATTCACTTACACAAGGTCACATGCGTCTACCCTTCATTATTCATATGCGATTTAATCACGTCTATATAAAATTTGTGCACTCTGAGTTGAAATCTAGGAAGCATTAACACTTTTAGAACTCTTGTACTTGTAAGATATAAGTTGAATTTTACCCCGACTGATTCCTAGATTCCAGCAAATGCTAAAAGCAGAGAACAAGTCCTTCAAATGTATGAACACTTTTCAGGAAATGAAATAATCAAAGCTAGCACAATGAATAATACTATACTACCAATGGACAAGTTGCGACGATAAAAATGCATGGAATCTTTGGAATCCAAATGTGGTCAATTAGTTATTCCTCTGAGATGAGGCCACGTCGTTGTCTTTGATTTGAGACTGTCAGAGGATTCCCTCAGTGAGTTGAAGCACATCGAGCATCTGATTGGATGGTGGGGATCTTTGTGCTGAGAAGTGTGCTGATATTCGGCCAGATCTGATCTGTCTCTGTGTCCGAGAATGTGTACAGGATGCCTTTAGCCCTTTAACATAGAATTACAATGCTTTTTCGTAAACGGGAACAAGGGTTTTGAATCAGAGTTACAGAAGAACATTACAAGCACACTGGTTGAGACTTGGTGAGACTCAAAATGTGAGGTAATTCCTACCAGTTATGAGCTTACTTATAAAAGTCTATGACAGGTTTGGCAACATCTTTGTAGTGTCTCAGTCTGGCCACTAGGGCTTCTGGTCTGTCATCTTCCTGTTGAATCAATGGCTCTCCTGTGATGTCATCTATCCCCTGTAAACACAACAGATATTAGCAAAACTGTTATGATTTGATTGTGTATGTTTACATTTATTCTTTTATCCAAAGCAATTTACAAATGAGGACTGCAACAAGTGATTTATCATAAGGAGGCAATAACGTCACGCTAGCAATACAAAGTTTCATACATTGCCCACAATAGTACAAGCTACAAGAAAGATGTATAGACGTTATATGTAGTGAATCAGCTCATGGGGAAATATGAATAATTAATCATAACTAGTTATAATTAATTATAAATATTTAGATCTAACCAGTGGCCTGTGGTCATTCACAGACATCCTGGCGCCCAGTCTATTGGGTGAGGGGTCTGTGACGACTTGTTAATCTAATGAATAACTGATTTGTTAAATCAAATGAAAAATTGTGTTTTTGATTGGTCCAGACGCTACATATATAATGATAGTAAACGCATAGGACAATATTTTGTAATGTCAGTAGGGTGCAGTTAAAGGAATAGCTCACCCAAGACTGGTAATTTGCTCAAAGTTTACTCACCCTCAGACCATCCAAGATGTAGATGAGTTTATGTCTTCATCAGAACAGATTTGGAGAAGTTTAGCATTACATCACTTGCTAACCAATGGATTCTCTGCATTGAGAATTCACTGCAGATAATCACTTTCTGAATGAGAGTTCAAACATCTGATAAAAACATCACAACAATCCACAAGTAATTAACTTAATTGCAGTGCATGTTTGTAAGAAACAAATCATAAAGGCAACTTAACTTTAAACCATCACTTCTGGCCAAAATACCAGTCCATAATCCATAATATTGCTTCCTCCAGTGAAAAACATCATCCCCGTTGTCCTCTCACCCACCAACATATTTGTTAGAACTGTTTTTTTTGGGGATGTTTTCACTTGTAAAAAGGTGCTTGACCCGTGCATATTTCTCTCCTGATTCAAACGAGACTTAATACTTATGCAATATTATGGATAGAGGATTTATATTTTTATTTTAGCCCTGAAGCAATGGTTTGAAGTTAATTAAAAACATCTTAATTTGTTTATTACAAACACGCAGCTTTTTACTTCACTGGATGTTAATTAATGGACTGGAAGTGGAAACATGGATTACTTGTGGATTACTGTGATGTTATTCAGCTGTTTAAATTCTCATTCCAGCAATACACATTCACTGCAGAGGATCCATTGCTGAGCAAGTGATGTCATTTTTTCAAATATTTTCCAGTGAAGAAACACATCTACACCTTGGGTGGCCTAAGGGTGAGGAAATTTTCATTTTTGGGTCAACTATTTCTTTAAGTGCAACTATTCCTTTAAGAGATGACACAGCTAACAGTGTAACACAGCTAAAAAACTTTCACACGGTTTTTGTGAAATAAACCCGTACAGCAGGGTCTACCAAGAGGTTCAGTTCTCCTAGAGGGCCAGAGTTTAGATCCAACCCTGCTTCAAAACACCTGGCTGTAATTTTGAAGTAATTTCAAAGACCTTTATTAGCTGGTTCAGGGGTCTTTAACGCTGGAACTAATGTTTTTTAAGGGTAGTTTAAAATGTAAAAGTTAAATTCTGCTATGCAGAAGCATTTACTGTTTTCCATTTGAAGAAAATTATGTTTCATTCTCACTATGTTACTCGGTGTGAACACACAACTCACACTTTTGTGTCTCAATCCACTGCCTAGTTCAGTGGTAAGTACACTGTCCAGGGAGTCATCCAGACTAAAAAAAAATTAACTAAAAATGGTAACATCTAAATTAATGGGTTTTATTCCAGTTAAAAGCATTATTTAATATCAGTAAATCAGCCTAAATACATTGATTTACACAAACAAAACTATTTTCATGAGTCAGATAGGTAACAGTTGCAGGTTACCAGGTTTTACAATGTATTTCTGATGCTGCCCTGCTGTCCAAATCTTTCCAGTGCAAAAAAATTTTTGCTCCTTAGAAATCAGGAATAGGAATGAGTAGTATGAGTTTAAATAATATGAAGTTTTTTTGCAGAAACAATGATATAAGGGAATGGAGGTTTGTTTTCACATTCATTATTCCTTCAAAACCTACTAACGTTTAGCTATTTTAATGTTGCTACATACCCAGTTACCAAAAATATGTTCTTAGATTGTTTTGCTCACTGTCATTTTAATTTTTCAAAATGTTTTTAAAAGGGTTTTTCTTGGTTACATGAATGTTAAGGGAACATTCCATTTTATCATTCTGCCAACATTATGGAAAAGTTAATTTTGAATGGTCTCTGACCATTCTGAAACCAAAAACTTTACCCCCAGCTAAAAACGTTTCAGGAAAAAAATGATCCATGAGAAATGTATAAATAACATTTTTATGCTAGCATTTTGAGAACATTATTAAAACCCAGATAACTTTGAATAGACATTCTGTTAACATTACTCAAAGAATGTTTTGTAACTTTGGGAGAACCTTGCCAAAGTTAGCTGAAAGACTAAAATGTTCACCTGGACGCGGGGAGGATTGAAGCACATGTTGTATACTCTGCCACTGGGTGGATGTATCCATCGATGTCGCAGCCTTTCCTTCAGTGTTTCCAAAGGAATGTTGAGATTGATGGCTACATCCAGATCACAGGCACTGTTCAGGGCTTCAGCCTGAGCTAGTGTTCGAGGGAAACCTGGAGGGTGAGTGCACAAAATGACTTCTAATACTTGAATACAGGCCCAAATGGATTATTCACATGAGTAATTACATTTCCTTTCTTATTTGATTATAACATTTTACAATATTAGCTTTAGGTTATAAATAAATATTATTTTGAAATGCCACTTTAGTTGCAAAATGTAGTTTCGCAACTATGCATAAATGTCAAGTGTTGCAATACTACATCCTCATTGGGCGCAGGGTATTACACTGTTTTGTATCATTATAGACTTGCCAGTGGGGGATCTACTTTCATTATTTATAACTGAGTGTAGTTACTTTTGTGTTAGTCTACTTCAATATTAAGCTTTAGGATTAGCCTTTGCAGTTTCAATTATAATGTTTACAGTCCTGCAGTAAAGGAACACTAGTTTTACTCCATGTAGCAAGAATATTTAAACCTGTTTTGTAGGTCACGCTGCACATCTTTGTAAGTCAATGTTTGATATCCTATCATTCTATTTTAGGAGCTTGGACTTTCTAAACTAGCATCTGTTACATCTTGACTTTCTGGTCTCACAAATCAGTAATCAGTTGATAAAAATAGAAATAGGCAATAAAAGGCAAGACATTTTCAATACTCCTAGCTTACTTCCAAACACTACAGATTGTTTTGAGTTTCTGTTGAATGAAGAAATGAAAGTTCCCTAACAAAGTTCCCCTAAAGAGATTTAGCTTTAGCTAAGTCTTAAACAAATATTATAGCAAAAGGATCAAGTATTAAATGGGATTTACCACCATACCATCCAACAACCAGCTGTATTTGGTCATCTCCTCCAATCTAGGCAGCAGAAGACGTGTCATGACAAGGTCTGGTACCAGCAATCCTTTTTTTATATACGTCTTAGCTTGAACACCAGCCTCTGCAGAAAAGACAATGAATGGAACACATATCTTCCACACTAATCATCAAACCTATGGCTTTACTCATATCCTTAATAAGCTGCTTTCTATGACGTTTCTTCAAGAATGGAAGCTAATAAGATTTTAATATATTTTTTTCTACTTATGTTCATATTTAAAATGCACACATAAACTTTAACTGAGACAAATCAATTATTAATCATGATTTTAACCAGCAACTAGAGTGTTAATCATATAATAGATCGGAACAGTCACATGAGAGTTTTGAGACACTGACACCCAATAATTTCATTTAGAATTTTATCTACAAGCATACAAATAATAAAATATGATAAAGGTCCTAATGTCACTACACAAATTACAACATTTTACAATTTGCAACAACTATTGATTTTTAGTGTATTTCTTTGGTTTTCAAAGTCTAATGCACAAATAAATTTAGTATAAATGGGAAAAAATGTGTGTTAATGCAAAAAGTTACCTAAATCATAATTTTCTCTAAAAAAAGCTACATTCTTTATAACCTAAGGCGTTATACTAAAAGGATTTGCCAACCATGATAACTTTACTGAGCATGAATAAAAAGTCTACTCTAAGTAATGTGTTAATTAGTATGCAATATGTTGATTAGCATGAACATTCCTCTGTCTTTATCTACATGTATGAATGCCAGCTGAAGTCTTAATACGGGAGCTGGGCATAGCAACAGTGCAATAAAACAGAAATATGGAGTGGCATCTTGCCAGCATGACAACTTTTTAAGGCATTTACCTCACATGAACTCACACATCATGACGCCCGAGGTTATACTAATCACATATTCCAAATTGGGAGGACCAAATGTTGAAGTTAAAGAGTCGATAAACAGCTAATCTTAACATATAAACCACAACAGTGGTTACGCCCCTTCATATGATCAACGAATCCCTTCTGTTTAACAGTGGCTGTGTCTCAAAACCTAGCGAGATGCCTATCTAGCATTTGTTGGCATCTACAGGCTTTCCAGAGCTATCGAGCGTCCAGGAAAATTAAAAGTTTGCACATTTTTGAAGAGCACGCACCAGTTTTCGCAGCGATGTTTTCTCGAACAAAGTCTCCACTGGATAAATGTTTAAGGCCGAAACTGTGCGCGATCCTCTCCGATATGGTCCCCTTCCCCGAGCCTGGTGGACCCATGATAACAGCCCGGAATAACTTGGACATTTCCTCACTGAACTGCCCTGTTTACAACAAACAAGTCCAGCGTTACACGTGAAATCATGCAACTCGTGCACTTATTTAATATAATATGCGACGTAGTGCGCGTTTGCATTACAATTCAGATTTTACAGCTCTGTTAAAGCAGATCTTCAGTGCAGAATGAGGGGTGGGGACCTGCAACATCGAATAAGTCATACAAACAACAAACAGACTTACCTACCCAACAGAATACTGTACTATTAAACTCTTATTTCCACGGTGAAAGCGGAGCCCGTTGTCACTGTTCATTAAAATTGGGCAGGCTTTCAGTGACGCGCCGCCTACAGCTCTTTATGTGGACGCGAGCGTCTCCTCTCTGCAAATGAATGGAGGAGAAACATAAACGCCCTATTTTAAACTTCTCTGGTACAGCATCGCACTGAAAAATATGCAGTTGAAACGTTACCGCATAGGAGTCTGGTCGTTGCAGCGCACTACATAAAAATCCTAAACAGTACAAGCAAAATATTTTGTAATATATGTATAATGTACATTTACAATTACGTGATAAATAATGACAGCTTTACTGTTATGCCAAAAGAGATCGGGGGCGGTGTTGCTATACGGTTACCTCATCAAAGTAAAAAAAAAAATTAGGTTTTCTGAAATATATCCAACTTTCAGTTTCATAATATGGTTATTCGGAGAGTCAGAGACATATGACTATTATTTTGCAAGAGCATCTTTCCAGAAGAAAATGAAACCTTAGTGCGTCCCAATTTGCGTAGGCCTTGTGCACAATGTGTGCCATTTTATTTAAAGAAGCGCATTTCAAATGCCCGAATGATGCACATATTTAACAGAAAATGTTTAAACTCTTATCATATTTCAGATGTTAGGCTATATGACTAAATAACCTTAAATAAATTTCATAGACTACATCATAGTGCGCATTACATAATTTGGAACACAGCTAGCCTATTATTCTCTTCACATGCGACAAACTGTCAACACATGGGTAAAACTGGTGTGATATTGCCCCTGTCTGATTTGATTTAGGACATGATACACTTGTTGACTGTGATGTAGCCTAGGTGAACAAAATTCCGCAGATGCCAGTTTTCAAAAATGGGCCACTGACAGCACTGAAGCCATAGCGCAGATTGGGCTGCAAAATCATATCATCATCTAACAACTGTAACGAAATGATACCTTTTCTTAAATACTAAAACACACACAAAACCACTTTGATGTAAACTGACATATTTAATATTTTAATTTGTCACTTCAACGACTAGCTGTTGTTTTTATTGAATAACATAGACCGACTCCTAGAATCACAAACCTAATCGGTTAATATATATTTTTTCTATTGACACTAGAACCTGTGTTACGTGGTAACCTACAAACCATCACGCTCCCTAAGGTCGCAAAACTCTGGACTTTTGGTAGTACCTAAGATAGCAAAGTCCACTAAAGGAGGTAGAGCTTTTTTGCATTTGGCTCCCAAACTCTGGAATAGCCTTCCTGATAACGTTCGGGGTTGAAAAGCGCTGTACAAATAAACTTGACTTGACTTGACTGGACACTTGTTTCTGTCAATAAAAAGTTTAAAAACAAGCTGTTATGTCATCGTTACATCAAAAAATTCCACAGGAAATATTTTACATAGGTGGCCTTGGAGACAAAAAGGTTAAAAACCCCTGAAATAGTCAGCTATAATCCCCGTCAAACATTTATTTCCGAGGTGCCTTACGGTGGCGTCAGAACATACGTTCACTTCGGCTAGATGCAATGTCAAAATCGGTCGAAACCTATATGATAGGAGTCATTCTGCACTAAAGAAAGTGCTGAACTTTGAGCGTCAGGACCCGGAAGCGTGTTATTTTATTGTCACATGGCTTGAAGATTTCAATAACAACAAAAAATGGCGACAATCACGTTGTTCGCTGTAAGGCTTGCTGCGTCATTAAAAATATTCACGTAAACACGGGAGTTCAGCGTTGAAAATGCAGGTAAGTACTTTTGCAGTCGGTAGAACAGTACATATGTCTAACTCTGATGGTGTTATTATATTAATGTTTTCACGTTAGAAGTATGTGGTGTTTGTTTTTGCCATGAGAGGGGTGTGTGCGGGCGCTGTTGGGCGTTAGCGCGCTTCAGTACAGTACAATAAGACGACTCACAAGATATCAGACAAATAAACCAATCGACTTAGCAAGTCAAGCAACTGATATGCACGCAGAATATTTACAATAGTTGTTGTGATATTATATGACGTATGATCATGTAATGCCGTTTCGTGTAATAACTTGTATTGATTGTAGACTACACTGACCTCATGACGTTCTAACAGGCTTTTTGCTCAAACACGTCTTGTATTCATGTATAGTTTCATGTATAAAAGATATTACTCGAATGTTCCTAACATAAATTACTTTATATAAAATTGCACTTTTATCAACCACTAACATTTTTCTATAAGAAGTCGCAACACACTATAACAGCTAATGTATTCCCGTTTTAACCCACTGAAATGACTTTCTTCCCCTTTTCCCCCGAAACAGCCGCTAAAGGAATGTTAGGCAGATGTTTTGTCATAATTTGGCAGGCGTTTCCACTGTCCTGAGATGGCAAACACGACGCGCTGATGGAGTTGTTTACAAGAAGAGATTCGCACGGAGGGCGGGGATGTTGTGGGCGGGGTCTGCGGGATGATGTGGGAGGAGCCAAACGCATGCCAAATACGAGAGCAAAGTATAGAAGGTGGAGTCAGAGTTACCATAACAAGTCTGTCGTCACAGGGGTGCTGTGTATGAATAATTAAAGCTCAAAACGAAGGTATTGAATCTCTTGCTGTCAGATAGGGCGTTGACATCTAATGCAGTGTATCCAATGAAAATATGGCATAAAGTCCAATCATGATATTATAATTTCTACTTTGTACAAGTTATGTTTAACAAATAAACACTTATAATCAAACTTTGCACATACTTTAGTTTCTCCGTTTTTCAAAGACTACAAAATGTATACAAGTTACTACAACATTAGTTGTACATCCTTATTTATTATGCAAATTGTGTAAATATTAGTAGAAATGGGAAAAAATTCCCATCCTTCTACATACATTAACATTTGTTTTAGGGCAGCTTGTACTACAAAAAAAAAAGATGTTTACTTACATTAAACACTTTGAAAACCAATCAAATAAAAGTTTCAAAAAAATAATACCTGCTTTTTCTGTGTCTATAAAATTGGGCTGATTTGTGATGTCATACATTTAAAAGCCATAAAGGGAAAGACTTCATTGCCAAACCCCAAAACATTTGGAATCTCTGAAAAGCTCAAGATGTCATTTAAAATTGTTTCTGCAGAGGAAGAAATTGAATTTCTCTGTTCTAGAAGGTTATATTGAAAATTGCTATATATAATATATATCAAAGCTTATATAATATATAAATTATAATAGAGTTATTGAAAACATTTTATTATATTCATATCATTTGGATAAACACCATGAAAGTTTAAAATATATAGTATAAGTGTATTCTTCCTTTTAATATATAATTACAGAAATTTACCCATGCTGTTAGTAAATTAGACCCAGGCATTATCCTCCATCACTTGCCCCATGTTACACCACCCCTTTTAACTCGGTCATCTGAACATTTTTAGAATAATACAGCAAGATGAGTAAGTGGTAATGTTGTGATACATGAAAATGCAATAATACAACTGTATGTTTAAAAAAAGTCAGAAAAATGTTTTTTTCTCATCTGAAGAGCTGGGTCGTTTTCAATTTGATGTTTACATGTATTTGGGAAATCCTCTTATCTAAATGTTTGTTCTCGGCCTCTGCTGAACTTCTGTCTTTCTTCAGACGAAAAACGCATTATAGCTTTTAGATGTCTGCTTATGGCAGTGTTGCACGTAGACTCATCACGGACCAATTATAGCCTATGACTCATCCAAAGATAGGAGTTTCCAACTGGACCTCCCCCCCCCCAATGTTTATTTAAGTATCATTATCAACATATTTCAACGCATATTTGACATAAATGTGTAATGTTGCAAATAATCATGACATGTCTGACATCATATGGAAATGTTTGTATAGACAACATTTTATTTAATAGTAGCATTTGTACTTATTATTTTACTCTTAAAACCTATCAAACTCCAATAAAATACACACAGTCTAATATTGTTTCATATATCTACCGAACCTCTGTTGAACTTATTGATCTGCCACATTCTACCAGTGTGCTCTGCAGCCCTCTTGTGAAACTGCAGCCCACAGTTTCTGGCAACTCGGATGGTGAGGACGGGAAGTCCCTCCCTCATGGCAGGCTTAAACCTCTTGGTCTTAAAGACCTTCCAGAGAGGGCTTTGTGTTTTGCTGATATCTATTTTAAAACACAGAGACTGTAGGCTACCTGTAAAACGGACACAGCTGCTTCATGAAGTTAGGTTTAGGACTTTATGGACAAAAAAACAACAGTAATGAAATGTAAGCCTAGTTCATTAATAATATTTGTTATTTAAATATTTATTTCTGTAGTCTAAATTATTTACGAATACATTTATTATTTATGAATCTGTAAAACATATTTTTACTGTTTTACTGTTTAGCCTATATATAGACTAGATTACATATATATATAACGGCAGTAATGTCTTAGCATTACTTCTGAATGAGAAGCATAGCCTAATAATGGTTAGTTAGCAGTAATTATTTAATATAAGAATCTGTTATTAATGGTTGAATTGAATCTTCATTCAATGGACATAATTTTCATCCATATTTTTAATGCTACTACAATATTTAACTAAAGTAAAGTCAGCGCATAAAGATGTATTTTATAATAATTTTCATAACTGAATCATTTGTGAAAAATTATAGGCTATGTATAAATTTGATATTTTGGGCAATTTATGGATTTATGTTTACATCACAGCAATACACAAAGGATTAACATTCAAAGAGTTTAATCGCATGCATAATAGTAAGTAGTTTATATATATATATATATACAGTGGTAATGCTGTGCTGTAGCCATAAACATCGACTAGCTTACTCTCCGCCTAAGGGTTAATGCCATTGGTACCGCATTTGATTTGACAGCCGGATGGGCCAATAGGAGGCATGTGACATAAGCTCGTCGTTACCCTATTTTCGGGAATGTGGTCGACGCTTGACAGGAAAGGTTAGTTGATCAAGAAGTCTTAACCGCGGTTTGTACCACTGTGAAGTGAAGTTTGCTTTGAAAATAAGTCTCGTGGGATAAACCTTATATTAACGGAGAGCATTTTGGAGTTAAATAACGAGCGCTTTACAGCAACAAAATACCAAGAGGAAGTGTTCAAACGTCTGTAATGATCGAAATTAAACGGAAGTAGCTTTGCCTGGCGAGGTAAGGACGAGGGCCGTAACTCTTTACATCCTGACCCGAATATGTCTGGGGGTCTGGTTGTATGTCTGTCTTTTCTGTTCTTTTCATGTGCGGTGTTAGTAAATATCAAGTTGTTAGACGCTTTGTTGTCAGCTTGTTGTCAGTTTAATATGTCGATTAAAGTGTTAAAGAAGTAACTCAGTCAAGAAGTAAATAGTGCAGAATCAGTCATCATTGGACTTAAATTGTAGATGTAAATGCCGTTACCTGCAAACTGTTAATTTTAATCTTTGTCTGACTGATAATAAATTATAATGGATGTTTTAGACGAGGCTGCTAGCTGGCTGTAAAATAATGAAAAGTTACCTTTTTAAAGCACACTAGCTCCTAGTTAAACCTTCGCGATTTTAAGTGGTAAGAACAATCCTTAGCTTTGTTTTTGTGTGTGTGTGTGTGTTATTGTTGCTAACTTGCTAAACATTGACATTATTTTTGTTGATGTCTTTGACTATATAGTAGTTAAATGGTTAAACTCGTTGCTTCTGTGACTGCAGTTTTGTCGATAGAAATTTGAACGCTTGTACACTGTTATCACAAATTGTATATTTGCTGAACAAAAGTGTTTGCATTATATTTGATGCGCTTTGCAGAGATCGACCGATGCTGATTATTTTTATGCCCATAACTGCTATGCAGAAGATTGCTTATTCCTGAATTTCACAACAATAAATATACATATCATATACTAGAAGTACAAACAAATAATGCATATAATTTTTTATTAATAAAAATATAAGTGAGATTACATTTATGCAAAGCTGTTTTCGTATTTTATTTATTTTTGGGCAGTGTTTTGAAAATGATAACTTGGATGGTGATTAAAAGCTGTTTAATGAAGTGAGAATTTTTGAAACTAAAAAAAATTGTTCAAACCAATTATCAGTCTATATCTACTGTTGAATTAATGTACTCTGTTGAGTATGATGGGTGTCAGCACCAATTCAATCAGATCACATTCTGTCTAATTGATTAAACTGTTTAAAATGATCATGGAACTGAGTGATGGCTACTCATAAAAATCTCAGTTTTAGAGGAAATCCAGTGGTTAACTCAAAGCTATTGAATTGTAGTCGCCTTGACTTTACATTTTCTTGTAATTTTACAAAGAGAAACATGTGAAATTCCCATTAGTTTTTTTTGTTTTAATTCATCAAGATTCATCAACATTCCCAAGCAAAAGAGGGACTACAACAATACAATGCTTTTAGTTGAGTACTGTTTGATTACGTCATCTGGACAGTTTGATACTGGTAGACTGATCCAATATGGACAAAAGTGACTGTGAGAGATACTCAGTTCCTATAGAGGTTTTAGTGGGGAATCCCTTTTAAATAACAGTACTAACCAATCCTTTTCAAAAAGAAAGAAAAAAAGTTATGTTCCCCACCCCAAAGATTTAGTCAAGTTTGATAATTTGCTAAAATTGTCAAAATTGAGACGTTTCATTCCCATAGAGCCTGCATTGGTAGGGAAGCCCATTTAAATTGCAGCACTATACTGACTTATAATTTCATAATGTCATCCCTTAAGATTCTATGTCAGCTTCATATTAATTAATCGATAAAACTTTGTCAAAAGACATTTATTTTAAGTAGAGTATTGGTCACTCTACAGGAAAGGTTAGTTGATCAAGAAGTCTTAACCGCGGTTTGTACCACTGTGAAGTGAAGTTTGCTTTGAAAATAAGTCTCGTGGGATAAACCTTATATTAACGGAGAGCATTTTGGAGTTAAATAACGAGCGCTTTACAGCAACAAAATACCAATAGGAAGTGTTCAAACGTCTGTAATGATCGAAATTAAACGGAAGTAGCTTTGCCTGGCGAGGTAAGGACGAGGGCCGTAACTCTTTACATCCTGACCCGAATATGTCTGGGGGTCTGGTTGTATGTCTGTCTTTTCTGTTCTTTTCATGTGCGGTGTTAGTAAATATCAAGTTGTTAGACGCTTTGTTGTCAGCTTGTTGTCAGTTTAATATGTCGATTAAAGTGTTAAAGAAGTAACTCAGTCAAGAAGTAAATAGTGCAGAATCAGTCATCATTGGACTTAAATTGTAGATGTAAATGCCGTTACCTGCAAACTGTTAATTTTAATCTTTGTCTGACTGATAATAAATTATAATGGATGTTTTAGACGAGGCTGCTAGCTGGCTGTAAAATAATGAAAAGTTACCTTTTTAAAGCACACTAGCTCCTAGTTAAACCTTCGCGATTTTAAGTGGTAAGAACAATCCTTAGCTTTTTTTGTGTGTGTGTGTGTGTGTTATTGTTGCTAACTTGCTAAACATTGACATTATTTTTGTAGTAATAATGACTATATAGTAGTTAAATGGTTAAACTTGTTGCTTCTGTGACTGCAGTTTTGTCGATAGAAATTTGAACGCTTGTACACTGTTATCACAAATTGTATATTTGCTGAACAAAAGTGTTTGCATTATATTTGATGCGCTTTGCAGAGATCGACCGATGCTGATTATTTTTATGCCCATAACTGCTATGCAGAAGATTGCTTATTCCTGAATTTCACAACAATAAATATACATATCATATACTAGAAGTACAAACAAATAATGCATATAATTTTTTATTAATAAAAATATAAGTGAGATTACATTTATGCAAAGCTGTTTTCGTATTTTATTTATTTTTGGGCAGTGTTTTGAAAATGATAACTTGGATGGTGATTAAAAGCTGTTTAATGAAGTGAGAATTTTTGAAACTAAAAAAAATTGTTCAAACCAATTATCAGTCTATATCTACTGTTGAATTAATGTACTCTGTTGAGTATGATGGGTGTCAGCACCAATTCAATCAGATCACATTCTGTCTAATTGATTAAACTGTTTAAAATGATCATGGAACTGAGTGATGGCTACTCATAAAAATCTCAGTTTTAGAGGAAATCCAGTGGTTAACTCAAAGCTATTGAATTGTAGTCGCCTTGACTTTACATTTTCTTGTAATTTTACAAAGAGAAACATGTGAAATTCCCATTAGTTTTTTTTGTTTTAATTCATCAAGATTCATCAACATTCCCAAGCAAAAGAGGGACTACAACAATACAATGCTTTTAGTTGAGTACTGTTTGATTACGTCATCTGGACAGTTTGATACTGGTAGACTGATCCAATATGGACAAAAGTGACTGTGAGAGATACTCAGTTCCTATAGAGGTTTTAGTGGGGAATCCCTTTTAAATAACAGTACTAACCAATCCTTTTCAAAAAGAAAGAAAAAAAGTTATGTTCCCCACCCCAAAGATTTAGTCAAGTTTGATAATTTGCTAAAATTGTCAAAATTGAGACGTTTCATTCCCATAGAGCCTGCATTGGTAGGGAAGCCCATTTAAATTGCAGCACTATACTGACTTATAATTTCATAATGTCATCCCTTAAGATTCTATGTCAGCTTCATATTAATTAATCGATAAAACTTTGTCAAAAGACATTTATTTTAAGTAGAGTATTGGTCACTCTGAAGCTCTTATCCTGATGTTGGTAAAATAGTCTTTACAAGAGCCTCTTTAGGATATGACTGGTGTCTGTACAGAACTGCCAAAATAAAAGAAAAAAAAAGTGAAAGCAGATTGTGAAGTGAAGTGGGTTTAGTCATATTAAACTGAGGGTAAAGAGAAATGGTGAGATCTTACCGTGTTCTTTTTGTGTGGCCATTGCTGAACATTGCAAATGGAGTTTCCCTTTAGATTAGTACATGTTGTACAGTATGGTGTTCTGAAACGGGTCATGCTACTGTAGACTAAATGAGGCCTTCATCACAAGAGCAACTACTAAACGTTTTGAAATATGCCACAAAAGGTATTTAAGTTGCCAGAGGCAGTTTTCGGTAAAGAATATGACACAGTCAAGTCACATTATTCCTCCATATGTGTAAAACATAACAGAAAGACATATAGCTCTTGTTATAGCAAGCTGCAGAATGAAATGTTTTTATTTGAAAGTAAAATACAGAAAAAAATTAATGCTGTTGAAGAGAAATTAAATAAGTAACATAGGCCTTAATGTTTTATCATCAGTTAATGATCAAATAAGGTTCTTGTTGTTTGAAGAAATCATTACCTTTGTAAGAAGAATGATATCAGAAATTTGATTGTCTACAGTTGAGGAAATTATGTTTATATATAGATGTGTTTTATTAAATCATACTTGATATAATGGATGACATATTTGGGAACATTTAAGAAAAGGTAAACTGTTTATAACTTGTAGAGGAATGATTTGTTCATCTTTCTGCTCTGCAGTTATTATACAGAAAAATAACCCAAATGCAGTGTAAATTTGATTGCATAAATGAAAAGACATTGCAGATTATTACAGGATCAGGTAAAATAACATAATTAAAGACTAGTATACAATTAACCTATATGATAACTTTTAACTATTGATATAGAAGGATCTCCATGATGAAGGAAGCTGTCCATGAAATCTAAACTTGCCTCTGTTTTGGGTTCATTTGAAAAAGGTTTTCATTGTGGTATTAAGCGCCTGCAAACAGGATAAAACAGTTACAGCAGGTTCCCGCACCTACACACATTTGACGCGTATACTCAAGCGGTCTACCAGCAGAACAGGCGCAGGGTCTAAAGCAGTGGAGGAACAGTGTTAACCATGGCTTTATCAGAGAGCAACACGTCAACACCTCAGGAAGTGAGGCCACTGTCAAGTAAACAGAAGAATGGCATTGTGAATCGTACCGAAGCAGGTGGAGACAGCTTGCAGGAGATTAGCAAACTTAAACTTTATCCCTTCTCCCAAGTTCCCAAGATGAATTAGGACGGCATCTTAGAAATGAGAAAGCAAACTGGCATGATTCACAGCAATCTGAAAAGCAGAACTTCTCATAAAATGCAAGTAAAAACATTAGAAAGGAAAAGGAACTAAATGGAAAGCTATAACAAACATCTGGAAAGCTTGCTATGTTTGGCCATTTTACAGACTGGTGGAGGGGGTCAGTAATGGTTCTGTTATAAGTAGAGATATCAGCCAAAACAAAGTTCTGCTTAAAGGCATGAGTGGAGACTGCAGAGAGAAGAACATCAATCACTGATACTGACTGATGGATGCTTATTGAAATGCAAAACCTCGGTACAAATAAGGGTCTGAAGGAGGTACTTGACCTTTCTAAAATTAACTAACTATTTATATAAGCTGAAACTAAAACTAAATATTTATATAAGCTGTTTTATTTCCTATTCATTTTTAAAATTATGGTTTGCATTATTTGACTATTTTTATTTGGAAAGTAGGGCTGCACGATTAATCAAATGCGATTGTCATACGCATCTTGTCAGTAAAGCCGGTTCTGTGATTAGTAGTAAATCTTCATCACCTGCTTTCAGATGGAGCAGCATTCACTACATAGAGCCGTAGTTCACTGACAAGCTATGCAAAAAAATCGCGGACGATATAATCGTACGATTATGAAATCAAAGAAATCGTTCGCTATAATAACAGCTGTTTGCATAGCTTCTCAGTGAACTACGGCTCTGTGTAGTAAATGCTGCTTCATCTGAAAGCACGTGTTCAGCAACCGCTATAGGGATTTCCTGGGTTTCTTCTGCGGGGGTGTTTGGATTTTCAGTGTGAGAGCGCCCTCTGGCCTTCGGATTTACTGCTGATCACAGAACCGTGCTTCACTGACAGATACGCATGGCAATCACAGCTTCTGCCTAATCGCGATTGCGATTTCATTTCGATTTATCGTGCAGCCCTATTGGAAAGTATTTAAATAACTTTATTAAATTTTATAATTTGTAAACCAGCCTGTTAGGCTAATCATTACATTTCGTTACTCTTATGTGACAGTGTCACATAATAACTCTGATGTGCTAGGTTTTATTATTAAGTAATTATTAGTAGTAAAATTAAATAAGCAAAATGATTTATTTATGTATTAAAAAAAAAGGCAAATCACTCAATACTGGGGGCTAACTGATTTGGGACTAAATGATGGTTGATACATTTATATTTCTCATAAATTAAATTCAAATGTTTTGGTGCAATACATTTTTTAAGCATGGACCTTTTTCACATTTCCGGGTTTCTCAGCAGCGAAAGTCGTCATAGTTGGGTTAACTTGAAGAGCAATGAATGGGAGGGTACCACAAATATATTTTTTTGCATTCCCATTTGCTCAAATAGCAAAAGAAAAACTCCACAATAGTGTTTTCATGACTTTAAAAAAAATGAAAAAAATGAAGAGAGACTGATAACAGCAGTCCTAAGAGAGAACGATGTCAAATTTACCATCCCTCCCATAGACGCTGCATTAGAAACACCCTCACATTAGTGTTAACTAGTTTTTTTGGTATTTTGATGCAAATGTGAGATGAAAGTATAGTGTTATAAATGTACATATATATAAAAAAATATATATATATAAATATAAAAAACTTTTGAGGATGTACGATGCTGAAAGGGTCCATTTGTATGTCTTGTGAAAAGGGTCCATTGTTAGATTTTTGAACAAACATCAATTTAACCCATTATGCCAACACTAAATGAATTCAGTTGTTATATAACACACACACACAAAATAATTATTTATTCCTGTAATGCTCAAAGTAATCTGATGCAAAATTTACCCTATCATTGAAAGTACTTTCTGCTCAGGCTGTGAGGTGATGAATGTTTATTGAATTTGTGATCTCATTATACTAATATTTCATAAAACCAAACCAATTGTCTCAGTTTGTTCAGCTTCTTGAATTCGCTAAAGCCACTTTAAAGACAAATGTGGTCATTAACTGGTTCCAATTAGATTTCTTTTTCAGCACAGTTTGTTTTTGCATTCATTCATCTCAGGAAAGTCCTTTCACATGCCAGCAGGGATCTTGGCATGATCTAAACACAAATTGATCCACAGGGTCTGAAGGGAGATCCACTGAGTCAAAACCATCTGATTCAGATGCGAACATGCGTTCATCTTGCCCTTCATCATGTTTGCCATAGGATGGGGGGTTGAATTAAATAGCTTGTGAGGGCACCTATTGAGAGGACATCAAGCATGTTGTACTTCTGTTGATTAACAGTAATACCATGGTTGATGTAATAGAGTCTCCAGCTACAGTCAGGACTGTAGCTTGGTTTTGTTTTGGTGGACAGTATATTCAAAGAATATTCAAATCGTTATGTTATAACAACACATATTTGGCATATTAAAATGTTGCCTAGATTTCATTAGCACTGGGATCAGATTAAAAAAGACACTTTATTTAACAACTCTGAAAAGCATTAATAAAAAAATATAGGCCTATCTGATTGTTTGGTTACAATGAGCTCAAAAAGAGCAAAATGCAGTTTTCTCTCTTCCCATGTTTGTCTCTTTTTCCTCATACTTACCTGTGTTGATATACTGCTGTTACTCACTTGTGTGTGTGTGTGTGTGTGTGTGTGTGTGTGTGTGTTCATCTGTTGACTACTGCCATTGCCTTCATCTGTGGCCAGCTCTTAGTCCCAAGATTTGAGTTCAACACCCTCCAGTCCAGTTTTGTCCATTGCAATTGTAATGATGCTGCCTTTCTAAAGTATCCAGTAGTACAGAGTAATGGCTGACTGACAGATGGCTGCTTTCAAGTGATCACATGCATATTCAAGCTACATGAATGGCAAAATTGGCATCTTGGTCAAAATGCTTATCTTAGTGAGCTGTTAATGTAAACGCAGTCAGTTATGGTTTACAGGTAAGACATTTATAAGGTTACAAAATAAATCCTGTTATTTTGACCCTTCTATTCATCAAATAATTCTGAAAAGAAAGTATCACTGCGTTTCAACATTAATAAGAAGAAGAAATGTTTGTTAAGAACAAATTCAGCATATTAGAATGATTCCTAAAGAATCATGTGACACTGAGGACTGGAGTAATGGCTGATGAAAATTCAGCTTTGCCATCACAGAAATTTATTAAAATGTATTCAAATAGGTTGTTTAAAATGTAATAATTTTTTTTTCAATATTACTGTTTTACTGTATCTTTGATCAAATAAATGCAGCCTTGGTGAACATAAGTCACTTCTTTCAAAAACATTTTAAAATCTTAATGACCTGTAACTTTTGACCCGTAGTGTAATTGATTGTTTATTTGAAAATACATCTATTTATCTATTTTTGCTTAAAAATACTGGAAAATACTTCTCTATTAAGTAAAATAGCTTTAAAGTTATTAAATACAAATAAATTAAAGCATCAGAATCATTCTGGTTCAGTTACTTTAATTTATTCCTATATTGCATTATTGTTGTTATTTTTGAATAAAGGAGTGTGTTCATGAGCATAATAGTTTTTGTTGTAGTACTGAAAATCATGAAATTTTTTTGGTATTGACACTAAAATTATTGCTATTATGACAACCCTATATTGACCAACCTATTGCTCAAAAATCAATGTGAAAATGTATGGTTCATTCATGTATGATGTTATAAATGTAACCTTTTGGAAATGGTATGTTATTTCACAAGCAGTAAACCATTGCTCATCAAAGCAGGGACCCACAGTTCATCAATGAATCTCTGTGTTACCTCTGTTTATCCTGCAGTGTCTGGATGCCAGAACTAGCAGTCATGGAGCTGGGCAGGCAACTGTGTGGGAAGATGAAAAAACAGAGGAAGGCAGAGATGACCGTTCCGACTGTAATGAAAGGACTGGAAATCCACTTCTACCTGCCTGACACAAACCAACTCGAGTACTTCAAAGACTGCCACACTGCGGAAGACCTGTGCGTGGAGGCTGCCAAGAGATGCCGTAAGTGTTTGGACAGCCACCTATTTAGAGTGCTAAAGTATTGCACCCTCTAATGCATCTCCGAGGACATAGAGTCAGTGTGGTCATGATGGTATGTTTTCTTAGCAGTGATGCATCCTTTCATCATAACTATTTGGATGGGAATAGTTGTCAAAGCAAAGTATGAGTTACGGGTATTACATACACAGAGCATCTGTGATTTCATGTGCACGTTTATCAGTGTACTATTTTTGTTCTTTTCCCATCAGAATAAAGTGGGCTGTAGAAAGAACATTGCACAAAAAAATAGGGTTTTTACAGCTCAAAATCAATATGTGCATAAAAAGGGACATTTTTTTTTCATGCATTCGGTTTCATATTTTGATTGTGCGATTGAGGAATGGGGCTTTTGTACCGTCTGCATTTCACAGAATACAAAAGAGGAACTTAAAGGGTTTTTACGGTTGGTATCATCATGTGACATGGGTGGATTATGACAAGACGTGGACTTTAGTATGAGAAGCACTGTGACTGATTGCCCTGTCCGCCCCTTTCCATCTCTCAATGGAACACTACATCTGTCTATTCGGCTCTTGATCAATATTCAGCCACAAAATGGCTGCTGGGTTTAAATGTCACATCCATAATTTCCTCAAAGTTACGGCCAAGGACAAAAGCTGGCTTGGACAGTGAGAGAGGAAAGGGAAGTTTATATTAGACAAGAAGGCAGCTGCTGGAGAGGAACTACGATGGTGTTTGTTTCACACAGTTTTTTTTTTTTTCACACTCTGTAGTTAGCCACTGGTTTTACTTCAAAGGTTATGTTTTCAGTACTCCTTTTTTTTTTTACTAGTCCAGCTGATAGAATATTTCTAAGACGCACTAACCATGCCAAGATTGTGGGTTCAACTCCAAGGGAACAAATGTATATCTTGAATAGCTAATACTGAAATAAAAATAAATGAAAACCTTTATATGTTAGCCTTACTATTTTTGTTCTTTAATTTGTTTCATTCTCATTTTGTTGTTGTTTTATTCATACTCCATGCTTTGTATATTATGTTAAATACCTCAAATAAAATATAAAAAAATGAATAAAAACTTTGTAGACATAAAATGCTAATAAAAGTAAAACAAACACACTAAAATTAAACAGAAATTAAAATTAAAACATAAAAATAACTCATTCAAGCAAAATTGCTCAAGCTTTGTTATCTGTAAACTTAGTACATCAGGTTCAAACTAAAACCAAATGTACTGTATCTTTTCCCGTTTGCATAGGAGATGTGCAAACCTTTGACCCACTTTTGTTGCATGTTCCAGTAAAAGCCTGTCAAATTCTTTTGCTTGGTAAACTTTTCTCATAAACAGCCATTAGCTATGAGTATTTCCTCTTAGGCATCATCTGATGAGGTTATTTGCTGGTGAGAACTATAAGAATGGCAGGTATAAAAATAACTGTTTGAATCAGGCTCTAATTGTGAATATATTTTTCCCCAGACATCTCACCTTTGTGTCACAACTTATTTGCATTGTATGAAGAGA
>NW_015549606.1:1639721-1661047 GCF_001515605.1 Sinocyclocheilus anshuiensis
CATATATTGAAATGGAAAATAAATTGTAATCATATTTCACACTATCACTGTTTTTACTCTATTTTTGATCAAATAAATGCAGCCTTGGTGAGCAGAAGAGACTTCTTTTAGTAACATTAAAATGTTTTGTCCTCAAACTTTTGAATGGTTGTGTAAATGCTGCGGTGTCACAAGACCCAGTCTAACAATAGTCACACATTGTTAATATCACTATAGTAATTAAATATAAGTACATAAGTATATTTCTATGACCATTGTAATGTGACTCTGTAAAGTGTTACCAGTTTAGTATCATTGCTATTTGTCAAGATGCCCATTTTTACAAGTATAAGACTTTCAAGAATGTGCTTGTGTATCAAGTAGCATAGACATGACACAAGTATGAATAATGGATCAAAAACAAGAAGAATTCTGTGGCAATAAGAAATGTTATACTGCTCGACAATGAAGTGAAGATGCATTTGGTTGGGTTTATTTAGTGAAAATGGTGGTTAATATACTGTAGGTGCTTGTCTAACATAAACAACTAACAGTTCATGAGTTGGATTTGGTGGAAATTAAATTCGATAGCACTTTGTGTTATGTCTACGCACCTTGTAATCATGGTAAAATAATGTTTGGCTTTTCATTCTGTAGTTATTTAGTATTTAGTATTAGTTTGGATTATAACAGCTGTCTTCAGGAAAGTAATTTTGCGACTAGTTCTGTCTGTTGTCTCTACAGCACAGAGTATGCTATTCATAAACTTCGTCAGGAGGGAAATGAAGAAGGAACCTACGTCTTGCGCTGGAGCTGCACAGACTATAACTGCATCATCATGACTGTTGTCTGCATTGAGGTACACACACACATACATACACCAAACACAAAAGTCTACAGTCGGGATAAACATTTTTGTGAAATCAGTAAGCTGGGAACTGAAACCCTTTGTCCCGTTTGTCCTTATTGGACAGGACAAGTCTTGAATTGCCCAGATTTTCTTGTGGTATTCTCTGCACGAAATCAAGAAGATCTGGTTCTTGTTGCACACTCTCCCTGACCATGACACATGTGTTCATATGAAATATAACACTTATTCTCTGTCAAATATTGCAACACCACAAATGAGTGTGAAAATGCTTTTCAGAAGTTGGCCATGAATAACAATTGGGATCTTGCTTTAGTGTTTGCAGCTTTGAGAACAATTTTTTTTTTTTTGACTAGATCAATCATCAGACCAAGACAATGCATCCATTTTCAGATTTTCTTGGCAGTTATTATTTAATGTGAGAACTGTATTACACTGTATAAGTAGCTGGAGCAGAACCACAAACCGCATTGGGGCTGTTACACATGCTGGATCAGAGACTGATGTTTCCTTGCATTGCTTTTCGTGACAACTCCCTTGTTCAGCATGCTATACAAATAGAATTGAGTTGATTTAACAGAGCTGAACTGTACTGATCAACAGAAAGTATATGAGTTTGTTAAATATATATGCAGGATTAACAAAGAAACAAGTAAGTAAATGCACACATAGTGTCATGCTAGGTTTTCTGTAAGTTTAATGTTATCAGCATTATGTGCAATGTATCTAGTCGCCTTCAGAAACCCAACACCTCACTGCCAACCAAAAGCAAACTTAGCTTATCTTAAGGGAGCTCGGTTTACAGCCACCCAACATTTGTTTAACAAATCCTGTTCTCTCCCTTCACTATTTGTCTCATGCACCATTCCTCTTGGCTATTTCTTTTGTGCTTAATCATGTTTTTTCCCTTTTTGTCTGTCTCTCATCTATTTCTTCTCTCTCTTTCAGATGGACCTATGTGAATCCAGGCCTGTTCCCCAGTATAAGAACTTCCAAATTGAAACTAGTCCGCAAGGTTACAGACTGTATGGGACAGATACATTCAGGCCTACTCTGAAGGAGCTTTTGGAGCACCTACAGGGCCAGAACCTGCGCACAGAGAACCTGCGCTTCCAGCTGCGTCGCTGCTGCCCACCACAACCCAGAGGTACCAGCACTCGTTCTGCTCAATCTGTCATGTGATAGAGGACCATCTATGCAGTATCATTGAGAGATGCAGATAATCCATCCATATATTCCATCTCAGTCAAACATTCATTTATCCATCCAAATCAAACATCTCGTACATCTTTCTGTCTGTCCATTCAGTCTGGCCATCCATCCCAATTGAACACCTCCTACATTGGTCCATCTAGCCGGCCAACCATCCATCCCAAATATGTGATACATTGATCTGTCTATCAGTCCATCCATCCCAAACCCCTCATACATTGATTCGCCTGTTCGTCTATCCGTCCATCTCAAATGCTGATAAAATCTGATGTTGAAATTAATTTGATTGTTTTACTGACAAAATTTTTTAGAGATTCCTGCTTTCATATTATTTGTAGTCTGAAGTGAAGCCAAACTGGAACTGTGTTTTCATTTGATTTAAAGTAAATTTAATGCACAGCCTATTCAGATAGGCTGGGGTTTCCACTAGAAAAAGCCCCTAAAATTCTCTCTGTGGAGCCATTGTTAGATTGCAGTCCTAACACATTGTCCTATGTGAATAGTGCTGTCTTATGCTGAAACTGAAATCAGAAGTCATTGCTTTGCCAAGTTTACTAGAAGCTGCTAGCTGAATTGTCAGGATTTTCCAGTGTTCAATGTGAACTGGTGCCCGATGAATGGATCTCAGTGTTTTCTTGAAGGGGATTTGTTAAATTGTTGAGTTATGAGGATGTGAAAATTTTGGTGTGGTGTGTGAAATACGCTATTGAAATCTGCAGATGACATATTTACTAGCCTTTTATTTTCACCCATAATTGGTACCTCTTGCATCTGTTAAAATACCAGCCAATACCACCAACCACAATTTTGTGTTAACATAAATTTTCAACATGACAGTTCAGTTGAGTTTTCAGTAAATATACAGGTAAAAAAATTAGGCAAATTAAATATAAAAAATACATCTCCGTAAATAAGTGCTGATAGTGTAAACAGACTAGAAAGAGTGATTAAAAAAAACTTTGACAGTTCTCCAAGTAAACTAGATTATCATAAGCTTTAAAGACTTGGTATGATGCTGTAACAGGAAAAGACATGCCTTAATGAAGTTATCTATTTGACAGTCTTTGACTTTTTGGAGCTTGAATATTCTTTAGAGTTTTCTTTTCTTGATTCACAAATAGAAAGACAGTTCTGAAACAACACAAGGATGAGTGATGAGAGATGACAATAGAATTCCCATTTTTGTCTGAACAATCTCTTATTGTATGTGTTTTAATTAGCATATATAGCTAGAATGGTACATTATATCATAGGAAATTAATTAAAGTAACTTTGTAAAATTGTTAAGTGATACCTTTCTATCTTTCGTAAATACAGGATTTAGATCGTGAGTAATGATGAACTTAGCAAATGCATTGTGGGGCAAAATTAGAATTTCCCACGATCATACATTTCCACGACTAAGTACACAAATATGTCAGGTCAAGTCAAGTCACCTTTATTTATATAGCGCTTTTAACAATACAGATTGTGTCAAAGCAGCTTTACAGTATCAACTAGGAAAATAGTGTGTCAATAATGGAAAAGGACAATAGTAAACACAAAATGTTCAGTTAAAGGCAGTTGGTTACTCAGCTGTTAATTTCCTTTACCCTACTTGCACTCATAAAAACAGAGCTCAAATAGCATTCAAATACATCGGGAATACAGAAACATTTGATTTTGTGTCGAATGAGAGACGCAGCGTTGGTTTCAGTTTTATTTTAGCCTAAATGAATTTGTTTTGGCTTGTTGTTTATATAGCTAGCTTCTTATATTTTTATTCTTGTTCTTTTCTAAGTACTGTTAATTGAAAGGTTTTGTTGTGGAGTGAGGGGAACTAAAATAGCATAGCTATATGTTGACAGTGTGTATTATAATATTTGTAAACATTTTGCGTCGGCATTAGGCCTATTTCCTGTTTTTTTTTTTCTCTCTAAAAAACAAAATTTTTATATACGCGTAGTGTATTTTAACCATGCAGCAAACCTTTTTAAATATTTTGATAAATTACTGGGAAAAAAAAAAAAACGTTTTTAAACCGTTTAACTGATTGTATTAATCGGTCAAAAATTCTTACAGTCGGTTAACGGTTAACCGGTTAAAATGAACATCCCTACTGCTGACGTAGAACACACATGCGCTGCGCCTTGTTTACATTCAGATCACAGCACGTGCGTGCGTCCTGATACTCTCCAAAATGGTGCCAGGATGATGCAGAGGAAACAAATTGTTGAATAAAGTCTTTATTTTTGTTTTCTTTGCACACAAAAAGTATTCTCGTAGCTTCGTAAAATTAGTTGGTAGTACCCTTGCTGTCTATGGGAGGGCCAGAGAGCACTCAGATTTCATCAGAAATATCTTCATTTGTGTTCCGAAGATGAACAAAGGTCTTACGGGTTTGGAACAACATGAGGGTGAGTAATTAATTACAGAAGTTAAATTTTTGGGTGAACTATCCCTTTAAATGTGAAATTAAAACTGTCAGCAGGTGGCAGCAAGTCACTATTAATAAGTGAGTCATTGCGATTGATCCGAATGATTTAAACGGTTGATTCATTCAGGAAAGAAACTCTGTCATGTTGCTCAGAGATGCAGTGCTGTGATTATGTTTGGAATTATTTTTGTTGTCGAAATATAGCAAAAACAGGCAATATGGTGTCTAAAGCATAAGTCTCTTAAATATTAACTTCTTGTTTACTGAACTGTTGTATAAAATCAATATCACATTTGTAATCATACTGGATTTTGGAGAAAAATGGCTATCTGCGTGTGATATTGATTTACTATATAAAATTATATAGATATATATATTTTCTGCCCTGATGTCTTGAATTTTGTAATCATTTTAAATGCATTTTTACAGACTGAATCATGCAGTGAAATAACGCACTCTAAACGCGCACTAGTTTAACCTTCATCACGTAATGCATGCGTGCACTCTGTAGGTGTGTTTTGTTTGGATTTTGCGAAATATTCGATAATGTCAAATTGCACATCGTTAAAACAACA
This sequence comes from Sinocyclocheilus anshuiensis, assembly GCF_001515605.1. NCBI lineage: Eukaryota > Metazoa > Chordata > Actinopteri > Cypriniformes > Cyprinidae > Sinocyclocheilus > Sinocyclocheilus anshuiensis. The sequence goes on from NW_015549606.1 coordinate 1,644,772, forward strand.
ATTACGATATTATCACAGACGACATTGTATATCGCACACCTTGTATAGTTCAAGCACAATAAAAGTTTTACTATTTGGAATGAGTGGCATTTTGAATTGTGCGAACCAGACTGCTAAGAATTCCAACTGCAACATTTTCCAAACTGTATACTTAATAGAATGAATTTCTCTTCTTGAATATGCATTTTTTTGCATCTTCATCTCACTAAAACCAAATGTTTCTAAGTCTCAGAAGCATGAACATCCCTACAAGAATCTTTAAGTGGTTCAAGCTGAAAGAGGAATTATCTTTTTTGTAGTGCTTTGTTAGTGTCACAATGCTCTCTGGAGAAGTCAAATATCACCATGCACGTGCATGCAGTCATATCCTCATATGACCTCGGGCAGCTGTGCATCTGGCAGCTAATAGTTGTGCAGTCTCAACTTTCAGCCAACCGAGCCAGGATCAGATCCTTTATCCAGTTAACCATCAGTTGGATCCCCAGCCTGACCGAGTTAAGTGTTCCTAAGGGAGTGTGACAGATAAAGTCCAATAGTAGAGAGTGCGTCTCTGGATTCTGGTGCTGTAAGGTCAAGGTGCTCTATGGTCTAGGGTTTATCACAGTCCATCAAAGAATACTTCAGAATGACCATGGCACTCTTGTGAATTAAAAAGCCTTTATTATCAAATGGCTACATCCAAGAAATCTAAAAACTCCAAAAAAACTGTGACAGATGTCTGTGTAATGCAGAGAAACCAGGGTCCAAATGTAACTTTTCGCCACTTCTTCCAATATCAGATCAATTCATGTAAATATTTGTCTTTAAATTGTGATTCAGTGAATCGGTTTAGTGATTTTGTTTGTGTCATTACACAAAAATGTTCACAGAAAAAGTTCAGGTATTAAAATGTTTTTGGAAAAATTATATATATGAAAAAATACTGCAGTTTATTGAGATTTTTTGGTATAGTGGTACATATGAATCCTGAGGTACTAAATATCCTCCTCCTTTGAGTGCTCCATCAGTATTTGCAGTTATGCAACAGCTCTGTACTAATGCGAACCCAAACATCAGGAATGTTTTGATTGTGAAAAACGCCTTGTTATCGCACATTAGAGACTGCATCAGGGCTTGTTTACATCTGCTTCTCTAAGAGTACATGCTGAGGCATCAGTGACAGGCAGGAAATATAGTAAATGTGGGTTTCCATTGTTCGCATCTCTTGATCTCTTTACCCTACTTGAACTCATAAAAACAGAGCTCTGTAGGTCTGTATCCAGATGATGTCAGCAAGTAGACAAAAGACCAGCTGATGCTGCAAAATGAACATCACAACACACACACACACACACACACACATTTACATAAACACATATTACATTTAATATACCTGCACATGTAGACTCATACATGCTCATTGTTTTGATGTAGCAAGTGAGATGTTTTGTTGAACCGCGCACTGTCACTGCACAGCTTCCTCTTTCCCCATTCTCTGTTTAGGTGGGGGTTGTTATACCGTGTCTGCACGCCAACATGTGTATTAAGATGTATTGAAAATAAACATCCCTGGACAATCAAAACAGAGGCTCAACTTTTTATATGGTGCCCACGAATCACAAATGATTTTCTTCTGTCCTTCAGAAATTTCCAACCTATTAGTGATGACCAGAGACCGAGAGCCCGCCCCACAGAGACAACATCAAGTCAGCCAGCTGAGTTTCCACCGCATCCTTAAGGAGGAGATTGTACAGGTGATATTTTCATGGATTTTGAACCAATCATACTGTCGACTTTTTGCATGGCATGCTTTTAAGAAATAAAATTAAATATAGAAATGGTCAAAAATCTACTGTACACATTCGTAAAAGGGTGTTTCATAGTTGGTGAGTGAAAATGTACTGGCTGTGGAACTATTTATATTTTTTATTATACTTTTATTAAAGTATATAGACATATGACATGCAAGTTATTGTACCCTACAGTGTATAATAATCTGGAGTCTGTAAGATTTAAAGAAATTAATACTTTTCTCAAGAATTAATAAAATTGATGAAAAGTTAAATTTCAACTTTTCAACATTATAAGAAATGGTTCTTGAGCACCAAATCCGCATATTGCAATACTTTCTGAAGGATAATAGAACTGTTTGTACTGTATTTTTGCTCAAATAAATGCAGCCTTGGTGAGCATAAGATACTTTTTTCCAAAATCTTTCCAACCCCAAACATTTGAACAATAGTGTATGTAGTAACAGATGTTTTCTTTGTAGTCGCCATTTTCATTTGAATCACTCACATCATTACATCAGCAAGGATCAGGTTCTTACAATCCAAAATGCAGTTTACTATGTAAACTATGAGCAAGATGTTTCACTATAGGTTACTGTGAAGGGTTTGTCTCTGAAATTGACAAAAAATTGTATGCTATGAATAAAAGTTTGTTAAATGACTACCTGCTTACTCATGTGTTAACCTTGTCTTCACATGACATTGTGGTTTTTATTCAGGGTGAGCATTTGGGTAGGGGTACGAGGACCAACATCTATGCTGGTGTTCTAAAGCTGAAGAGTGAGGATGATGAGGACATGGGAGGATACTCACAGGAGATGAAAGTGGTCTTGAAAGTGTTGGGCTCTGGACATCGAGATATCTCTCTGGTAAGACGCACATGTGGAATTACATGGCTTACTCATTTCTAAATTAAGTTTAGCAAACAAGATTATTGATTTCAGCTGTTGTAACGTTACCATCTCCTGACAGTCTTCATCATTTGTAAGTTGCTTTGGGTGAAAGCCCATGCTTAATGAATAAATGGAAACCTAATTGTGGTCATTTTCAACTGTAATGAACCACGAGGGGATTTGAATTGAATTTTCCACATTATCTCTACTCCCAGTATTGTTTCATTAGTGTGGTTATTTTTTTAAAAGTATGTTAAAAGTATATCTTTCTCGGTCTCCTCTCAGGCTTTCTTTGAGACAGCTAGCATGATGCGCCAGATCTCTCATAAACACATCGCCCTGCTATACGGAGTGTGTGTTCGCCATCAGGAGAGTAAGTACCCCACTCTTACTTGTCTTTAGTGTGTAGCTAGTTTGGCCTTCAACCTGCCACATTTATTGCTTCATCTAGTGATATTGACAGTCTTTTAAAAAATACACGACATGACTTTAAAAATCTGAACAGATTTTAATGTCTGTTGTGTTGTAGTGTGTGTGTGAGAGGCATCATACGTTTGCCGACTTAGAAATAGTTAAAAAAAAACTGGACATCACTACCAGACTTTCACATGGTTTCGAACACGCTGTAAATCTGGGCAAAAGCTGTTTGGTGTATTATTCTAGCCTTAAGTAATTGACATCTGTTTCCAGACAGAGGACACAAATCTTAAAGACACGGTCTTAGAACTAGAACTTTTGGTTTTCTTTTATTCTGTTCTGTTGTGGTTTTGCATGACAAGTATGAGAAATAGGTCAGTCTTTTTATTGCCAGCAATCGTAGGCACTGGTGCAAAAGTAATTTATTTATTTACAATGAGAACATAGACACTGTCATTCTCCACCTGAGCGTGTAGATCTGGCACACTGGCAGTGTTATATTTCCAAGAGAAAACACAATTAAAACATTTCCTTGTTGATAGAAAATCACAGAGAAATCAAAAACTAAATCATTGCTTTGGTAGGAACGTAGTGTTAAATGAGAAAATATTAACATAGAGTCTAACTGGATACAATTTTTGCTTTATGCTTCTGTGGCATGTAAATGTTTCATAAATGCTATTTTTGTGAGGAGGAAGCTGCAAACAAACACAAAGCTCCATTCGATTGTTAAGCAAAGCCTGCAGGTTAGCACACTGAGCAACAAACCTGAGGATAACTGCCTATGTGCACGCGATGGGTGTGTCTGCGAAGAAGAATTTGCATATGCGAGCAGGAACCGTGTTTGTGTGTCAGAGAGAAAGAGAATTTGATAACGGTGCTCATTTGCATAAAATACCATGTGCCTCTCTCTTCCCTCTCTCTGTCTGTAGATATCATGGTGGAGGAGTTTGTTCAGTATGGTCCTCTGGATCTGTTCATGCGCAGACAGAGTATACCTCTCAGCACCGCTTGGAAGTTCCAGGTTGCCAAACAGTTGGCTAGTGCCCTCAGCTATCTGGTAAAGAAACAAACACAAAAACAAATGCACAAAACCTTGCCTTATCAATCTTAATGCGAGACACTACAGGCAAAAACACAATTTTTTAATGCACCTGTCAGTTTTGAGATTTTGGGCTTTTTGGCTTTACACAAAGTATTTTTCAGACTAGTGGAAAGAAAACATGCAAAATACACTTTGGAGTGTTTCTATTATAGCACTTTTTAACTATTTGTGTCTGTAGATTTCAATTACAATACATATCTTCAAAGACTGTTTTCTCAAAATGAGATTTTTCTCCTGTACTGAGCCAAGAATCTCCACTTCAGTAACACTCAGATACACCAAACTTTAGTTTTATTCCTATCTATATTCTGAAGGTTTTTACAGAGCAGTTTTTCATATATAATTTATACATTTTATACAACATTTTATTCCTAAAAAAAATGCTAAAAAAAAAATTCTGGCTGTTGTCAGTATTTTCTGATTTATAGAGTGATAAAAAGAGATATCTAAAACCCCCTCTGTAAAAACCTTTAATATGTCAACAAAATGAAACAAGAATTTTGAACCTGGCTTCATCCAGTGTGTATGCAAATTAGTGCATATTTAATTAGATAACACCTCATTTGCATATTTAAGTATACCATTTCAGAAAACATGTAATACAAAAATGTTTGTAATTCTTAATATATTCAATCAACTGGGTTATTTTTTTACCCTTTTCATCTGGGGTGTAGAAATAAATAAGTCAGTTATATGGGGATGCACCGTATTTAAATACTTAACTATATGCTGATATTTATGGAAGCCCGTTTCCGCCACTGAATAAAAAATAAAAAAGCTAATTGAGACTTTTTATCTCACAATTCTGACTTTTTTTCTCATAATTGCGTGATACAAACTCGCAATTCGGACTTTTTTTCTCAGAATTGCTTGATATAAACTCGCAATTGCGAGTTAAAAAGTCCTAATTGTGAGATATAAACTCGCAGTTCTGAGAAATAGTCAAAATGGCATGATATAAACTTGCAAAGCTTGTTTTTGTGATATAAACTTGTAAACTTGCGAGACATAAAGTCGCAATTCTGAGAAATAATGTCAGAACTGCAAGATATAAACTGACTTTTTTCTCATAATTGCGAGTTTATATCTCGCAATTCTGACTTTATAACACGCAATTGCGAGTTATAAAGTCAGAATTGTGAGAAAAAAAGTCAGAATTGCGAGATATAAACTCGCAATTATGAGAAAAAAAATCAGAATTGTGCGTTTATATCACGCAATTCTGACTTTATAACTCGCAATTTCGAGTTTATATCTCACAATTTTGTGAAAAAAGTCAGAATTGTGAGATAAAGTCGCAATAACCTTTTTTTTTTATTCACTGGTAGAAATGGGCTTCCATAGATATTGACTGAAAACGAATAAATAATTAATATTATAAATCTGTTCTAATTTTTATTGATAAACTGTCTAATAAACATGTTAAATTAGTTTTATATAGTTCAAGTGAACTCACAAAAGTATAAAATACACTGCTGTTCAAAAGGTTCTGGTCAATACGATTTTTGAAAGTAATTACTTTTTGATCTAATTTGATCAAATGTGATAGTAATGACATTTTATCATTTTACAAAAATATTTATATTTTAAACAAATGCTGTTCTTTTGAAAATTCTATTCATCAAAGAATCCTTAAAAAAGAAATTCCATCATGTTTTCTCGAGTACCAAATCAGCATTAAAGACTGGAGTAATTGCTGCTGAAAATTCAGCGTTGCCATAACTGGACTAAATTACATTTACATAATAGTTTAAAATAGAAAACTAGAAGTGTTTTAAATTTTAATAATATTTCACAATATTACGGTCTTCTGTATTTTGTATAATATTTTGTGTATTAATATTTTCACAATTATTCATATTTGAACTTGTAAATGTATCAAATTTGATCTGTTAAGCAACATAGTGTAACATCAAAGAATCCTTAAAAAAGAAATTCCATCATGTTTTCTCGAAAAGTAATTGCTGCTGAAAATTCAGCGTTGCCATAACTGGACTAAATTACATTTACATAATAGTTTAAAATAGAAAACTAGAAGTGTTTTAAATTGTAATAATATTTCACAATATTACGGTCTTCTGTATTTTGTATAATATTTTGTGTATTAATATTTTCACAATTATTCATATTTGAACTTGTAAATGTATCAAATTTGATCTGTTAAGCAACATAGTGTAACATCAATAAAAGTTATTGTAAAATGTGAATAATGTGAGTGCTGTTTGTATCCTGTAGGAGGACAAGAAGCTGGTTCATGGATATGTGTGCAGTAAGAACATTCTGGTGGCTCGAGATGGTCTGGATGGAGAGGGAGGAACCTTCATCAAGCTGAGTGACCCTGGCATACCCATTACTGTCCTTAGCAGAGAAGGTGAGAGATTCATTATAACACACTATAAACATTCACACAGGTATTATTATAGTTTTACCTTAACAGCATGTTAACACATTATCAAGGAATTGATAAATGTCTTCATAACCTTTAAATAACACCTCTTATGCGAGCATTATGATATTAATGCATTGTATTTATATAAGCATTATGACCAGCTTATTAATATGTAATCAGCCTGCTTATAGCCATGACCACCTTTTCAGATTGTTAGCATATTATCAGCCTTCATATAGGCATCAAGTTCATCTTATTAATGCTGTATGTCAAATCTAGAAGATTAGATATTAATCAGAAAGATTTTATAGTTATTGTAAATTTTTTATAGTTTATTTTAACATGGCGTTTGATACAATAAATAAATAATTTATAAATATTAATACATCATTTTAAATAAATGAACTTAAATGATCTAATAATTATTTAAATATTTATATTACTGCCCACATGAGGTTGAGAGATTTTGTACAATATATGCATTTATAATAGTATTGTATATGGAAAGAGTTATATGGGTAAAATGTCAAATATTATTGAGTGTCTATCCAGGATAAATGCATCTGAGTCAGTGTGGTGGATCTAATAGTTGAGCTCTATTGGACTGTGAAAATGGACTGCTCGGAAAAGATAACTGACAGGAATTTTGTTGGCTGAGATCCAGCTCAGATCCCTGAAGCACTTTTAGAAACCAGAAAAGCTCTTTGTTTGCTGTGTGCCAGGGACTGTTACAGGAAAGACTGGTTGTGTGTTTTTTTTGGGGTGGTGGTGTGCGTGCTTGAGAAAGGGGAATGAAAGGGATTGTAAATTTTGTATAGTTTATTTTAACATGGCGTTTGATACAATAAATACATAATTTATAAATATTAATACATCATTTTAAATAAATTAACTTAAATGATCTAATAATGATTTAAATATTTATATTACTGCCCACATGAGGTTGAGAGATTTTGTACCATATATGCATTTATAATAGTATTGTATATGGAAAGAGTTGTATGGGTAAAATGTCAAATATTATTGAGTGTCTATCCAGGATAAATGCATCTGAGTCAGTGTGGTGGATCTAATAGTTGAGCTCTATTGGACTGTGAAAATGGACTGCTCGGAAAAGATAACTGACAGGAATTTTGTTGGCTGAGATCCAGCTCAGATCCCTGAAGCACTTTTAGAAACCAGAAAAGCTCTTTGTTTGCTGTGTGCCAGGGACTGTTACAGGAAAGACTGGTTGTGTGTTTTTTTTGGTGTGCGTGCTTGAGAAAGGGGAATGAAAGGGGCACAGAGAGGGATTGAGTTGAGCAGAGAGATCACGTGTTAGATGAAATGCCTTTTTAAAAGACTTAATAGCTTGTAAAGATGACAGCAAAGATGACTGTTGAAACTACAATGTGTGTTTGAATAAGGAAATGGTTGTGGAAAGCACCTAAAATGAGGATTTACCAAATAAAATCCAGCTTGGTGGTTTGAGTGTTAGTTTTAAGTCACTTGATTTAAAAAAAATCTAGTCTAGAATGTTGTTCTTGCATGAGTCAAGTCAAGTCAAGTCTGCTTTATTGTCAATTCTTCCACATGTACAGCACATACACACAGAGAATTGAAATTGCGTTACTCTCAGACCCTTGGTGCATACAGATAACACTAACAGTAGAACATAAATACAGATATACAGATTAAGTATAAAATACAACTATACAAATATACAAATAAGGTCAAATGTAAAAAAATATATAAAATGACATTATGCTTTGTGCGTGTCTACAGAGTGTGTGGACAGGATTCCTTGGATTGCTCCCGAGTGTGTACAGGACACGGCTAATCTGAGCATAGCAGCGGATAAGTGGGGCTTTGGGACAACTCTGTGGGAGATCTGTTACAACGGAGAGATACCTCTCAAAGACAAAAAGCTCACAGAGGTAACCGCATACATTACACGTACACTGTTAGACACGTGTATGTGTAAGCATGATCTTTTCTGTGCTGATAAATGATGCCTTTTTCTCGTTTGTCATCTCTCTGAGCAGAAGGAGAGGTTTTACGCAGCGCAGTGTCAGCTGGCCACACCTGACTGTGAGGAGCTGGCCAAACTCATGACCCACTGTATGACCTACGACCCTCGCCAGAGACTCTTCTTCAGGGCCATCGTCAGAGACATTGACATGGTGGAGAAACAGAGTAAGGAAAAGGAATCGGCTCAAACAGATGAAAGAGATAAACACTAGATTAGTTATTAAAAATGTACCAAAATAATACATTTATTCTCCATACTGACCTCTTGTGGTTAGTACCAAGTGCTACATTCATCTTGCTAAAAGTATTAAACATGTTTTACCCCTAAAGTCCATTTTCAATGTTTAAGGTTTCTTTCACCTACACTATCGTTGAAAAAAGAGTGGGGTCAGTATGTTATTTTTTAAGAAATAATGCTTTTATTTAGTAAAGACACATTAAACTTAGCAAAATTGACAGTGAAGACATAAACAGATTATAATGTTACAAAAAGACATTATAATGTTACAAAAAGTTTATAATTTTACAAAAAATAAATTTCAAGTTCTTTCGAACTTTCTATTCTTTAAAGAGTTCTGAAAAAATATAACACTGTAGACTGGAGTAATGGCGGCTGAAAATTCAACTTTGCCATCACAGGACAAAATGACATTTGAAAATATGCAGTATTGAAATAGAAAACAGTTCTTTTAAATTATAATAATATTTCACACTATTATTGTTATACCATATTTATGATTAAGTAAATGCAGCATTGCTGAGCATAAGAGATTTCTTTCAAAAATATTATAAACATCATTACAGACCCCAAACCTTTGAACGGTAATGTAGATCAGTTGTAGTTAGGCTTCTATGACTATTTCTACTCTACTTTAGAGTTTTGCAGTAGAGTTTTTGCTACTGTACCTTTAAGATATCTATATGTTCAAGACCTCTGTTAGGATTGACTGTTCTCTATGTACTGTTGTAGTTTACTCCGTTTTCTATTTAATGTCCTCTTTAATATTTTCTCTCTAGATCCTTCCATTCAACCTGTTCCCATGCTAGAGGTGGACCCTACAGTGTTTGAGAAGAGGTTCCTCAAAAAGATTAGAGATCTTGGAGAGGTATTTTTTCTGTGTGTGAATTGTGTCCTTAAACTCATCAAGAACAAACTGCTTATTTCGTTGGCCATCTGCTGGTTGGACTGAAGTACATCCTTGTGTTTTCAGGGTCATTTTGGAAAGGTGGAGTTGTGCAGGTATGATCCGCGGGGAGATCGGACCGGAGAGCTGGTGGCCGTGAAATCTCTAAAGCCGGAGAACCGAGAAGAGCAGAGCAGTAACCTGTGGCGTGAGATTCACATCCTGAGAGAACTTTACCACGAGAACATTGTCAAATATAAGGGCATCTGCCATGAAGAAGGTAAACCACAAATCTGAACATCATAAATAATATAACACTGTAATGGCTTTTGGTGCCAAGTGCACGAGTTGGTTGAGTAAATCTTGTTTTTGTTTTAAGGTGGGAGATCCATTAAGCTAATCATGGAGTTTTTGCCGGCAGGCAGTCTGAAGGAATACCTCCCCAGAAACAAAGCTCACATAGACCTTAAAACCCTGCTCAGCTATGCTGTACAGATCTGCCAGGTAACATCAGATTTGAATGGTTTATGTGGTTTATGGTGCTTCAATAGTTATCCAAAATAGTGACTATTTTTGGTATTTACCCCTAAAACACACACGGACACACTGAAACAAAGATGTAATGAAAAAAACCCCCAGAAATAATCACAAACAAACAAGAAGCAAAATAAAAAAGTGCTCTATTCATTCGTGTGCTTTAATACAAGAAAATGGCACAGCCGATGAAAAAAGACTGCACTTATATTAAAATAAAACTTGTCAGATATAGTAAAACATTCACTTTAATGCAAAATACATGCCATCTGATAAAATAAATTTAATTTGCATTAATGCATTGACATAGTAAGTGATAGTGTGATATGGAAATACACTGTAGTATAATTAAAAATAATAGAGGTAGATTGTGTAATTTGCTGCAGTTTCAATTGCAATCAAATTATGAGTTATTGGGTTTGGTAAGAGTTTTTAAATAATTCTCTTAGGCTGCATTTATTTGATCAAAAATACAGTAAAAAGGTATTATTGTGAAATCTTATTACAATTTAAAATTATTTTAATGTAGTATATTTTAATATGTAATAAATTCCTGTGATGTCAAAGCTGAATTTTCAGCAGTTTTCGGTGTCACATGATCCTTCAGAAATCATTTTAATATACTGATTTTATGCTCAGGAAACATTATTTTTTAATGTTGAAAACAGTTGCATAATATTTTTGTGCAAACCTTGATATATTTTATTTCCAGAATTCTATGAAGTTCAGAAGAGCAGCATTTATTTAAAATAGATATATTTTTTTTAACAATGTAAGGCTTTAATGTCCTTTTTGATCAATTGTATGTGTCGTAGCTAAATAAAAGTATTAATTTCTCACAAAAAAAATGATACCTCATATATATTTTCTCATAATGCAAATGTCGATACTCGGTGATATATTCGTTCATAAATATTGTATCCATTTTGTCAACAGCATTGCTTATTTTTGCTCTGCTTGTTTGTTGTCCTCTTGTACTCCGAGACCAACAATAACAACAGCTGCTTACAGTGATCCTTTGTGATTCCTGAGCCCATATGTTCTGTTTGAAATACAGACCCGCGCTGTAACATTATGCTCACCCTTGCCGTTTTCTGACCTCTTAACTCCAGGGCATGGACTACCTGGGCTCTCGCAACTACATCCACAGAGACCTGGCAGCCCGGAATGTTCTGGTGGAGAATGAAAACACGGTAAAGATCGGAGACTTCGGCCTGACCAAAAGCATTAAGGATAATGAGGGTTATTACACTGTGAAAGATGATCTGGACAGTCCAGTGTTCTGGTAAGAATCACTCATTAGAGGCCTTGCAGTGACCAAATACATTAACCTAGATCTCCATTTAATCTAATATGAACCATGTGCGTTGGTGATGTCATGTATCCATTATTGCGTGTAATTTTGAAATTCCCTTTGGGAAATCCACTTTGTAATGATTCTTTTCTTCATTTTCCCAGGTATGCTCCAGAGTGCCTGATCCACTGCAAATTCTACAGGGCGTCTGACGTCTGGTCTTTTGGAGTGACCATGTATGAGCTGCTCACATACTGTGATACCTCATGCAGCCCTATGTCGGTAAGTGGCCAGTCCGATGTTTTTAGCCCTGTCCCAAAAGCCTTAAGCCATTGCATACTTGCTCCAAGTCCCCACTTCGGTGATGTAATTTGCATATGAACACCCATTTGAAACCTGAAATGATAAATGGGACATCACATGATGGCCATCACAAGTCCCCTACACATTCTGTCAAAAAAAGCAGTTGCACAGTAGTCTGGAATCTGGAATTAGTTTGTTTCTTAATTTAGTATCTTGATTTTCTTGATTGGGTATCAAACAAACAGTGATATTTTAATATCATTGAGATAGTATCATAAAATATACTATTATAGTATTTTTATATTTTCTGCTTTCAGGTTAGTGAAAGGTTTTAGTTAAGGTTTTACAAATTTTGCTGTGGGTTTTTGTCATTTTTATTAGTTTTTGTTGTTTTTAAATGTCTGTTTTTAAAAATATTTTTATTTTAGTTTTAGTTATTTTAGTACATCAAGTTATAAATCAAAATGAGATGTATTTCAGTTAAAATTATTTTTCAGAGATATTTCGGTTAAAATGTATTTTCATTTTAAGTAATGAAAATGTTTTTATGGTTTTAGTTTAGTAACTATAGTAACCCTGGTATCAAATAAAATGTTTTATCATAATAACAGCGGAGCTTCCTGTCAGTAGGCAAGGCAAGTTTATTTAGCACATTTCACAAAGTGCTATAAACAAAAATAAAAAATAGTAATAGTTAAAAGGTAAATAAAAATACAATAAAAATAATTGAATAAAAGAATAAATAAATTTAAATGAAAATAAGGTATTAAAATAATAGGAAGATTAAAATAATACCACAAATATCAGTAATACCACAAAATATAACAGCTGCACTTAGAACAGACTAATGTAATTAGTAATAGTTAAAAGGTAAATAAAAATACAATAAAAATAATTGAATAAAAGAATAAATACATTTAAATGAAAATAAGGTATTAAAATAATAGGAAGATTAAAATAATACCACAAATATCAGTAATACCACAAAATATAACAGCTGCACTTAGAACAGACTAATGTAATTATTTTTATGCAAATGTGTTCTGTAAATATTTCCTTATGTAAGTATTTTACTTTTGATTGCATTTCTAATTCAGTGTTTGATTATAAGCAGCAGGAGGGCAATACAGATTTGTTGCGAAGCACTTCTTAGAAAGCCCATGTTCATTTCTGTAGGCTGGAAGAAGCCCTTGCTTAGGAGGTGCTGATGAGTCTGTGTCTCTGAGAACATGGCAGATGGTGCCAGTCTGTGCCCACAGTGGCAGATGTCTTAGCCAACGGCTGCACACCAATCCCCACTTTTTTCTGTGTGCCGCTTTTGGAGGAAACTTTGTTATTGAGGGATTTGTCCGATTTTCACATTGAACACAATGCAGATGCACAATGTAATGCTTCCTCACCCACTGAAAGCATTAGAGGTGGTTTACTAGAGGAGACATGGATGAATGTTTAATACCTCAGCGCTTAATTGTAAATCAGGCCAGTGACCCCACTTTTCTCCACCCCCACAGGTGTTCCTTAAGATGATTGGTCCAACACATGGCCAGATGACTGTTACACGATTGGTCAAAGTCCTGGAGGAGGGAAAGAGACTTCCAAAACCAGACGGCTGCTCAGACAGGGTAATATATAGCTTTACTAAAACAAAATGGTGTGTATTTATATTACCGTTTGAGTATTTTTTTTTTCTCTGGAATTTTTTTTTTCTTTTTGCAAGGATATATACAGAGTTCTGGCATGAAACTCTAGATGGCGCAGTCTGATAGGTCTAACTCAATCTGACCTAATGACATCATTATCACATGGCACAGCTGATTTGTTCTGTCCTGTATCGGTAGCCAATGAGCTCGCTGCTTAACATTCAAATATATGACTAGTAGAGTTGTCATGACAGAAATTACATTTATCAAAAGTAATAGTGAATACATTTAAAATGTTTTAAAAGATTGTTTCAAATAAATGCCATTGTTTTTAACTTTCTATTTAAAAAATCCTGAAAAAAATATATCATGGTTTCCGCTAAAATATGAAGCAGCACAACTGTTTTAAACATTGATAATAAGAAATGTTTCTTAAGCAGCAAATGAGCATATTACAATGATATCTAAGGATCATGTGGCACTGAAGACTGGAGTTAAGACTGCTGAAAATTAAACTTAGTCATCACAGGAATAACATTTCTAAATATGTTAACATAGAAAACAGGTATTTTTAATTGTATTGTTTCAGTTTTACGGTTTTTACTGTATTTTTAGATAAAAAAAAAACAGACTTGCTGAGCTCAAATCTCAAAAACAAAGCAAAAAAATTAAAAAATAAATACTGACCTCAAACGTTTGAACGGTAGTGTATGTTACATTATATACAATATATATTGGTGTAATAATACAGACTTGCTGAGCTCAAATCTCAAAAACAAAGCAAAAAAATTAAAAAATAAATACTTACCTCAAACGTTTGAACAGTAGTGTATGTTACATTATATACAATATATATTGGTGTAATAATATTTTATTTAAAGTAACCTCTGAGATCTTAAGTAATGATAGAGAATTCTAAGGAATTCTAGTCGGCACCCACACATGCAACAGAAGTCTAAGGAGCAACCGTTGCCTAAAAGACTTCCATTAGATGTCAAGATGTTTTTAACTGTCAAGACTGTTTTACAAACTGTCAAACTTTTCATTTTCGGCCGGTAACTGACAGTGTGCCGTACGTGGGAATGGGTCTTTTATCTTTGAGCAAACATAATTCTTAAATTTCATTTATTTACATATGTGTACTTTTTTTGTGAAGTATGCATCTTTTTATTTAAATGTAAATTGCTTACTTTAAAACATAAGGTCTTTTATCTTTGAGCAAACATAATTCTTAAATTTCATTTATTTACATGTGTACTTTTTTTGTGAAGTATGCATCTTTTTATTTAAATGTAAATTGCTTACTTTAAAACATATTCTTTAAATTAATATTTGTATTTTTTTATTTATGTAGTTAAATTAATAATGGTATACATATTTTCTGCTTTATTAACATTTTGCAATTTTACAAAACCCCTTGTAGCCATGCCTTGGTTGTAAATCCTGCCATAGGATATTTCCTGCTTTATGAATTGCAGAATCACAGGTTTCTTTTATGATGGTTCAGGGTTAGATGATTAATCAGCAGGTATGAGCTGCACTCCAGGGCTTGTGTCTGATTGTAATCTTTCGTGTTTTGACAGTTGTACAGTCTGATGAGGAAATGCTGGGAGGCGACACCTGAAAAACGGATCGACTTCAAAGGCCTGATTGCCGACTTTCAGCAGATGATTGACGATCTGTAACTATGGAAATAAGATGGGATGCAGAATCCACCTCTTTTGCAAGAGGAAGTCCCAGACAGACAAAATCCCCCACATCCCAAGAAAAAAAAAAAGTATAACTGTGCAGTGTAGCACTCTTTCAATATACTCTCCTTCCCTCACTGTTATGACCTCATAGATAAACTGCAGACCTTTTGAAATAGCCAAAAAGAAACCGCTAGAACCACTGAAGCAGACAGTAGACGCTGTCTGGTCTCTCTCTCTGAATATGCAAATATGTAACTGCCAGTCTCCAGTCGCTCATTTTTCTCTTCAAGTTCAAATGCAGACCAGATTGGTGCAAAAAGGTGAATTTTGACTCGTGACACTCTCAGCTTCATACTGTGCCTCAGCAGCCACCATGATGCATGTATGAATAACCCATAATTTCCCAAGGTGCATTACAGCATGCGCTGTATGGATTCAGCCCATCGTGAGGCATATGCAACGACAGAGACTTGAACCCTGTTGTTCTTTGGAAGATGAGGAAGAAACGTGTCGGAATGTAGATTTGCATGTGTGGTTGATGGTTTGGAGCTTTTATTGAGTGGATTGTGCCACTTCTCGAGACTATTGACGTGCAAAGTATGCGGAGACTGTAGGTTTGTCTGACTTGGAGCGGACAGCTGTCCTCCTTGGAAAATTCCAAACGTGCTGGATTACCGGAGAACTTTGAAACCGTCAAGTTGCACTATGCTGCCACATTCTCATAACTGCGGAATGTAGATTTACATGTGTGGTTGATGGTTTGGAGCTTTTATTGAGTGGATTGTGCCACTTCTCTTGAGACTATTGACGTGCAAAGTATGCGGAGACTGTAGGTTTGTCTGACTTGGAGCGGACAGCTGTCCTCCTTGGAAAATTCCAAACGTGCTGGATTACCGGAGAACTTTGAAACCGTCAAGTTGCACTATGCTGCCACATTCTCATAACTGTACTTCCTCTCTGAGCTTCACATTTGCCACGGAAAACTTAAGCGGATGATTCTGAGAACATGGGTTTAATTAAATGCCTAAAATGGGCACTAGGGGGCAGCAGAGCTTATGAGAGAGAGAGAGAGAGATATATATATATATATATATATATATATATATA